>NW_024098302.1:0-475769 GCF_016545835.1 Crotalus tigris | reverse complement strand
TTCAAATCAGCAGGCAGAGAAGAGCAGTCACAACAGTGGTGACAGGGCCCCAGCAAAGTCAGTGAAAGCATTGCCTGCAGGAGTGCAAGCTGGCCACATGGATTTACAGAAGACAATAACGGAAGAGATCTTGGAGGTCTTCTAGTCCAACCCTCTATAGAAACAAGGGGCCCTATAACATTCCTGACAAATGGTTGTCCAATCTCTTCTTGAAAACCTCCAGTGATGGAGCACTCCCATTAAACTTCTGGAAGCAAGCTATTCCATTGATTAATTTGTTCTGACTTTCAGGAAATTTCTCCTTAGTTCTAGGTTGCTTCTCTGCTTGTTAGTTTCTATCCATTGCTTCTTGTCCTGCCTTCTGGTGCTTTGGAAAATAGGTTTACCCCCTCTTCTTTGTGGCAGCCCCTCAAATAATGGAACACTGTCTCAAGGATGAAACTTTGACAGCTATGTTCCTCTGCATTTCAACTTGCCTTTAGAGTAAGGGGGGAGGGAGTCTTACTTTCCAGTGGATTAGATGGGAAAATGAAATTTGTACAATTCCGCTGAAGACTGTGAGAACCTGAAACCTTTTCAAGGACACCAGAACAGGTGTGGATTTGAAGCAGACAGTTCCCATAACAAACACAACTTGTTTATACGGACTACGTAAGACATTGGGGGTTTGGCTGGGAAAATTATTGTTTAAGTCTATGAATTGGTGTTAGAACCTCAGAGTTAGTTTTGTTTCAGCAAAATCAATCAACTTAATAAACAGTAAGATTTTTGGAAACAGAATGAAGCTGGAGCTTTATTTGGATTCTCGAGCTGGCTGTTGACACACTGCTATCATGTCACCCCTAGTCCTTATTTTCATTAAACTAGACATACCCAATTCCTGCAACTGTTCTTCATATGTTTTAACCTCCAGTCCCCTAATCATCTTTGTTGCTCTTCTCTGCACTCTTTCTAGAATCTCAACGTCTTTTTTGTACCGTGGCAACCAAAACTGGATGCAGTATTCCAAGTGTGGTCTTACCAAGGCATTGTAAACCCTTATTAACACTTCACATGATATTGATTCTATCCCTCTATTAAGGCAGCCTAGAATTGTGTTGGCTTGGTTGGCGGCTGCAGCACACTGCTGGCTCATATTTAAATGATTGTCCACCAGGACAATCCCTCTCACAGTTAGTACTATTGAGCCAAGTACCACTAAATGTTAGCTTTCAAGTGCCACTAAATCATTTGCAGGATTTGGTGGAAAGACTAACATGGCCATCCCTGTGTTAAGTATTTGGGGAGACTCTTCTGGAAGCTTCCCGTCGGTGTGCACCCTTTGATGCAAAGTCAGGTTTGTGCTCTGGCTGAAGCTTTTCCCACACTCGGAGCAGGTGTAGGGTTTCTCCCCGGTGTGGGTTCTCTTATGTCTAATAAGGCTGGACTGATCCCGAAAGCTCTTCCCACAGTCCTTGCAGCCGTACGGCTTCTCCCCCGTGTGCATCCGCTGATGCGCATTGAGGCTGCCCCTATGACTGAAACTCTTCCCACACTCGTAACATTTGTATGGCCTCTCCCCCGTGTGAACCCTTTGGTGCTGAATGAGACTCGGTTTGTCAGAAAAAGTCTTGTTGCAATCGGCGCACTGATGCGGCTTCTCTCCTTTGTGGATCTTCTGATGCCTCACGAAGTTGGTGCTCTTGTTGAAACTTTTCCCGCATTCCGAGCACTGGTACGGCTTCTCCCCTGTGTGGATAATTTGATGGGAGGCGAGGTGGGCGCTCTGAACGAAGCTCTTCCCACACTCTAAACACGTATACGGCTTTTCTCCGGTGTGGATGATCTGGTGGGACATCAGATGGGCGCTGCGACTGAAGGACTTCCCGCATTCCAAGCATTTATACAACTTCTCCACTTTAGGGATTCTCGGCGGTGTCAGCAGGTTGGATGGACCATGAAAGCTTTTGCTGAAATCGGAGGGTTGATGTTGTCCATCAGCATGGACAGCCTGATACGATGGAGGAATAAAGGAACTAGAAACTTCTCTTGGTTTTCCAGAAATGCATATGAACTCTCTTCTTTATAAAGTATTTCCCTGTCTCTGGTGTTCTTCCCCAAAATACTTTTCTGGGATTCAATCTCGGCAGATATTTCCCAGGGATCACTGAGACATCCATTTCTTTCCTCTCCTTCCTGGTTTTTTTTTTTTTTTTTTTTGCTGCAGTGAGATTTGATGGAACTCTCCAACGGAACAAGGAAGGGGTTTATCGATCCATTCTTCTTGTTGGCTTCCTTCTTGGTGTGAGGGTTGAATTCGGTTCCAGACTTTCTCTTCAAAGGGTTCCTGCTCAGTTTCTTCAGAGAAATTCCCACATAGTTGCCCCTCTGTTACACTTTTCCATTCAGATCCTGTTGGAATTAAGATTGGGAGATGGTTAGAGCTCACACCAAACTATTTAGAAGTAGACTCTCTGAGAATATTTGGGGTTCCCCATTAAATAACAATAATGAGGGAAAAAAGTTCTGGATAATGGATGTCCATGGAGGTTTTCAGTCATCCAGGTCACGGTTGTCCCAAAGGTGCTTTTTCAAGAGGCAACTGGACTTTGTTGTGAAAGTCCAGCTGCCTCTTGAAAAATCACCTTTGGGGCTTCTGGAAGGTGGGCGTGGCAAAACCAGGAGACAGCAGACGACAAGAGAAAGAACTGGATTAGATGGAGAAATGAAATTTCTACAATTCCGCTAAAGACTGTGAGAACATGAAACCTTTTCTTTTTTTTATTGAAAAGTTTTATAAAAATTACAGTATACACCCCAAAGCCCACCCACCCGAACCCCCCCTCTCCCTCCCCCACTTCCCAGAGCTGAGTACAGGGTTGGAGGGATGGGATTTACTTTTTGGATGGCATGCCTATTTAATTTATAATAAAAAGGTTGATAGGGTCTTTAGATCTCATATCTTAAGAATTTCTTTACTTTGGGTTTGGAAGAAATACTATAGAAGTGATTCAAGAATTCCATTATGGGCTATTCCATGGCATGCAATAGAAGGAATAAGGAGAGGAGTTAAGATGGATATTACTTCTTATACACAATTACTTAAGTGGGATGGTAAAAATTGGCAATTAAAATCTATGGATGAATTAGTACAAGAAAATATTATTTATTCATGGTTTCAGTATAGACAATTATTGGAAAGGTGGAAGATAGATTATAAGGTGGGCTTGCTTAGAGAGGATGAGACTTTGTTAAAACAAATTAGAGATCAAAGTCAAACCCATATTAAAAGAATTGATGGTGTCTTGGTGGAACTGGACTCAGAAGCAGAGCTAGTTAAAGATTGTATGGTTAAGTGGGCACAAAATTTTGATGAACCAATTTTATTAGATACTTGGGAGATTATTTGGGTGAGGAATGTTAAATTCACGCAAGCCCAAAACTTACGGGAAAACTTTTATAAAATGTTTTATAGATGGCACCTTGATCCACAAAAAATGTCTCGTATGTATCCAAACCTGCAGCCTAAATGTTGGAGATGTGGTTGCTTATCATATTTGGTGGTCATGTAAAAGTATTAAAGCTTTTTGGATTAAGATATGGTGGAATATTCAAAGAATTTTTAAAAGAAGGATAAAATTTACTCCACAATTGTTTTTGTTGGGTATTGTTTCTGATTGTGATGATAAAGAGATTATTTTAATGTTAAATTTAATTACTGCGGCTAGGTTGTTAATAGGGCAATATTGGAAGAAGGAATTTTTGCCTACTTTGCAAGAATGGTTTTTTAAAGTTTCCTACTTAGCGGAAATGGCAAAAATTTCGGCTTTCTTGAAAGATCAATCGCAAGAGAAGTATCTTTCGGTGTGGAAAAGATGGATAAATTTTATACAATATAAGTATGATATAAGAAAATATTATCTAGCTTTTGAATAATTTATATAAGTTTAAGATATTATTTAGAAGTGTAATTGTTATTATTCTTTAATTTTTTATTTTTTTTAATTTCTTTTTATTTTCTTTTTTGTTTTTCCTCTTTTTGTTTCTTATATATAATGGAGTTAAAGTATTTTACAATTTGTTTATTGTGTGTAATTATATTTGCTTAAGGTTTATTTGGGTTTAAAACTTTTTTTCTTTTAAGATCTAGTTAAGCCTGTATTCAGCTCTGGGAAGAACGGGGGAGGGTTTTGGGGTGGGTTGGGAGGGATTGGGGAAGGGGGTTTTATTGTAAAATTAAAAAAAAAATTAATAAAAAATAGTAATAATAATTACTTACCAAACACGACGAGTTGTGTTTCTACCAAACAGTTCTACTTTGGTTTCATCTGACCATATGACATTCTCCCAATCCTCTTCTGGATCATCCAAATGCTCTCTAGCAAATTTCAGATGGGCCCGGACATGTACTGGCTTAAGCAGGGGAACACATCTGGCACTGCAGGATCTGAGTCCCTAGCGGCGTAGTGTGTTACTGATGGTTGTCTTTGTTACGTTGGTCGCAGCTCTCTTGCAGGTCATTCACTAGGCCCCCCCGTGTGGTTCTGGGATTTTTGCTCACCGTTCTTGTGATCATGTTGACCCCACGGGGTGAGATCTTGTGTGAAGCCCCATATCGAGGGAGATTATCAGTGGTCTTGTATGTCTTCCATTTTCTAATTATTGCTCCCACAGTTGATTTCTTCACACCAAGCTGCTTGCCTATTGCAGATTCAGTCTTCCCAGCCTGATGCAGGTCTACAATTTTGTTTCTGGTGTCCTTCGACAGCTCTTTAGTCTTCACCATAGTGGAGTTTGGAGTGTGACTGTTTGAGGTTGTGGACAGGTGTCTTTTATACTGATAACAAGTTCAAACAGGTGCCATTAATACAGGTAATGAGTGGAGGACAGAGGAGCCTCTTAAAGAAGAAGTTACAGGTCTGTGAGAGCCAGAAATCTTGCTTGTTTGTAGGTGACCACATACTTATTTTCCACCATAATTTGCAAATAAATTCTTTCCAAATCAGACAATGTGATTGTCTGGATTTGTTTTCTCATTTTGTCTCTCATAGTTGAGGTCTACCTATGATGACAATTACAGGCCTCTCTCATCTTTTTAAGTGGGAGAACTTGCACAATTGGTGGCTGACTAAATACCTTTTTGCCCCACTATAGAAACAGGAACTCTGATGAAATTACATTTAATTAATTAAATTAGTAATGAGATCCCTGAGGCTGATGCTGCGAAACTAAATACTGGATATCTGGCACAATTTTTGTAAAGAACAAACGAAGGTTTCCTCTTTCGGAAATATTCAGGCGGTTTCTTTCTTTGGTCATAATATGATTAACAGCACTAAAGCCTGATTCCACAAGATAGGAGGCAGGGGAAAGGTATCAATAAACTGAATATCATTTTCCACATATTTGGATATAAGGCAGGCATTTTTTTACTTTGCCATAGGTTTTCATATCCACCACTATCGAATTTATGTTTACTTTCTTCATCATATCTAATTTCTAACAGTTCTTCTTGGCAAGTTATATCAGCCTCTTCAATATTTGCGGTAAAAGGATTTTTCATCCAGTCATACACCTTCAATTTCAAAATATCTTCAAATCGTTTTTCCATGTCCAATTTAAGTTCGTTGAGGTGGCTACTGACTCTGTCAATATCCTCTGGAGTTACATCATCTTTTATAGATGATAATTCAGGAAACTGATGAAATTTTCTCTTCAATAGATTATAACGAAGTAGTTCAAGTTTGTCAATAAATAATGACACAATACTTTGGCAACCTATAAGAGTCTTATTAGCTCCTTGAAGCTGCAAATTGACATCATGAAACCTCTTGAAAATATCTGCCAAATAAAAGGCATCATTCTTTACTGTTTTTAACTGTTGACACAGATTGGTCTCATTATTACTTTCCAAAAATTGTATGACACTATCATATAATGCTAAAGATGTACCCTTTGACAGCCACCGAACTTCTGTGTGCAAAAGTAACGTAATAAAATCTTCATTATTGTCCTGGCAAAGTTGTCGAAACATTCTATCATTTTTTGGTTTGGATTTGATCTTGTTTATGGCTCGAATTATTATAGTTAATGATGAATGGAGAGTTGTACTTAGATGTTTTCCTACAAGATGTTGTCTGTGCACCACACAATGAATACATAAAACATTTGGCACTTCTTCCTTCAAATAAGCAACAAATCCACGATAACAACCTACCATTGATGGTGCTCCATCAGTAGCACGTGCAACAATATTATTCAAAGGAATATTATTTTTTGTAAAGTATGATTTCACAGTATTAAATATAGATAATCCTCTTGTATCTGTAATGAGATTTATTGCGAATAGCATTTCTTCTTGTTATGTATTGTTTTCATCAAAATAACATACATATGTCATCAATTAAGCATTATTATCTGCAGTGGTAGACTCGTCCAATTGCATAGAAAATGAAATATTTTGGAGAATACTTATCAGGTTTTTTTCAACATTAACTGCCATTTCATCAATTCGTCGCTTTACTGTGCTATCGCTTAGGGGCAACGTTTTTAAATTTTCAGGTATATCCTGATGCATTACTGTTGAAATAAATTCTTTTGTAGAGGGTATTATTACTGTTTCTCCAATATTATAGCTTTTACCACTTTTTGCAATTAATTGTGAAATGCAATAAGCGCAAATTAATCCATCTTCGTTCGCTGCAGAGTGTTTCTTAAATGATGCAACGATTGTTGAACGATTTTGAAATTTTTATATATTTCCTGAAAATATTCAATGGGCTTGTCCTTATCATTTGGATGCTTTGTAGAAAGATGTTCTCGCAATCGACTTGGCTTCATTGCCTCATTGGATAATGTTTTATGACACATAAATACATTGGGTGTTGTTTATTTACAACAGATTCTATGAAACCCATCTTCAGATACACTGGCAAATAGCCACAAGCGTATTTCTTTTTTTGAGACATGGCCTCTACCTTGGTCTTGAGGGAATGCTCAGTGGAGTTTGGTTTGCCCCGATCAGTGCCTGTCACAGTAGGATGAAGAGAGAGCCTGGTTCTTGTCAGAGATGCCTGAAACCTCTATGACTGAGGGCTCTGTGTGGCTCTCAAAATGGCAGCCGCGCCAAAATTAGCAGCCGCTTGTATTTTGGCCAGGCCTTCCCAGCCTTGAGGGGCCCTGAGGGGAAGCTTGTTGTTTGTTGTGCCTTTAATTTCCACCCCCCGGAGCCAAAAATGAGGCACTTGCGGTTTTATCTTGTTGCGCAGCCTCTGTTGTGATACGGATCGTCGAGGAAGTCGACTGGAGCCTCGCAACAACGGCGCGCCTCGGCGAGGCTCTCTGGCCTCCGAGAGCTCCGTGCGGGATTCCACAGCTGAGGCTAACACCCCGCGCCTTCTGGAAAGCTCTGTGAGCCGATCGGAGGGCTCGATGGTTCCGAAAATTTAAACGGCTCGATTGAACCCCTACCGCCCACCAGGAAAGCTGGAATGCCCACTAGTGGGAAGTAGGGACCAGGTTGACTACCACTGCCTTAATGCTATGTTTTTTGCTATTTCAGCTAGTTAGTAGTGGAAATATAAATTTCCAAGCCGGGAGTATTCTGAACCATATAGATCTATGTAACCTCATATAGCTCTATGTAACCCTAACTAGAGAGCATGTATCAGTATGTCAGTGGAAGGAGTTTCTAAAGGGCATTGGGAGACTTCCTGGACACAAGTCAGATTGGAATGTCTTTGTCTGAAAGAAGCATGGGCTATCAGATGTCACCCAATGAGCCTGCGCAGTTATAAAGATGGTATGGAAGAGAGCAGCATCCTTTTACTTGTAGGAATCAACAAAAGATGTAATTTCCAGAAGTAACAACACAGCATGAATGCAAGTAATCTTTGTAATCTTTCTGATCAAAATATATTTCTTTTTGTTATGAAACCATTTCTACTGAGTTATCTATCTGACTTGATTTAAAGAAGGCGTTTTTAACTCACAGTCTGAATAGAGTATGTAGTGGGAGGGGGGTGAGCTGAAGCTGCAGCAGCACCAGAGAGGCCCGGGGAGAATCAGCTGGAGCTGCAGTGTTGCTGGGGCTCTGCTGAAGCCCTGGGATCGGCCCGTGTGGCTCCAGCTGATTGGGGCTTCCAACTGCCTCGGGGTGGCTGGCAGCTGCACGCAGTCTTCAGGGGAAGAGTCAGCTGGAGCTGTGAGGCTGCCGTGGCTTGGCAGGGACCCCAGAATCAGCACATGCAGCTCCAGTCAATGAGTGCTGTGTGAAAAAGCCAGCCAGGCAGTGAGTGAACGCATGGGGGAGAGGAGAATATAAAAAGGAGGGGTTTGGGTAGAAAGGAGGAGTGAGAGAGCAGAGAAGGCAATAGGGAGGAGAGATGTCGGTGGGACAAGCCTGAAGGAGAGAAGGGGATGGCATAAGTGAGGCTTCTGTGGAGGAAGCCTGAGGGAGAGAAGGAGTCAGCAACTGGCCCTTTGAGGGCAACCATAATGCTGATGAGGCCCTCAATGAAATTGAGTTTGACACCCTTGCTCTACATGAAACCTTTGGGAGTGGCCCTTTCCCCCCACCATGGGGCAAAGTCTCCTCCTCCTGGTGCCATCCTGTTGTCCCTCTTAAAAACAACTTTAGGGAATTCCAGGAGAGAAAGGCTGCTTGGCTTAAAGGAAACTCTTCTGCAAAGTCAAGTGCAGGTAGTCCTCAAGCTACAACAGTTCATTCAGTGACTGTTTGAAGTTATAACGTCATCCCCGCAGTCATGTGATCAAAATTTGGATGCTGCTGATGATAATGATAATGTTGGAAGGGACCTTGGAGGTCTTCTAGTCCAACTCTCTGCTCAGGCAGCAAACCTATATATGGGGTCCCCAACCCCCGGTCTGTGGACCGGTACCAGGCTGCAGCATGCCAGCAACTGGGCCACACAAACAAGCAACGGCCCATCCATGGGATGCAGGCAGCACACAAAACCACACACCCTCCAGTCCATGGAAAAACCTCTCTCCATGGAACCAGTCCCTGGTGCCCAAAAGATTGGGGACCTTTGCCTTATACCATTTCAGATAAATGGCTGTCCAGTCTCTTCTTAAAAACTTCCAGTGTTGGAGCATTCACAGCTTCTGGAGGCAGGTTGTTCCACTGATTAATTGTTCTAACTGTCAGGAAGTTTCTCCTTAGTTCCAGGTTGCTTCTCTCCTTGATTAGTTTCCATCCATGGTTTCTTGTCCAGCCTTCTGGTGCTTTGGAGAATAGACTGACTTCCTCTTCTCTCTGGAAACCCCTGAAATATTGGAACACTGCTATCATGTGACACCTAGTCCTTCTCTTCATTAAACTAGACAAGATATTTCTTTGGATGGTTCATATTTATGACAGTTGCAGTGTGCCGGAATCATGTGATTACCTCTTGTGAACTTCTGACAAGCAAAGTCAATGAGGAAACTAGATTCACAACGGTGTTACTAACTTAACAACTGCAGTGATTCATTTAACAAACACAGCAAGAGAGGTTGTAAAATGGGGCAAAATTCACTTAACAACTGTCTAACTGAGCAACAGAAATTTTGGGCTCAATTGCATTTGTAAGTCGAGGACTACCTGGGTTTTCACAGACCCATTCTGGCTTGTCCGATGAGGCAGTTGCTGTTTTGCCTAATTCAGGTTGAGGACGAATCTGGGGCTTGGTTCATCTTTCCTCTCCACATTTTCCTCTTCTTTTTTAAGATATTTAATTTAATAGCAGGAGCAGTGAAGGGTTGGACAATGAATCAGAACACACAGTTATAGCTGATTGGTTGAAGAGGGCTGGCTACTGTATGAGGCAATCTAAGCTTTGATTGGTTACCTTGAGTGAAAAGGGGGAGGTTCTTTGTTTCCCGCCTTTTTTCCTCTGAGTGCCCTCTATAATTTACCTCATAATACGTTGATTTACCTGATATGCTGCTGTTTGCCTGATTATCTTATTTACTATTAATATGTTTATTTATATAAAACTATATGTTTGTGTCAGCATCTCTGCCTCCATTTGGACACCGGCTGTGCAATTCCCTGACTTTTTCCCCTGCAGTCCCTGATCGCAGAGGAGCTGCGGACAGGGACACACAAACACACACACCGTTTCATGAGGGACTGACAATCTTCTGCCCACCAAAGGGGCTTGCTAGTTCGTGCCCTTCCAACACACACACAGACACGGACCCACATACCCCATTCTGTCAACATAGCCATGCCATTTACAACACCTCTGCGCCACCTTCCCCTTTTCTCTCCTTGCCCTTTGCGGTGGGCAGAAATGAATCTGAAATGAAATAGAAATGAAACAGACTGGGATTTGTTGCTTGAGTCTTTACTGAAGCTCAAAAGGTTTACATGAAGTCAGTTGTCACTATTCTAGAAGCTCAGCAACCGGGGACCACCTGCAGCTAAAGCAAAGGGGGAGCAAGGAAAGCGGATACAGGAAGAATCGAGATGGAAGCGTCAACAAGGAGAGGTCCCTTAAGATCTTACTGCATCAGTCTTCTTGGAGAGAAACGCCTCTTCAGAGACAGAGGAGAGGAAGGCACGGTTCAAGGCAAGGTCCTGTTAGGAAACAGAACCTATGCCAATGGGTGAGGGGGAGGCTAGCACAATAGGCCTCCAGAGCTTTTGGGGGCTGATTCCCTTTTTTCGTTCATTTTTTGGTCTGCCTGTGGGAATAATGGTCTCCTGAAAGAGCTGCACTGGGTTTTCCATGACAAATGAAGGCACATATACATCTCCCAGGATAACGTTGCAAGATCCAATCTGGGTCGGTCACCAGGACCAGAGGTTTACTGTTCTGAGCATTCAAACCCTTGCCGAGCCCATCCTCATGAAACCTCTCTTTACTGGAATACAGGTAGTCCTTGACTTACAACACTTCGTTTAGTGACTGTTCAAAGTTACAGCGGCACTGAAAAAAGTGATTATAACCGTTTTTCACACTTAAGACCGCTGCAGTATCCCCAGAGTCACATGATCAAAATTCCGAAACTTGGCAACTGACTCATATTTATGATGGTTGCAGTGTCCTGGGGTCATGTAATTACTTTTTGCTGCCTTCTGTCAATGGGGAAGTCAGATTCACTTAACAACCGTGTTACTAATTTAACAACTATAGTGATTCACTTAGCAGCTGTGACAAGAAAGGTCGTAAAATGAGGCAAATTCACTTAGCAAATGTTTCACTTAGCAACAGAAATTTTGGGCTCAATTGTTATCGTTAGTCAAGGACTACCTATATGCACTTTGGGCTATTCTGTGAGTCGCAATTATGTGATGCCTTCCTATTGGTTCATTGGGATGTTGATGGCTGGTGATGGGCTTTTGTTTCCTTGTGCTGTCATGTTCAACATTCTCCATAAGTTTTGAGGTGGGCAGGCAAAGTTCATCAAAATATATCTATATCTTAATAGAAATGCTTGTTGCTGATAATAGTTAATAGATAATATTAAGTTTGGCTGTGCAATGTAACCTAAATCATATAATCTGTGTGTCATAATTATAGAGATGTGTTCATGCTATGTAGAAACCATTTTACAAGAAGTGTCAGTGTCAACTAAAAGTCACAGATGTTGTAAGATAGCACCCGTGCAGAAAGGTGTGGTAAGACAACCGTTTGTGTGAACTTCTCCTTTTACTTATGTAGCTTCAAGATATAAACTTCTCTGTTTTAGTGTGTCAAAGGTAGATAAGAGCCACCCTAAGGCTAAGGCGTGGGTGGTTAATGCTATAAGAACTACTCCCTGAGAATAGCTCAGGGTTCAGAATTTGTCATGTGAATGCTCTGAACCATTGTGCACAAATAAAGCCTGTTTTCTCCAACCCTTCGTGGTCTTGTCTTCTGATGTAAGTATCGTGGTTTTTTCCACAACAGTTTGATATTCCAAAGAACCACTGTCCTGACTATAGGGAGAAGGAGAGCGCAAAAGTTAGACGTCTGGCCACTCACCCAACTGTTCCTCTGTGCCACTTAGATTGTCATATGGGAAATTCTGTTTTTTGAGTAAGAGGGAAAACCACAGTTTCCTGCACAGCCTGACACCAGGCTACCTGAGTGGTGGGCTATGAACGAGCTGGAGAGGGCAAGGATGTGTCTCTTCAAAGGGTTGGTGGACCATCTTCAGGTCAGTTAAGCAGGACAGATGAATGAAATTATAGGGTATAACCTCTTCAGATCCAGATCTGTAAGGTAAGGGCTAGATGAACAAGGAAGAGGAACGAGGTTGTTTGATTTCTAGAATCGTTCTAGGAATTGGATTACACTATTCATACTCTTCCTCGTACTTGGAAACTGGATTGACCCCATATCTATCAGCAAGGTGATGCCATGGAATCCGTCCTTGAGGTGAAGCCAGGTGACAGGGACACCATTGTCTTCCAGCCTCTTCTTATAGAGCAAGCCATCATCTCGGAAAATGTCATATTCGCAGGTTAAAAGGAAAGTCTCTGGAAACTGCTGGATGACGGCGTCTTCTGCCAGGAGTGGGGAAAATATGGGGTCGAAAACTGTTTTGTATTTTTGGAAAAGATCTTCTGAAAATGGACCAGGTACAAACGGCACGTAACCCCGGCCTTTAAATTCCTCCGGAATATGTTCTGCACTGATCCATTTCTGATACTTTGCCATGAGTTCCTGCGGGACATGGGCATTGGCCATAATTTCATTGACCCCAGCACTGGTTCCTGAGAGATACATTGTGCCAAGACGAACAGCCTCTTTCTTGACTAAGGGGGGAATGGACTGGTTTTGCTGGTAAGAAGGTAAATTTACATCCAGGCATTGTAGGTAAGGATTGATTAGTATGTGGGCCTGGGGCTGTGGCAGGTCCTTTGTCATCAGAAGTTGCTGAGCAGTGCTGGCAACAAGTGTGCCTCCGCTGCTGTCGCCAGCCAGCACGATCCGTTTCGGGTCCACCCCGTAGTCCTGCGCATTCTTCAGAAAATGTGATACGGCAGTGTAGCAGCTGAGTTGTTGAGCTGGATAGGGGTGCTCTGGCGCCAAGGGGTATCTGAAGCAACAGTCAGTCAAAATACAATCTTAGAAATACACTGGCATTCCTATTCTGAAGATGAATAAATTATAGCTGCCCCACCCCAAAAAGACTGGGCAGCATGCAACAACCAATAGAGGCAGTCCTCAACTTACAACAGTTCATTTAATAACTGTTCAAAATTACAACATCACTGAAAAAAGTGACTTAGGACCGTTTTTCACATGACCGTTGCAGCATCCCTGTGGTCACATGATCAAAATTAGGGCACCTGGGAACTGATATTTATGACAGCTGCAGTGTCTCAGGCTCATGTGATCCCCTTTTGTGACCTTCTGACAAGCAAAGTCAGTGGGATTCAGTTAACAACTGCGTTGCTAACATAACAAAATTGCAGTGATTCACTTAACAACTGTGGCATTTTATGTTAAGACATAAAATAGGGCACTTAACTGTCTCACAAAACAACAGAAATTTTGGGCTCAGTTGTGATTGTAAGTCAAAGACTAGCTGTAATTCTGTAAACTACTCTGAAGTAACCCGCGGCATCCTTGTTAGTTCCTTATGGCTGTCAGTATTTCAGCACAGGGCTTTTCAGCTGGTGAAACGCGTACCACCTGTGGCAGGTGGTACGGGACCATCCTAGAAGTGGTAGTGGGGGGAGGGGAATGAGCTGAACCGGCGGCAGCACTGCACAAGCCTGAACGAGAGACGGCTGGAGCTGCAGGGCTGTCAGGGCTCAGCAGAAGCGCCAAGATCAGCCCTGGATTTTGGCTCTTTCCTTTGCGGGGAGGGGGCCAGGAGGAGGGAGGAGGCTTCCATGTTCCTCAAATCTGGGGCAAAGCAAAGCAACAGGAACCGGAAATAGCCAATTGTCTGGCTGACAGTGGCTGTGCTGTGCTGGAAGCGCAAGGCAGAGGTGCCCTGAAAACGGATCAGAGAGAAAGCTGAGCAGAAGGGAAATGTGAAAAAAAAAACCCCAAAACCCCACCTCCAGACAGCCTTTTCCCCTCCTTTCTGAACACCCTGATGGTCCCCTGGGATGGGCGAGGGAGGCAGCAAGAGGAGAGGGGCGCCGCCTGCTACGGGTCTTCAATCTGTACTTCATCTTGGACAAGTAAGTGTGCGGGCGTCATGGCGTCTGTGCAGGATGAGGCTGGGCTGCACGGGACGCTTTGTTCTGGGTAGGGTTGTAGCAGCCCTGGCAGTTTTTCAAAACTCCGCAGCTGTTTTTTCCCTTTGCTTTGGGTGCCAATTTGGAGAAAAAACACCTGGCGGATGTTGCATTCCTCTTTCCTCTGGAGAAGGTTGAAGGAAAAAGTTTGGCTCCTTCACTGGTTTCTCTTTTTGCAACGTTGCTTTTGGGGGGGGGGAGTTTAGTAAAGAGCAGCTGTCAGCTTTAGCCTGTCTGATTAGACTTACAAAGGCCTGTTTCCAAAGGAAATCCCTCGCTCGGCTTCCCTCGTGGGATGCAATCCCCGCGGAGCAACCGTTTAAGACAGGGGAGGGCAACCTGGGCTCTTTTATGACTGGTGGACTTCAACTCCCAGAATTCCTGAGGCAGCCATGCTGAGGGGAAAGGGAGAGGTTTCCAAGCTGAGCCAGGCTGGCTCAGGAATTCTGGGAGTTGAAGTCCACGAGTCATCAAAGAGCCAAGGTTCCCCACTCCTGGTTTGAGATCTCTGAACTCCAGAGTTAATCTGAAACTTGCTCCATGGCTGTGATGGATCATTGATTCAATCAATAATTAGAAGTTAGCATCTAGATACCCATGAAAAAGAAATACCTTTGGGAAATATTAAACAGGCAGGAACAATAGGAAAAGAGGTAGAAAGCCTAGGCCCAGAAACCAACTATTACAAATACGAAAGGCTGCTCCAAAAGAAACATCCATTTCCCTCTCTTAGAAAAGTCAAGCCAAAAAACAAAAGTACCAGAGAAGAGTCTCTCTCTCTCTCTCTCTCTCTCTCTCTCTCCCTCCTCTCTCTCTCTCTCTCTCTCTCTCTCTTTCTCTCTCCCCTCTCCTCTCCTCTCTCTTCCTCCCCCACCTGTGATAAGCACTAGCCTTGAACAAACCAAAAGAAAGCTGACAGGTTTGCCCTATCTCAGTGATGGCGAACCTTTTAGAGACCGAGTGCCCAAACTGCAACCCAAAACCCACTTATCCATCGTTGAGTGCCGGGTGGGTGTGGCCCATTGGCTGGGTGTGGCTGCGGTGGTAACGGAAGACTGGGTGGGACTAAAAAGTTCAATCAAGCAATTCCAACTTTGCAAGATCTTTTTTTTTCCTGCAAGAAGCTGAAATTGACTGAACCTTTTTTTTTTTTGCACATGGCAGCAGAGGCCTAAAGCGAAAAGGTTTTATAAAACCCAGCTGAAGGCCTAGGACTCGGGCGATAGAACGCATGCCCACAGAGAGGGCTCTGTGTGCCGCCTCTGGCACCCGTGCCATAGGTTCGCCACCACTGCCCTATATACACATAGAAACCAATAACAGGATTAACCCCAGACACACCAGCGCCTACAACAAGATTAACCTAGATACACAAAAACCTCATCAACAAGTTATTTCCTTCCCTGGGTCATAGGATTAATCAATCCTGCTGAAAGGGAAAAAAACCAAGCTAGGAAATTAAGAAGAACAAACTTCTTATAAATCTCATCAAAACTTAAAATAGGAAAAAGAGTATAAATTGTACCATGCATTTAGGTGATTTTTACTAGCTAGTCCAGAAGTCATTGCTGAATCACTTCTCTGTCTGGCTTCTGTAGTAAAATCCACTTTCTGGCAGTTTGCTTCGCTCAGTCTCAACTATTTTTATTTTTATTTATTTTGAGCCTATTTCAGTATTTTCCTCTTAAGTCTGAGTTACTCCCAGTTGCTTTGTTCTCCATTAATGAAATGCACATTCCCTCTCCTTTTTTTCTATTTTTGCTGCTTTTTCTGCAGCTGCAGGAATTGTATCCAGGGAGGAAATAAAATGCTTGCTCATGTTATTTGTCCTACAACTGACAGGATGCATTCTGTTTGCATAAGAGGTTTGGGGCTGTATTCTTAAATATTGTAACTTTGGACAGTCACTAAATGAACTGTTCTAAGTCTAGGACTAGACTTCGCCCAGCCTGGTTGGAAAAGCGCCCAGACGGGGAGAGAGAGCGAGAGAGAGAGCGAGAGAGAGAGAGCCAAGAGGGTGACAGCACTGGCAGAGCTTAATTCAGCTTCCTCCACAGAAAAGGCCGCGAAGCAGCGCAGCCTCCCTTAGGAGATGCTCGACAGAAACGAATCTGGCACTGCAACGGCCCCCAGTTCGAAGCTGTGCGGAGATGGATAGAGGAGCGGTGTCTAGGTTCCTATGACCATCGGAAATATGTGTTTTCCGATGGTCTTAGGCGACCCCTTTGAGAACCTCTGGTCTAGAGAGAGAGAGAGGTTATGGCAGTTGGCTTTTGTGCCTTCTGTGACACAGGTCAGCTTGAGCTCACTTACCCGATGCATGCGATCACAGTGTCACTTTGCCGGGCAATGAAGTGGCACAGCCTTTCGTGGGATCCTGAAATATCACAAAGAATTGTTTGAATTGATGTTCAGATGAGAATGTCCCATTTCTCCCACCCCTAACTTGTATGTTTTTATCTGAGCACATGCATTTTTCCCCTTTGGTCCTTGGCGTGCTGCAGAAGAATCAGGGTACCCCTTAGGCCAGGGATGGCGAACCTTTTAGAGACCGAGTGCCCAAACCACAATCCAAAACCGACTTATTCATCGCAAAGTGCCAAGGCCGCATTGGGGGTAGGCGTAGCCCACTGGGTGGGTGTGGCTGCTGTGGTCATGGCAGATTGAGTGGGCATGGCTGGGGTGGGTGTGGCCATTTTGATGTTGCTTGTGGGGGGATGCCTGTGGGGGCTGGCAGAATTGGGGGAGATCCAGGGGGTCTCTGGTGGATGTGGCGTTGGCAGGAGGTTCGTCCTGAGGGGTGAGGCAGGGGTAGGGCGGGGGTGCCATTGCTGCAGGGCAAGGCGAGACAGGGGCGGCTGCTGCCTGATACCATCAGCCCCCGCACACAGGCCAGCGACGCATGGGGGCGTGCTCTACCACCTCTCCTTGAGCTTGCTAGCCAGCTGCTTCACCTCCTGTGTGCTGGGTGGGGTTGCCGCTCTGGGTGCCAGCGGGGGCCTAATGGACCTGTGCAAGCTGACTATGGCGGCAAGTGTGCCCACAGAGAGGGCGCTAAGTGCCACCTCTGGCACACGTGCCATAGGTTTGCCATCACTGCCTTAAGCCAAACATTTGTCCGTCCTTCTTTCATATCAATCAAACAATTATTTGGAAAACCTACGGGGGCTTCCAAACAAGCCTGCTCCTCCATGGATCCAGACAAGTCCTCGTCTGTTCTCTGGACTTGCTCTTTTGGGACAACAGACCATCACCGGCACTCTGTCAAAAAGCATTTCCTTGACAATCAAGTCAGATGGTTTCCTGGGATGTATTCCATTCCAAAGGAGCCTCCATATGAAAAATTCATGGCAGATGCCAAGTTTATCCAGAATCCTGGCCTGCACAGGGGAAAGACAAGAAAGAAACCAAAGAATAACACACAAAGGATCTGTTTAGATCAGCGGTTCTCAACCTATGGGTCGCGACCCCATTTGGGGTCGATCGTCCATTTTACGGGGGTCACCAAAGAAGGCGATCCGCCATTTTCCCCCCTCAGGGGGCGCCGCCGTGCATGCGCACCGCGCATGGGGGCGCCGCCGCACAGCGCATGGGGTGCCGCCGCGCATGCGCACTGCGCATGCGTGGCACGTTTGTGTGATGGGGGTCGCCGTCACACAAACGTTGAGAACCACTGGTTTAGATGCTATCCAGAGCGAGTTCTAACAAAAGAGACTATTTTGAGCTCAGGGTTGAAAGGAGGGGTCCTTGGTGCTCTCTGAGCTTGCTTGTGCATCCTCAGGTACACCAAGTGTAGGACTGTGCCATTCAGCCGAACCAACTGAAAGCAAAGCTAGAGTCCAAAGGCAGAGACTTACCAGTCCGAAAAGAATTCTTACAAACAAATAGAGAAGGCGCAGTTTTCTCCCCTGGCTGATTCCTGGCGGGATATGCATGCCGATGATATTAAAGTAAAGGATCCACCCGAGGAATAACAACGTGATTGAAATGCAAAAGTAAAATACCAACATCCACAGGGTTTGGCCCAATATCGTTTCCATGGTGGAAAGGTCCTGAGATCAGAGATGGGATTTCTTTTCCCCTATCTGGCCAAAGAAAATTGTCTTAAAGCTTAATTTGCTTTCTTCTTGGTCCGTGAGCTCTATATTGCCCTTAGTTCTTTTAACAATAGGTGACACGTACACCACGATGCCTTCTCTTATACCATTTCAACAGGTACGATCAGTCAACTGATCATTTTTTTTATTCACTATTTAACTGGACCAACAAGTTCTGAACAAACAGAGCTCTTTCAAAAGTCTTTCTCTTGAGGGTTACATCATCCAAGATCGGTTGAGTTTACTTTATGATCACCCCACAGATTAAATGAGGAGGTTCATTTATCTGTATTCCTTAATTATGGCTTTCAGAGGCACACTGTAATCTGAGTGAGCTTCTGGGCACCACGTTCCCTGACACAGAAAAATGACTTTACACAGATTTTGAGATGACAACAGCCTCAACAAGGTTTAATGCCGAGTGGATTTTGCCATTTGAGTTGTAATTTGGTATTTTTGCTTCTGCTGGTCAGAGGCAGATCAGTTCAACTAAAATTGTCTAAAATCGCCGTCATAGCAGTGTTCCAATATCTCAGGGGCTGCCACAAAGAAAAGGGAGTCAAGCTATTCTCCAAAGTGCCTTAGGGCAGGACAAGAAGCAACGGATGGAAACTAACCAAGGAGAGAAGCAACCTACAACTAAGGAGAAACTTCTTGACAATTAGAACAATTAACCAGTGGAACAATCTGCCTCCCGATTGGACAATTATTTGTCTGAAATGGTATAGGGAAGCTTGGGGGGAGGGGAAAACAGGGCTACATGCATGCAGCTTGACTTGTACAAGTAGCGGGCTGGCACATACAGCTTGATTGTAAGTTGACCTGTATATGCCCATGCATGCAAGCCCACTTGCGCAAGCTGCACACACACAATGGCTGGCTGCTCACGTGGCTCGGTTGCGAATAGGCCACAGCCCAATAGTAGGCCACAGTCCAGGGACTGGGGACCCCACTATAGGGTTTCCTGCCTGAGCAGGGGGTTGGACTAGAAGACCTCCAAGGTCCCTTCCAATCCAGAGCCCTGAAATGCAGTTCTTTGCCCTTCCTTAATACTGGGACATTTGTAGATGGGGAAATTGCAACAATCACTATCGGTTTGTTTTATGTTTGCAAGGTTGAGGTATTAAGCAAAGACACATGGTGAACAAACAAGCTTCTTTATTGATCTCTTCTTACAACCAGCAACAGCAAAATGGCACGCAGGCCATTTATAGAGTCCTGAACTCAGACAGTGTCAGCCAATAGGAAGCTGGCTGTTTTCGCGCCTTGCGCATGCGTACAAGGCTGGCGACAGCCAGTCTGGTCCCAGGCAGCTTTTGGTCCTGGTAGTGCTTCACAAAAGCCAAGAAACAGGAACGTTGAACAGTCAACAAGTATAATGCACTGTGTTGACATAAAGTTAGCACTGGAAGTAACCTGCTTCCAGTGCCTTAAATACAGCCACCTACCACGCCCAGAGCACACACCCCAATTAACACCCGTGACCATACTCCACCCTCGCCTCGCCCAACCCCAGTTGATAACCCACACCCCACCAATAACCTAATTAACAATGCTGCGCTCTCCTGCCCCAGTCCACGCCCCACACATAGAAGTGAAATGAACAAAGCCGGCAACACTCTGCTCTACCGTCCAGTCCTCTGCTCCAACGTCCACTAATGACAGACCCAGCGACACTTGGAAGTCCAATAAACATAAGTACGATGCAGCCTCCCCTCCGTTCGCCACGTTTCGTCCGTGCTGTTGTTACTAGCCATCTAAGTATATCAATTACTAGCCATCCTAGCTGGTCACATGGGCTCATCAGCTGCCGCTCTAGGAATCCCGGTTGCCCATCTTGGTGGTTGCAATGGCGGCGCGAAACGCGGACCCGCCGGATCAGCTGTTGGGGCCTCTCCAATGTTGCCATTGTGTGAGCCGGTAACGGGGCTACTGGAGGGTGAGTGGTGCGCTGGGTCTGATATTCGGCCCCCCTCACCACATGTCCCCCTGGAAGAAAGCATACTAAGATGAGTAAGGCCTTTTGTCATGCACATGAAGAGTTAGTCGGCCCCTCCCCAGGTTTGCGTGGAAATTTCCTATGGTATCTACGAATCAGGTCGGGAGCAAAGACATCCCCCTTCCACACCCAGGAGGCATCGGACAGGGGATATCCCTTCCATAAGATTAGATAATAAAGTTTACCCCCCTTCACCTGCGAATCCAGGATATCTTGTACTTCATACCGCCCTGGGGTGATGGGCCCTGGGGTTTGTTCTTGGGGTTTCTCCCTTACAGGTTTCAACAAGCTTACGTGAAAGACTGGATGCACCTTATCATGCAAACTCGGTAAATGAAGCTTCACCGTCACCGGATTAATAATCTGGACTATGCGGAAGGGTCCGATGTACTTTGGTGCTAGTTTTTTGCACGGCACCTGCAACTTTATATATTTAGTCGATAAATACACTAGATCCCCCACCCAAAACTGAACCTGTAAGCTACGAGTTTTATCCGCCTGGTGTTTAGTTGCTTGTTCTGCTTTTATCAGGGCCTTTTTCACTGTACCCCATACCTCACCTACGTGGTTAAACCATTCATTGGGGTGACGAGGCTGGGATTCCTGGGACCCACACTCTGGCATCGGGACAAAGTCGCGTCCATACACCACCTGAAAGGGTGTGAGGCCGGTGCTCTTATGTACTGCGTTATTATATGCGACTTCCGCTAATGGCACCAATTCCACCCAATTCGACTGTTGATAGGATACGTAGCTCCTCAGATATCGCTCGACAGCAGCATTGGCCCACTCCACTGCCCCGTTGGTACTGGGATGATACGCAGAGCTGAGACCTTGAGCAGTACCAATGAATCGAAGGAACTGACGCCAGAATTGAGCCGTAAATTGTACGCCACGGTCCGAAATAATTTGACGAGGTGCCCCATGCAAACGATAAGTATGTGTTAAAAACATTCTGGCCAGTCCTCTTGCCAACGGCAATCCCTTACAGGGTATGAAATGGGCTTGTTTTGAAAACAAGTCAACCACTGTCCATATAATGGTGTAACCCTGTACCTCCGGTAAGTCAACTATAAAATCCATTCCAATGTCCTGCCATGGCTGATTTGGATCAGATACTGGTTGTAACAGTCCCACTGGTTTTTTGGGTACTACCTTTGATTGTGCACAGATGTGACAGCCCTTCACATAAGTTTCAATGTCTCTTCTCATTCCAGGCCACCACAATTGACGTCTGGCTAGGTGTAACGTCTTCAGGAAACCGAAATGGCCGGCTAATTTAGCATCATGACAACGGTGATACACGCGATCTCGTAATCCCTGGGGAATATATAGTCTATTGCCATACCATGCTAAACCATTCCGGTTTGTAAGTAACCCGGGATTATTCAACAACCAAGGATCTTGTAATAAAGCTGTTCTCACCTCATCCTCAAACGATGTCGTTTTCGCGCAGGAATCTACATGCAGATCTCCGACGCTATAAGGGGGCATAATGGCCTGGACCACCTCCTCCCTCGTACTATCAGATTGCGGTAGGCGAGAGAGGGCATCCGCTAGGAAATTTCTCCCCCCTGGAACGACTTTAAGTTGGAATCGGAAACGTTGGAAATATTGCACCCAACGCACGTGGTTAGGAGACAACCGCCCAGGCGTTTGTAGAACTGCTAGATTCTGGTGGTCTGTCCACACTTCAAAGAGATGTTGTGCCCACTCCAGTAAATGGCGCCAGGTGGATAAGGCCCATCTAACTTACTGCAAGAACGTCCTGGTAGTGCTTCACAAAAGCCAAGAAACAGGAACGTTGAACAATCAACAAGTTTAATGCACTGTGTTGACATTAAGTTAGCACTGGAAGTAACCTCCTTCCAGTGCCTTAAATACAGCCACCTACCACGCCCAGAGCACACACCCCAATTACCACCCATGACCATACTCCACCCTCGCCTAGCCCAACCCCAGTTGATAACCCACACCCCACCAATAACCTAATTAACAATGCTGCGCTCTCCTGCCCCAGTCCACGCCCCACACATAGAAGTGAAATGAACAAAGCCGGCACCACTCTGCTCTACCGTCCAGTCCTCTGCTCCAACGTCCACTAATGACAGACCCAGCGACACTTGGAAGTCCAATAAACATAAGTACGAAGCAGCCTCCCCTCCGTTCGCCGCGTTTCGTCCGTGCTGTTGTTACTAGCCCTCTAAGTATATCAATTACTAGCCATCCTAGCTGGTCACGTGGGCTCATCAGCTGCCGCTCTAGGAATCGTGGTTTCCCATCTCGGTGGTTGCAATAGCAGTGCAAAACACGGAGCTGCCGCTCTAGGAATCCCGGTTGCCCATCTCGGTGGTTGCAATGGCGGCGCAAAACGCGGACCCGCCGGATCAGCTGTTGGGGCCTCTCCAATGTTGCCATTGTGTGAGCCGGTAACGGGGCTACTGGAGGGTGGGTGGTGCGCTGGGTCTGACAGAAAGTTTTACCAACGATGCTTTTTTTGTTTCAGATTCCAGAGTCCAGCTAGACATAACAACACTAAAACGTAGCATGAGAATCAAGGTTATTGAGCCAGAGCTGATAAAGAATTGGCGGGCTGGAGAGCTGGAGAAGAACCCCACACTTCAAGCTAATTGGGGAATGTGATTTATGACTGTTAATTGGAGGAGGGAGGGAATTGTGCTTTGATACTATGTGCCGGGGGGGGGGGAATTCAGTTTTTGGCTTCGATTATGTAAGTGCCGGTATTATGCTACTCGAATAAAAGATCCTTTAAGGTAAACAATGCCTCAAAGTTCCTTTGAAGAGTTTCATCTGTCGGAACCATGACAGGGGGTGTAAATCGGACGTAAGTTACTTTTTTCAGTGCTGTTGTAACTTTGAACGGTCACTAAGCAAACTGCTGTAAGTCGGGGAATACCTATATACGCAAATAGAAATTCATAAAGTGGAAAGGTGATTGGGGAAAAAGGAAGGGAAGAAAAAAAAGAGCTGGGAATGCTGATGGTGGCCCTTGGGGAGGGGGCTGAGCTGTGCCCTGGGGAGGATCATGGTTTCCTTGCCCCCCCCTTTGGAAGCTACTCTGGCATTCCCTTGTGTCTTCTCTGGTTGCCACACCTGTTGCAAAATGGCCTGTGGGAGAGAACTGGAGAGTCCAATCTCGGCATTCTTCAAATCAGCAGGAAGAGAAGAGCAGTCACAACAGTGGTGACAAGGCCCCAGCAAAGTCAGTGAAAGCATTGCCTGCAGGAGTGCAAGCTGGCCACATGGATTTACAGAAGACAATAACAGAGTTGGAAGAGACCTTGGAGGTCTTCTAGTCCAACCCTCTATAGAAACAGGGGGCGCTATACCATTCCCGACAAATGGTTGTCCAATCTCTTCTTGAAAACCTCCAGTGATGGAGCACCCCCACTAAACTTCTGGAAGCAAGCTATTCCATTGATTAATTTGTTCTGACTGTCAGGAAATTTCTCCTTAGTTCTAGGTTGCTTCTCTGCTTTTTAGTTTCTATCCGTTGCTTCTTGTCCTGCCTTCTGGTGCTTTGGAAAATAGATTTACCCCCTCTTCTTTGTGGCAGCCCCTCAAATAATGGAACACTGTCTCAAGGATGAAACTTTGGCAGCTATGTTCCTCTGCCTTTCAACTTGCCTTTAGAGTAAGAGGGGGGGGGGTCTTACTTTCCAGTAGATTAGATGGAAACATGAAATTTGTACAATTCCGCTGAAGACTTTGAGAACCTGAAACCTTTTCAAGGACACAAGAACAGGTGTGGATTTGAAGCAGACAGTTCCCATAACAAACAGAACTTGTTTATATGGACTACGTAAGACATTGGGGGTTTGGCTGGGAAAACTATTGCTTAAGGCTATGAATTGGTGTTAGAACCTCAGAGTTAGTTTTGTTTCAGCAAAATCAATCAACTTGATAAACAATAAGATTTTTGGAAACAGAATGAACTTGGAGTTTTATTTGGATTCTCGAGCTGAATATTGACACACTGCTATCATGTCACCCCTAGTCCTTATTTTCATTAAACTAGACATACCTAATTCCTGCAACTGTTCTTCATATGTTTTAACCTCCAATCCCCTAATCATCTTTGTTGCTCTTCTCTGCACTCTTTCTAGAATCTCAAAATCTTTTTTGTACCGTGGCAACCAAAACTGGATGCAGTATTCCAAGTGTGGTCTTACCAAGGCATTGTAAACCCTTATTAACACTTCACATGATCTTGATTCTATCCCTCTATTAAGGCAGCCTAGAATTGTGTTGGCTTTGTTGGCGGCTGCAGCACACTGCTTGCTCATATTTAAATGATTGTCAACTAGGACAATCCCTCTCACAGTTAGTACTATTGAGCCAAGTACCACTAAATGTTAGCTTTCAAGCGCCACTAAACCATTTGCAGGATTTGGTGGAAAGACTAACACGGCCATCCCCGTGTTAAGCATTTGGGGAGACTCTTCTGGAAGCTTCCCGTCAGTGTGCACCCTTTGATGCAAAGTCAGGTTTGTGCTCTGGGTGAAGCTTTTCCCACACTCGGAGCAGGTGTAGGGCTTCTCCCCAGTGTGGGTTCTCTTATGTCTAATAAGGCTGGACTGAACCCGAAAGCTCTTCCCACAGTCCGTGCAGCCGTACGGCTTCTCCCCCATGTCCATTCGCTGATGCGCATTGAGGCAGCCCCTGTGACTGAAGCTCTTCCTGCACTCGTAGCATTTGTAGGGCCTCTCCCCCGTGTGAACCCTTTGGTGCTGAATGAGACTCGGTTTGTCGGAAAAAGTCTTGTTGCAATCGGCGCACTGATGCGGCTTCTCTCCTTTGTGGATCTTCTGATGCCTCACAAAGTTGGTGCTCTTGTTGAAACTTTTCCCGCACTCCAAGCACTGGTACGGCTTCTCCCCATGTGGATAATTTGATGGCAGGCAAGGTGGGCGCTCTGAACGAAGCTCTTCCCACACTCTAAACATGTATACGGCTTTTCTCCAGTGTGGATGATCTCGTGGGACGTCAGATGGGCGCTGCGACTGAAGGACTTCCCGCATTCCAAGCATTTATACAACTTCTCCACTTTAGGGATTCTTGGCGGTGTCAGCAGGTTGGATGGACCATGAAAGCTTTTGCTGAAATCGGAGGGTTGATGTTGTCCATCAGCATGGACAGCCTGATACGATGGAGGAATTAAAGAAACTAGAAACTTCTCTCGGTTTTCCAGAAATGTATATGAACTCTCTCCTTCAGAAAGCATTTCCCTGTCTCTGGAGTTCTTCCCCAAAATACCTTTCTGGGATTCAATCTCTGCAGATATTTCCCAGTGATCACTGAGACATCCATTTCTTTCCTCTCCTTCCTTTTTTTTTTTTTTTTGCTGCAGTGAGATTTGATGGAACTCTCCAATGGAACAAGGAAGGGGTTTATCGATCCATTCTTCTTGTTGGCTTCCTTCTTGGTGTGAGGGTTGAATTCGGTTCCAGACTTTCTCTTCAAAGAGTTCCTGCTCAATTTCTTCAGAGAAATTCCCACATAGTTTCCCCTCTGATTCACTTTTCCATTCAGATCCTGTTGGAATAAAGATTGGGAGATGGTTAGAGCTCACACCAAACTATTTAGAAGTAGACTCTCTGGGAATATTTGGGGTTCCCCATTAAATAACAATAATGAGGAAAAAAAGTTCTGGATAATGGATGTCCATGGAGGTTTTCAGTCATCCAGGTCATGGTTGCCCCAAAGGTGCTTTTTCAAGAGGCAACTGGACTTTGTTGTGAACTATATAAATAACCAAGTCCATAATGCGCTTTAACTCCCCTTTAACATAGGTATAAACAAATTAAAAATAAACATAATAATATAAACAAGTCGATATCCTAATTATTAAACAATACAATATCCAAATTATTAAACTATACTAATACTAAAGATAATAATAAAACTAATAAAAATTCTACTATAATAAACTATTAATAGTAATAATACTCTAAAATTTACTCATAAACTAAAATATGCTATGTTTTTTGCTATTTCAGTTAGTTAGTAGTGGAAATATAAATTTCCAAGCCGGGAGTATTCTGGCCCATATAGCTCTATGTAACCTCGTATAGCTCTATGTAACCCTGACTAGAGAGCATGTATCAGTATGTCAGTGGAAGGAGTTTCTAAAGGGCATTGGGAGACTTCCTGGACACAAGTCAGATTGGAATGTCTTTGTCTGAAAGAAGCATGGGCTATCAGATGTCACCCAATGAGCCTGCGCAGTTATAAAGATGGTATGGAAGAGAGCATCATCCTTTTACCTGTAGGAATCAACAAAAGATGTAATTTCCAGAAGTAACAACACAGCATGAATGCAAGTAATCTTTGTAATCTTTCTGATCGAAATATATTTCTTTTTGTTATGAAACCATTTCTACTGAGTTATCTATCTGACTTGATTTAAAGAAGGCATTTTTAACTCACAGTCAGAATAGAGTATGTAGTGGGAGGGGGGTGAGCTGAAGCTGCAGCAGCGCCAGAGAGGCCCGGGGGAGAATCAGCTGGAGCTGCAGTGTTGCTGGGGCTCTGCTGAAGCCCTGGGATCGGCCCGTGTGGCTCCAGCTGATTGGGGCTTCCAACTGCCTCGGGGTGGCTGGCAGCTGCACGCAGTCTTCAGGGGAAGAGTCAGCTGGAGCTGTGAGGCTGCCGTGGCTTGGCAGGGACCCCAGAATCAGCACATGCAGCTCCAGTCAATGAGTGCTGTGTGAAAAAGCCAGCCAGGCAGTGAGTGAACGCATGGGGGAGAGGAGAATATAAAAAGGAGGGGTTTGGGTAGAAAGGAGGAGTGAGAGAGCAGAGAAGGCAATAGGGAGGAGAGATGTCGGTGGGACAAGCCTGAAGGAGAGAAGGGGATGGCATAAGTGAGGCTTCTGTGGAGGAAGCCTGAGGGAGAGAAGGAGTCAGCAACTGGCCCTTTGAGGGCAACCATAATGCTGATGAGGCCCTCAATGAAATTGAGTTTGACACCCTTGCTCTACATGAAACCTTTGGGAGTGGCCCTTTCCCCCCATCATGGGGCAAAGTCTCCTCCTCCTGTTGCCATCCTGTTGTCCCTCTTAAAAACAACTTTAGGGAATTCCAGAAGAGAAAGGCTGCTTGGCTTAAAGGAAACTTTTCTGCAAAGTCAAGTGCAGGTAGTCCTCAAGCTACAACAGTTCATTCAGTGACTGTTTGAAGTTACAACGTCATCCCCGCGGTCATGTGATCAAAATTTGGATGATGATGATGATAATGATAATGTTGGAAGGGACCTTGGAGGTCTTCTAGTCCAACCCTCTGCTCAGGCAGCAAACCTATACATGGGGTCCCCAACCCCCGGTCTGTGGACCAGTACCAGGCTGCAGCATGCCAGCAAATGGGCCGCACAAACAAGCAACGGCCCATCCATGGGATGCAGGCAGCACACAAAACCACACACCCTCCAGTCTGTGGAAAAACCTCTCTCCACGGAACCAGACCCTGGTGCCCAAAAGATTGGGGACCTTTGCCTTATACCATTTCAGATAAATGGCTGTCCAGTCTCTTCTTAAAAACTTCCAGTGTTGGAGCATTCACAGCTTCTGGAGGCAGGTTGTTCCACTGATTAATTGTTCTAACTGTCAGGAAGTTTCTCCTTAATTCTAGTTCCAGGTTGCTTCTCTCTATGATTAGTTTTGTTGGAATATTCATGAACAGGAAGAGTCATGTGGTAACTCAGTCAGCCAATGGGAAGAAAGTGCTACTGAGTCTGTGCAAAAGGAGTATTGAGTTAGGAGCTGGATTTCCAGTCTCATGTCTGTATCTGGTCTGTCTCTGTAAGAACTCTTCAATTAAGATATGTTGCTGTAAAGAAGAATGGTATTGTAAATATTTGTGTATAAATATAAAGTTATTTGACTCAGCTAAATGCAGTCAACTGTAAGAGCTTCTGATTTATTTTTCACCAATTAGAGAAATTAAAATTCTCTAACAGGTTATGGGCCCAGAGCTTACTAAGGACTGCATTTAAAGCTGGAAGAAATTGCCTGTGTTTAGAAAGTATAAGAACAAGGCAGAATTAGCAGAATGGCTGCAATGGAATTTAAGGAAAGCTGTGTGCCTCGTTTGGGGCAGAAGAATTACATTGTGTGGGCTGCAAAAATCGAATGTTTGCTGAAAGCTAAAGAGCTGTGGTATATTATTGAAAATCCACCACAAGTGTTTGCAGCAGCAGATCAGAAAAGCCATGATCAAACTATGGCTTATCTTATCTTGAATTTAGATGATGACCAATTTCTAAATGTTGCAAATTTAAAGACTGCAAAGGAGATTTGGTTGAAGTTGAGAGCTGTGCACCTGAATGTTTCTGCATGCAATATAGTGCAATTGTCAAGAAAACTTTACAGAGCCTGTTTGTAATTCCAAAATGTTCCTTTTGCAAAGCAGTCCTTTTTCTTTGCACAAATGTCTTGTTCTGCAAATTGTTCCTTTGCAAACAGTTCCTTTGCAAATGTATGCTCGCCCCACAAATGTAGCAAGAAGCTCTCTGCTTGCAAAATCTCTCCTTTGTTGCAATTTGGTCCGGGTCTGATCTGCTTGTTTCTTCTCCTCTGGAGACTTGCAGTCTGGACCCCCTCCTCAGGAATTTCTCCTCCTGGTGGCTGCTTCTAAAATGGCGTTTTTCTTCTTCATTAAGCAAACATGCCTTTAAAGCCTCAAACTTTAAGTCTTGTTCTTCTTTGCATTCAGATATTGCAGAAACTGTGTCCCAGGTTTTATCTAAACTGTTCAACACCAATAAAACCTTCTGGGACTCAGGGAATTTAATCCCACATTGTTCTAAGTCCAAAAATAAACTTTGCATTTTATTTAAATGCTGTTCCATAGATTCACCTGGTTGCAAACAGGCCCTGTAAAGTTTTCTTGACAATTGCACTATATTGCATGCAGAAACATTTAGGTGCACAGCTCTCAATTTCAACCAAATCTCCTTTGCAGTCTTTAAATTTGCAACATTTAGAAATTGATCATCATCTAAATTCAA
The DNA here is from genome assembly GCF_016545835.1 of Crotalus tigris. NCBI lineage: Eukaryota > Metazoa > Chordata > Lepidosauria > Squamata > Viperidae > Crotalus > Crotalus tigris. The sequence continues at coordinate 446,475 of NW_024098302.1, read as the reverse complement.
GATAAGATAAGCAATTGCTCTATCATGATTTTTCTGATCAATAGCTGCAAACACTTTTGGTGGATTTTCTACAATATACCACAGCTCTTTTGCTTTCAGCAAACATTCCATTTTAGCAGCCCACAAAATGTAATTCTTCTGGCCCAAACGAGGCACACAGCTTTCCTTAAATTCCATTGCAGCCATTCTGCTTATTCTGCCTTATTCTTATACTTTCTAAACACAGGCAATTTCTTCCAGCTTTAAATTACAATGCAGTCCTTAGTAAGCTCTGGGCCCATAACCTGTTAGAGAATTTTAATTTCTCTATTGGTGAAAAATAAATCAGAAGCTCTCACAGTTGACTGCATTTAGCTCAGTCAAATAACTTTATATTTATATAAAAATATTTACAATACCATTCTTCTTTACAGCAACATAGCTTAACGAATACTTCTTGCAGAGACAGATCAGAGACAAACCTTGAGACTGGAAATCCAGCTCCTAACTCAATACTCTTTTGCACAGACTCAGTAGCACTTTCTTCACATTGGCTGACTGAGTTACCGCATGACTCTTCCTGTTCATGAATATTCCAACAAAAAGTGAAACAGAGGGGAAACTATGTGGGAATTTCTCTGAAGAAACTGAGCAGGAACCCTTTGAAGAGAAAGTCTGGAACCGAATTCAACCCTCACACCAAGAAGGAAGCCAACAAGAAGAATGGATCGATAAACCCCTTCCTTGTTCCATCGGAGAGTTCCATCAAATCTTACTGCAGCAAAAAAACCAGGAAGGAGAGGAAAGAAATGGATGTCTCAGTGATCCCTGGGAAATATCTGCCGAGATTGAATCCCAGAAAAGTATTTTGGGGAAGAACACCAGAGACAGGGAAATGCTTTCTGAAGGAGAGAGTTCATATACATTTCTGGAAAACCGAGAGAAGTTTCTAGTTCCTTTATTCCTCCATCGTATCAGGCTGTCCATGCTGATGGACAACATCAACCCTCCGATTTCAGCAAAAACTTTCATGGTCCATCCAACCTGCTGACACCACCGAGAATCCCTAAAGTGGAGAAGTTGTATAAATGCTTGGAATGCGGGAAGTCCTTCAGTCGCAGCGCCCACCTGACGTCCCACCAGATCATCCACACTGGAGAAAAGCCGTATACATGTTTAGAGTGTGGGAAGAGCTTTGTTCGCCTCTCATCAAATTATCCACACAGGGGAGAAGCTGTACCAGTGCTCGGAGTGCGGGAAAAGTTTCAACAAGAGCACCAACTTCGTGAGGCATCAGAAGATCCACAAAGGAGAGAAGCTGCATCAGTGCGCCAATTGCAACAAGTCTTTTACCAACAAACCGAGTCTCATTCAGCACCAAAGGGTTCACATGGGGGAGAGCCCTACAAATGTTATGAGTGTGGGAAGAGCTTCAGTCATAGGGGCAGCCTCAATGCGCATCAGCGGATGCACACGGGGGAGAAGCCGTACGGCTGCACAGACTGTGGGGAGAGCTTTCGGGATCAGTCCAGCCTTATTAGACATAAGAGAACCCACACCGGGGAGAAGACCTACACCTGCTCAGAGTGTGGGAAAAGCTTCAGCCAGAGCACAAACCTGACTTTGCATCAAAGGGTGCACACTGACGGGAAGCTTCAAGAAGAATCTCCCCAAATGCTTAACACGGTGATGGCCATGTTAGTCTTTCCACCAAATCCTGCAAATGGTTTAGTGGCGCTTGAAAGCTAACATTTAGTGGTACTTGGTTCAATAGTACTAACTGTGGGAGGAATTGTCCTAGTGGACAATCATTTAAATATAAGGGTTTACAATGCCTTGGTAAGACCACACTTGGAATACTGCGTCCAGATTTGGTTGCTACAGTACAAAAAAGATGTTGAGACTCTAGAAAGAGTGCAGAGAAGAGCAACAAAGATGATTAGGGGACTGGAGGTTAAAACATATGAAGAACAGTTGCAGGAATTAGGTATGTCTAGTTTAATGAAAATAAGGACTAGGGGTGACATGATAGCAGTGTGTCAACAGCCGGCTTGAGAATCCAAATAAAGCTCCAGGTTCATTCCGTTTCTAAAAATCTTATTGTTTATTAAGTTGATTGATTTTGCTGAAACAAAACTAACTCTGAGGCTCTAACATCAATTCATAGACTTAAACAATAATTTTCCCAGCCAAACCCCCAATGTCTTACGTAGTCCATATAAACAAGTTCTGTTTGTTATGGGAACTGTCTGCTTCACATCCACACCTGTTCTGGTGTCCTTGAAAAGGTTTCAGGTTCTCAAAGTCTTCAGCGGAATTGTACAAATTTCATTTTTCCATCTAATCCACTGGAAAGTAAGACTACCCCCCTCTTACTCTAAAGGCAAGTTGAAATGCAGAGAAACATAGCTGTCAAAGTTTAATCCTTGAGACAGTGTTCCATTATTTGAGGGGCTGCCACAAAGAAGAGCGGGTAAACCTATTTTCCAAAGCACCAGAAGGCAGGACAAGAAGCAAAGGATAGAAACTAACAAGCAGAGAAGCAACCTAGAACTAAGGAGAAATTAATCAATGGAATAGCTTGCTTCCAGAAGTTTAGTGGGGGTGCTCCATCACTGGAGGTTTTCAAGAAGAGATTGGACAACCATTTGTCGGGAATGGTATAGGGCCCCCTGTTTCTATAGAGGGTTGCACTAGAAGACCTCCAAGGTCTCTTCCAACTCTGTTATTCTATAATGTAAATCCATGTGGCCAGCTTGCACTCCTGCAGGCAATGCTTTCACTGACTTTGCTGGGGCCTTGTCACCACTGCTGTGACTGCTCTTCTCTGCCTGCTGATTTGAAGAATGGCGAGGTTGGACTCTCCAGTTCTTTCCAACAGGCCATCTTGCAACAGGTATGGCAACCAGAGAAGACACAAGGGAATGCCAGAGTAGCTGCCAAAGGGGAGGGGGCAAGGAAACCATGATCCTCCCCAGGGCACAGTTCAGCCCCCTCCCCGAGGGCCACCATCAGCATTCCCAGCTCTTTTTTTTCTTCCCTTCATTCTTCCCCAATCACCTTTCCACTTTATGAATTTCTATTTCATATATAGGTATTCCCCGACTTACAGCAGTTTGCTTAGTGACCGTTCAAAGTTGCAACAGCACTGAAAAAAATAACTTATGTCCGTTTTACACCCCCTGTCATGGTTCCAACAGATGAAACTCTTCAAAAGAACTTCAAGGCATTGTTTACCTTAAAGGATCTTTTATTCGAGTAGTTTAATATCGGCACTTGCGTAATCGAAGCCAAAAACTGAATCCCCCCCCCCCAGGCACATAGTATCAAAGCACAATTCCCTCCCTCCTCTAGTTAACAGTCATAAATCACATTCCTACCTAGCAAAGACTCCAGGCACCTCGAGACAGTCTTGCCACCCTCAACGGCTTCAAACACAGGAGCGGTGGAGCTACCGAGAAGTTAGGATACATACAAGCCAATTTTTTAGGATCCAAATGCCACCTATAAAACATTTTATAAAAAATTTTCCCTCAGATTTTGGGCCTGTGTAAATTTAACATTTCTAATCGAAATATTCTCCCATTGATCCAATAAGATTGGTTCCTAACAGAGTTAGTAAAAGATTGTATGATTAAATGGGCTCACTTCTCATCTCTAGCTCCTCAAGTCTTTCCACCAACTTCTCCACTGACTGACTGCTGGCTGCAGTTGTCCTGAGCCTGCTGAAGCATTCAGCAGGCTCAGCAATGTTGCAAACGGTCCCAGGCAGACCAAAAGCTGTCCGGGACCAGACTGGCTGTTGCTAGCCTTGCATGCATGCGCAAGGCGCGAAAACAGCTAGCTTCCTATTGGCTGACACTGTCTGAATTCAGGACTCTATAAATGGCCTGCGTGCCATTTTGCTGTTGCTGGTTGCAAGAAGAGATCAATAAAGAAGCTTGTTTGTTCACCATGTGTCTTTGCTTAATACCTCAACCTTGCAAACATAAAACTACCCAATAGTGATAGTTGCACAGTCCCTAGACTGTGGCCTACTATTGGGCTGTGGCCTATTCGCAACTGGGCCACGTGAGCTGCGGGCCAGTGTGTCTGTGCAGCTTGTGCAAGTGGGCTTGCATGCATGGGCATATACAGGTCAACTTACAATCAAGCTGTGTGTTCCAGCCCGCTACTTGTACAAGTCAAGCTGCATGCATGCAGCCCTGTTTCCCCCTCCCCCCAAGCTGCCCTATACCATTTCAGACAAATAATTGTCCAATCGGGAGGCAGGTTGTTCCACTGGTTAATTGTTCTAATTGTCAAGAAGTTTCTCCTTAGTTCTAGGTTGCTTCTCTCCTTGGTTAGTTTCCATCCGTTGCTTCTTGTCCTGCCCTCAGGCGCTTTGGAGAATAGTTTGACTCCCTCTTATTTGTGGCAGCCCCTGAGATATTGGAACACTGCTATGACGGCGATTTTAGACAATTTTAGTCGAACTGATCTCCCTCTGACCATCAGAAGCAAAAATACCAAATTACAACCCAAATGGCAAAATCCACTCGGCATGAAACCTTGTTGAGGCTGTTGTCATCTCAAAATCTGTGTAAAGTCATTTTTCTGTGTCAGGGAATGTGGTTCCCAGAAGCTCACTCAAATTACAGTGTGCCTCTGAAAGCCATAATTAAGGAATACAGATAAATGAACCTCCTCATTTAATCTGTGGGGTGATCATGAAGTAAACTCAACCGATGTTGGATGATGTAACCCTCAAGAGAGAAGACTTTTGAAAGAGATCTGTTTGTTCAGAACTTGTTGGTCCAGTTAAATCGTAAATAAAAAATGATCAGTTGACCGATCATATCTGTTGAAATGGTATAAGAGAAGGCATCGAGGTGTATGTGTCACCTATTGTTAAAAGAACTACAGGGCAATATAGACCTCACAGACCAAGAAGAAAGCAAATTAAGCTTTAAGACAATTTTCTTTGGTGAGATAGTGAAAAAAAAAATCCCATCTCTGATCTCAGGACCTTTCCACCATGGAAACGATATTGGACCAAACCCTGTGGATGTTGGTATTTTACTTTTGCATTTCAGTCACATTGTTATTCCTCAGGTGGATCCTTTACTATAATATCATCAGCATGCATCTCCCGCCAGGAATCAGCCAGGGGAGAAAACTGCGCCTTCTCTATTTGTTTGTAAGAATTGTTCTCGGACTGGTAAGTCTCTGCCTTTGGACTCTAGCTTTGCTTTCAGTTGGTTTGCCTGAATGGCACAGTCCTACATTTGGTGTACCTGAGGATCCACAAGCAAGCTCAGAGAGCACCAAGGATCCCTCCTTTCAACCCTGAGCTCCAAATATTCTCTTTTGTTAGAACTCGCTCTGGATAGCATCTAAACAAATCCTTTGTGTGTTATCCTTTGGTTTCTTTCTTGTCTTTCCCCTGTGCAGGCCAGGATTCTGGATAAACTTGGCATCTGCCATGAATTTGCGATATGGAGGATCCTTATGAATGGAATACCCTCCAGGAAACCATCTGACTTGATTGTCAAGGAAATGCTTTTTGACAGAGTGCCGGTGATGGTCTGTTGTCCCAAAAGAGCAAGTCCAGAGAACAGACGAGGACTTGTCTGGATCCACGGAGGAGCTGGCTTGTTTGGAAGCCTCCGTAGGTTTTCCAACTAATTGTTTGATTGATATGCAAGAAGGACGGACAAATGTTTGACCTAAGGCCGTGGTGGAGAAACTATGGCACAGGGAAAAATGCATGTGCTCAGATAAAAACATACAAGTTAGGGGTGGGAGAAATGGGACATTCTCATATGAAAAGCAATTCAACCAATTCTTTGTGGTATTTCAGGAGCTTACAGAAGGCTGTGCAATTTCATTGTCCGGAAAACTGACACTGTGGTCGCATGCATCGGGTAAGTGAGCTCAGGTTGACTTGTGTCACAGAAGGCAGAAAATCCAACTGCCATAACCTCTCTCTCTCTCTCTAGACAGGCTGCTAAAATAGACAGCCACAAGGAACCCACGAGGATGCCGCAGGTTACTTCAGAGTAGTTTACAGAATTACTGCTAGTCCTCGACTTACAATCACAACTGAGCCAAAAATTTCTGTTGTTTTGAGAAACAGTTGTTAAGTGAGCTTTGCCCCATTTTATGACCTATCTTGCCACAGATGTTAAGTGAATCACTGCAATTGTTATGTTAGTAACGCAGTTGTTAACTGAATCCCACTGACTTTGCTTGTCAGAAGGTCACAAAAGGGGATCACATGAGCCTGAGACACTGCAACTGTCATAAATATCAGTTGCCAGGCGCCCTAATTTTGATCATGTGACCACAAGAATGCTTCAACGGTCATGTGAAAAATGGTCCTAAGTCACTTTTTTCAGTGATATTGTAATTTTGAACAGTTATTAAATGAACTGTTGTAAGTCGAGAACTGCCTCTATTGGTTGTTGCATGCTGCCCAGTCTTTTTGGGGTGGGGCAGCTATAATATATTCATCATCGTAATAGGAATGCCAGTGCATTTGAAAGATTGTGTTTTGACTGACTGTTGCTTCAGATACCCCTTGGCGCCAGAGCACCCCTATCCAGCTCAACAACTCAGCTGCTACACTGCCGTATCACATTTTCTGAAGAATGCGCAGGACTACGGGGTGGACCCGAAACGGATCGTGCTGGCTGGTGACAGCAGCGGAGGCACACTTGTTGCCAGCACTGCTCAGCAACTTCTGATGACAAAGGACCTGCCACAGCCCCGGGCCCACATACTAATCTATCCTTTCCTACAAAGCCTGGATTTAAATTTACCTTCTTACCAGCAAAACCAGTCCATTCCCCTCTTAGTCAAGAAAGAGGCTGTTCGTCTTGGCACAATTTATCTCTTAGGAACCAGTGCTTGGGTCAATGAAATTATGGCCAATGCCCATGTCCCGCAGGAACTTATGGCAAACTATCAGAAATGGATCAGTGCGGAACATATTCCGGAGGAATTTAAAGGCCGGGGTTACGTGCCGTTTGTACCTGGTCCGTTTTCAGAAGATCTTTTCAAAAAATGCAAAACAGTTTTTGACCCCATATTTTCCCCACTCCTGGCGGAAGACGCAGTCATCCAGCAGTTTCCAGAGACTTTCCTTTTAACCTGCGAATATGACATTTTCCGGGATGATGGCTTGCTCTATAAGAAGAGGCTGGAAGACAATGGTGTCCCTGTCACCTGGCTTCACCTCAAGGATGGATTCCATGCGATCGCCTTGCTGATAGGTATGGGGTCAATAGAGTTTCCAGGTACAAGGAAGAGTATAAATAGTGTAATCCAATTCCTAGAACGATTCTAGAAATCAAACAGCCTTGTTCCTCTTCCTTGTTCATCTAGCCCTTGCCTTACAGACCTGGATCTGAAGAGGTTATACCCTATAATTTCATCCATCTGTCCTGCTTAACTGACCTGAAGATGGTCCACCAACTCTTTGAAGAGACACATCCTTGCCCTCTCCAGCTCGTTTATAGCCCACCACTCAGGTAGCCTGGTGTCAGGCTGTGCAGGAAACTGTGGTTTTCCCTCTTACTCAAAAAACAGAATTTCCCATATGACAGTCTAAGTGGCACCGAGGAACAGTTGGGAGAGTGGCCAGATGTCTAACTTTTGCGCTCTCCTTCTCCCTATAGTCAGGACAGTGGTTCTTTGGAATATCAAACTTGTGGAGAATGTTGAACGTGACAGCACAAGGAAACAACAGCCCATCACCAGCCATCAACATCCCAATGAACCAATAGGAAGGCATCACATAATTGCGACTCACAGAATAGCCCAAAGTGCATATAGGTAGTCCTTGACTAACGATAACAATTGAGTCCAAAATTTCTGTTGCTAAGTGAAACATTTGCTAAGTGAATTTGCCTCATTTTACGGCCTTTCTTGTCACAGCTGCTAAGTGAATCACTATAGTTAAGTTAGTAACACGGTTGTTAAGTGAATCTGACTTCCCCATTGACAGAAGGCAGCAAAAAGTAATTACATGACCCCAGGACACTGCAACCATCATAAATATGAGTCAGTCGCCAAGTGTCGGAATTTTGATCATGTAACTCTGGGGATACTGCAGCGGTCTTAAGTGTGAAAAACGGTTATAATCACTTTTTTCAGTGCCGCTGTAACTTTGAAGAGTCACTAAACGAAGTGTTGTAAGTCAAGGACTACCTGTATTCCAGTAAAGAGAGGTTTCCTGAGGATGGGCTCCAGCACGGGTCTGAATGCTCAGAACAGTAAACCTCTGGTCCTGGTGACCAACCCAGATTGGATCTTGCAACGTTATCCTGGGAGATGTATATGTGCCTTCATTTGTCATGGAAAACCCAGTGCAGCTCTTTCAGGAGACCATTATTCCCACAGGCAGACCCAAAAATGAACGAAAAAAGGGAATCAGCCCCCAAAAGCTCTGGAGGCCTATTGTGCTAGCCCCCCCTCACCCATTGGCATAGGTTCTGTTTCCTAACAGGACCTTGCCTTGAACCGTGCCTTCCTCTCATCTGTCTCTGAAGAGGCGTTTCTCTCCAGCAAGACTGATGCAGTAAGATCTTAAGGGACCTCTCCTTGTTGACGCTTCCATCTCGACTCTTCCTGTATCCGCTTTCCTTGTTCCCCCTTTGCTTTAGCTGCAGGTGGTCCCCGATTGCTGAGCTTCTAGAATAGTGACAACTGACTTCATGTAAACCTTTTGAGCTTCAGTAAAGACTCAAGAAATAAATCCCAGTCTGTTTCATTTCTATTTCATTTCAGATTCATTTCTGCCCACCGCAAAGGGCAAGGAGAGAAAAGGGGAAGGTGGCGCAGAGGTGTTGTAAATGGCATGGCTATGTTGACAGAATGGGGCATGTGGGTCCGTGTCTGTGTGTGTGTTGGAAGGGCACGGACTAGCAAGCCCCTTCGGTGGGCAGAAGACTGTCAGTCCCTCATGAAATGGTGTGTGTGTTTGTGTGTCCCTGTCCTCAGCTCCTCTGCGATCAGGGACTGCAGGGGAAAAAGTCAGGGAATTGCACAGCCGGTGTCCAAATGGAGGCAGAGATGCTGACACAAACATATAGTTTTATATAAATAAATATATTAATAGTAAATAAGATAATCAGGCAAACAGCAGCATATCAGGTAAATCAAGGCATCATGAGGTAAATTATAGAGGGCACATTGGAAAAAAGTCGGGAAACAAGGAGCCTCCCCCTTTTTGCTCAAGGTTACAGCTTAGATTGCCTCATGCAGTAGCCAGCCCTCTTCAACCAATCAGCTATAACTGTGTGCTCTGATTCATTGTCCAACCCTTCACTGCTCCAGCTATTAAATTAAATATCTTAACAAAGAAGAGGAAAATGTGGAGAGGAAAGATGAACCAAGCCCCAGATTCGTCCTCAACCTGAATTAGGCAAAACAGCAACTGCCTCATCGGACAAGCCAGGATAGGTCTGTGAAACTCCAGGTAGTCCTTGACTTATGAATGCAATTGAGTGCAAAATTTCTGTTGCTAAGTGAGACAGTTGTTACGTGAATTTTGCCCCATTTTACAAGCTCTCTTGCTATGTTTGTTAAGTGAATGACTGTCATTGTGGAGAGAAGGATCAAGCAGGGATCAGGTGGGGCTTGTTGCGAACAAAGAGAAGGAGTCCAGGTTATCTCTCTTAAAACAGAAGCACGTTTATTCAGCTGAACAAAGGTGGGTCCTCCCATAAGATTGGAAGAACTCCAAGTGCAGCTTGAAGCAAGTACTGTATATATAGATTTCTTATTTTTACTTGGTTGCATAAGAGGAAGCCACCACATCAGGTACAGAACTTATAAAAATACTCGTGCGTGCAAATTTCTCCTTAGTTCTGGGTTGCTTCTCTCCTTGGTTAGTTTCTGTAAATATGAACCAGTTGCCAAGCACCCAAATTTTGATCACATGACCATGGAGAGGATGCAACGGTTGTAAATAAATCCCTTTTTCAGTGCAATTGTAAATTGTAAATTTGAATGGTCACTAAATGAATGGTCGTAAGTCAAGGACACTTGCGTCCTCACATTGCTGGATGATCACTGAAATATGAGCCAGCCGTGTGCGACAGCAGCCAAAAAAGCTAATACAATCCTTATGTGTATAAACAGAGGCATAGAATCAAAATCACGTGAAGTATTAGTACCACTTTATAAAGTCTTAGTATAAGTATTAGTACCACTTTATAAGACCACACCTGGAATACTTGCATCCGGTTTTGGACACCATGTTACAAAAAAGATGTTGAGACTTTGGAAGAAGTGCAAAGAAGAACAACTAAGATGATTAAAGGCCTAGAGACTAAAAGATATGAAGAATGGTTGCAGGTTTTGGGTAGGGCTAGTCTAGAGAAAAGAAGGACTAGGGGGTGACATAATAGTAGCATTCCAATATTTGAGAGGCTGCCACAAAGAAGAGGGGGTGTCAACCTATTTACCAAGTACCTGTAGGCAGGGCAAGAAACAACAGATGGGAACTAATCACTGGGTGACATGATAGCAGTGTGTCAACATCCAGCTCAAGAATACAAATAAAGCTCCCAGGTTCATTCCGTTTCCAAAAATCTTACTGTTTATTAAGTTGATTGATTTTGCTGAAACAAAACTAATTCTGAGGTTCTAACACCAATTCATAGACTTAAACAATAATTTTCTCAGCCAAATCCCCAATGTCTTATGTAGTCCATATAAACAAGTTCATTTTGCTTTGGGAACTGTCTGTTTCAAATCCACACCTGTTCTGGTGTCCTTGAAAAGGTTTCATGGGACTTCCGGTAGGGATGCTGCGCTGATGGCAGTTTTCTTTAGGCTGCCAGCCCTGTGATTGTGTAAAAGCGCTCGGAGACAGTGAAAATCAACTGTCCTGTGGTTTGGAAATCTCCTCCTTGGGATCTCCTTTTTTCTGGGATCTCGCTTTTTACTTTCTTACTTTGTAATTGTTGATTTTACAAGAAGTGGACTTATACAGACAGGAAAATGGCTTCAAAGTGTTTGGGAATTTCTGCTGTCCCTAAAAGTTCAATTTCTTCTCCTGTAACACAGCCTGCACTGCAAACTAAACCTAAATCCCCCTCACCTTCTCCCCCACCACTGGCACTTACGCTTAAGGATATTCAAGATGCTTTGAAAAAAGTGACACAAGAGATAAAGGAGGAGGTGGCCGATCTCCTCGACAGTAAAATGAAGGAAGAGATGGCAGAGCTTCTTGAGAATAAAAATAGAGAAATGAGGGAAGACATATTGTTTGCATTTCAAGGGTTAGCTACTTATATTTAACGCTTGGATGACCGGTTGGATGAAGTTGTAGAAAATACTGAAAAATTAGAAAGCAGAGTTGTCAAAGTTGAAAATAAGATTGATATAACAGAGGATGAAGTCACCATCTCATAATATAGAGATATGGAATTTGCATTGCGAATAACAGGATTAAAAGAGAACTCATGAGAAGATCTGAAAGAGGAGGTGGCAAGAGCTATAGCTCCCATTCTGGGATGTGAACCTGAGGAATTATCAAGAGAGATGGATAAAATATTTAGGGTCAATTCATGGATTGCGAGGCAGAAAAATTTACCTAGAGATGTGGATATTTATTTTTCTAGGAGATCACTTCGAAATGAAATTATTCAGACTTTTTATAAGCAGAGATTTCAAATTGAAGATCAAAACATTATAATCTTAAAAGAAATACCTCCAAAAATTCTTAGAAAAAGAAAAGATTTTACTTTTCTGTCTGAGGAGCTTAAAAATCGACAGGTTCAGTTTAGATGGGAGATACCTGTTGGAATAGTGGTGAATTATGCAGGGACACGATATAGACTTAATACAATTTCAAAGGCAAAAGATTTCATACTTATGTCCTGAAAGCAGGTTCACCACCACCTCCACGACCTAAGAGAACAGAAGAAAGGCTGGAAGATAAACATCCAGTTGAAGGCGCAATGTCATTGGTTGTAGGAGATTTAACGCAGGCTGAACCTATTGAACAGAGTTTGGAGGTAAAGGATGATTCAAAGGAACACAGGATGACTTGTGCTGCGTATAGATGTAAAGAAAAGGAGCAGAAGCAGAAGGCTAATTTTGGATCAATAATACAAGGTCCGATTACTACAGAGCCTGTGGGAGGGACACGATTGAAGAGATCAATGGCTGATCTTCAAGTAGTGTTCCAGAGGCTCCAGGCCACTAAGAATGGCAAAGTTTCTGACATGGAATGTTAATGGCCTGAATTCACCACAGAAAAGAAAGAAAGTATTTCACTACTTGAAACAACATAAGAATGACATTGTTTGCTTGCAGGAGACTCATATTGCTGCGAAAGATCAAAAGTATTTGATTAGTTCTCAGTTGGGATTACATTTTATAGTTTCTGCCCCGGATAAAAAGGGGGGAGTAGTTATTTATATAAGAAGAGATTTATCAGCTAGATTAATTGAATCTGATACACAAGGAAGATATGTCATGATTTAGTGCTACAAGGCAAGAAATTTCTTATTATTGGATTATATGCCCCTAATCAACAACAAAAACAGTTCTACAAGTTGTTACATCATAAACTAACTCAATTGGATTATAAATCTGTTATTATGATGGGTGATTGTAATGGTGTTTTGGATTCAAGTAAAGACAAGAAGGGATTTTTCAAAACTTGCAATCATTCTAAATTACCTAAAGTTTTTTTTTTATCTGAAAGATGATTTGGAAATTAGAGACATTTGGCGAGAACGGAATATGGAGGACAGAGATTTTACTTTTTTTTCGGATAGGCATCAATCGTTCTCCAGAATTGATTTTTTTAAATTACTACTGATCTTTTCTCCAGGGTCAAGAAAGCTAAGATCTTTCCTAGAACATTGTCGGATCATAGTCCTGTATGGTTGGACTTATTTGTTGAAGATGGGAATAGAAGATCTTGGAGACTAAATGAAAATTTATTTAGATATGAGGTGCTTTTGCAGAAATGTAGAGAACATTTAAAGTAATTTTTTGTTTTGAATATGCATAAAGGTACTTCGATGGCAATGGTTTGGGATGCCAGTAAAGCTTATATGAGAGGGGGTTTGATTCATATGAATAATGGACATAGGCGTAAGCAGATACAAAAACGCAAAGAGTTGGAAGAAGAGATTAAATTGAAGGAGAAGGCTTTTATTTTGAACCCATTGGATAATAGATTAAAGGTTTCTATAAATATGTTGAAAGAACAATTTAATACGTTAATGGCTGATCAGATCACAATTAATTTGCGTTATATGAAACATAGCATGTTTTGTAATGCAAACAAGCCTGGTAGGTGGTTAGCTTATCAATTACAAAAGAAACAGAAATCACGTATTATAGAGAAAGTAGAATATAAAGGTAAAGAGGTATATCAACAAAAGTTGATTAAAAAGAGTTTTTTAGATTTTTATACAAAATTATACTCTAGTGAAAATATACAAGCTTTAGATATAGATAAGTACCTAGAGGCAGCACATTTTCCTAGACTTTCAAATGAACAACGAAATGAGATGAATTGTTTAATTACTTCTGAGGAAATTATTTTGGCAATTAAACAGTTAAAAGTGGGTAAGGCTCCTGGTACAGATGGATTATCAGCAATTTATTATAAAATATTATCTGAAGAGATGATAGAACCATTAAAGGAACTTTTTAATAGTATCCAGATTGGAGGAGAAGTGCCTCCATCTTGGAGAAGGGCTTTTATATCGCTGATTCCAAAGGAGGATCAAGACCTTACCCAACCTAAGAATTATAGTCCTATATCGCTTTTGACCCCTTTATGGATTACTGCCTTGTCGTGGCGAAGGGGCTTGCGTAACTCAATGAAGCTATAAGCTATGCCGTGCAGGGCCACCCAAGACGGACAGGTTATAGCAGAGAGTTCTGACAAAATGTGATCCACTGGAGAAGGAAATGGCAAACCACTCCAGTATCTTTGCCATGAAAACCCCATGGACAGTACTAAAAGGAAAAAAGATATGACGCTGGAAGATGAGCCCCTCAGGTCGGAAGGTGTCCAATATGCTACTGGGGAAGAGCAGAGGGCTAGTACTAGTAGCGCCAGAAAGAATGAAGCGACTGGGCCAAAGCCGAAAGGACGCTCAGCTGTGGATATATCTGGTGGTGAAAGGAAAGTCCGATGCTGTAAAGATTTTTTCTCCATAGGAACCTGGAATGTAAGATCCATGAATCAAGGCAAGCTAGACGTAGTCAAAAAAGAGATGACAAGACTGAACATCGACATCTTAGGAATCAGCGAACTAAAATGGACAGGAATGGGTGAATTTAACTCAGATGACCATCAGGTATACTACTGTGGGCAAGAATCCCTCAGAAGAAATGGAGTAGCCTTCATAGTCAATAAAAGAATAGGAAAAGCAATACTGGGATACAATCCCCAAAATGACAGAATGATCTCAATTCGAATCCAAGGCAAACCATTCAATATCACAATAGTCCAAATCTATGCCCCAACCACTGGTGCTGAAGAGGATGAAATTGACCGGTTCTATGAAGCCCTACAGCACCTTATAGAATTAACACCAAAAAATGATGTCCTTATCATCATGGGAGATTGGAATGCTAAGGTAGGAAGCCAAAAGATAACCGGAATAACAGGCAAGTTTGGCCTTGGAGTACAAAATGAAGCAGGGCACAGGCTAATAGAATTTTGTCAAGAGAATACGATGGTCATAACAAACACTCTTTTCCAACAACCCAAGAGATGGCTCTACACATGGACATCACCAGACGGTCAACATAGAAATCAGATTGACTATGTGCTCTGCAGCCAAAGATGGAGAAGCTCTATACAGTCAGTAAAAACAAGACCAGGAGCTGACTGTGGCTCAGATCATGAGCTTCTCGTTGCAAAATTTAGGCTTAAATTGAAAAAAGTAGGGAAAAGCACTAGGCCACTCAGGTATGAACTAAATCATATTCCTGATGAATATACAGTAGAGGTGACAAATAGATTTAAGGAACTGGATCTGATAGACAGAGTGCCTGAAGAACTATGGATGGAAGTTCGCAACATTGTACAAGAGGTAGCAACTAAAACCATCCCAAAGAAAAAGAAATGCAAGAAAGCAAAATGGCTGTCTGAGGAAGCTTTGCAAATAGCTGAGGAAAGAAGGGAAGCGAAAGGCAAAGGAGAAAGAGAAAGCTACACCCAATTGAATGCAGAATTTCAGAGAGTAGCTAGAAGAGATAAGAATGCCTTCTTAAATGAACAGTGCAAAGAAATAGAAGAAAACAACAGAATAGGGAGAACCAGAGATCTCTTCAGGAAAATTGGAGAAAGGCAGGGCTAGATGAATCAAAAGTTGGAATTAAGATTGCCGGGAGAAATATCAACAACCTAAGATATGTAGATGATACCACTCTAATGGCAGAAAGTGAAGAGGAACTAAAGAGCCTCTTGATGCGGGTGAAGAAGGAGAGTGCAAAAGTTGGCTTGAAACTCAACATTAAGAAAACCAAAATCATGGCATCCGGCCCTCTCAATTCCTGGCAAATAGATGGGGAAGAAATGGAGGTAGTGACAGATTTTATTTTTCTGGGCTCCAAGATCACCTCAGATGGGGACTGCAGCCAAGAAATTAAAAGACGCTTGCTCCTGGGGAGGAAAGCTATGGCAAATCTAGACAGCATTCTAAAAAGCAGAGACATCACCCTGCCAACAAAAGTGCGTATAGTCCAGGCCATGGTTTTCCAGTTGCAATGTATGTCTGTGAAAGTTGGACCATAAGAAAGGCTGAGCGCCAAAGAATTGAGGCCTTTGAACTATGGTGCTGGAGAAGACTCCTGCGAGTCCCTTGGACTGCAAGGCGTTCAAACCGGTCAGTCCTAGAAGAGATCAACCCCGACTGCTCTTTAGAAGGCCAGATCCTGAAGTTGAAACTCAAGTACTTTGGCCACCTAATGAGAAGGAAGGATTCACTGGAGAAGAGCCTAATGCTGGGAAAGATTGAGGGCAATAGAAGAATGGGACGACAGAGAATGAGATGGCTGGATGGAGTCACTGAAGCAGTAGGTATGAATTTAAATGGACTCCAGAAGATGGTAGAGGACAGGAAGACCTGGAGGAACGTCGTCCATGGGGTCGTGATGGGTCGGACACGACTTCGCAATTAACAACAACATCGCTTTTGAATACAGATTATAAGATTTTCTCGAAAATATTGGCAAATAGATTAATGCAAATTTTGAAGCAAATGATTCATAGTGATCAGTCTGGATTTATAACTGGAAGATATATGAAATATAATGTAAGACAAATTGTTAATTTAATTGAGTATTTGGATAAGAACAATCAAGTCCCTGCAGCATTGATATTTTTGGATGCTGAAAAAGCTTTTGATCAGTTGAATTGGCAATTTTTATTGAAAATTCTTTTTTTTTGTGTATAAATTTTTATTTTCAACTTTACAATACATAACAATCTTACAAATACTTCAGATAAAAAATAAAACAAATTGATACACGCCACATTCGGTCTTGCCCGCCCATTTCCCCCCAAACCGCATCCCACCTCAAACCAACTTACTTCTTTCCCTCTTTTTCTTCACTCACCCCCTCTCCTCCTTCACCTCAACCTTCCTACATACTTCTCACCTTCTTCTCCTCCCTCTTGATGCAGTCCAGGGGAAATGCCCGAGCAGTTCCTCTCTCAAAATTAAAACATTAATATTATATACAATAAAACTATTTCTACTTTATCTGAACTACTTAAACTTCAACCCATCCACCCCCCCTCCCCCTGACCTCCCAGAGCAAAATACAGGATTATGCAAACATATTAAACATAATCTATTTAAGTTTACTAATTATACAATGAACAAAATCATAAAAACCCTTAACTCTCTTCAAACTTTGACATCATAAGTTTATAAACAAAATCATTACTCATAGAATAAGTGAAACTTTGTAGTTCCATATTTCTTCTGAACATATTCTATCCATCTTCTCCATACATTAAAATATCTCTCTTGTGAATGGTCCTTTAAATAAGCAGAAATTTTAGCCATTTCTGCTAAATTAGAAACCTTAAATACCCATTCTTCTAAAGAAGGCAGAGTATCCTTCTTCCAATATTGACCCACCAGTAATCTTGCTGCTGTTATTAAATTCAACATTAAAATAGTTTCTTTAACATTAAAGTCCACGAAAATTCCCAAAAGAAACAGTTGGGGAGTAAACTTAATCTTCCTTTTAAAAACCTTTTGAATGTTCCACCAAATCATAATCCAGAAGGCTTTAATAACTTTACAGGTCCACCAAACATGAAAATAGGTTGCATCCAAGCAACCACATCTCCAACATTTAGGTTGCAGGTTTGGGTACATACAAGACAACTTTTTAGGATCCAAATGCCATCTATAAAACATTTTATAAAAATTTTCCCTCAAATTCTGGGCCTGCGTAAATTTAACATTTCTAGTCCAAATTTCCTCCCATAAGTCCAACGAGATCGGTGCTTGAATATTCTGGGCCCATTTAATCATACAATCTTTAACTAACTCTGTTTCTGAATCCAATTTTATTAACTCATTATAAATTCTTTTAATATGGGCACATTTCTGATCCTTGATCTGAATTACCAAATTTTCATCTACTAAAGTAATTCCCACTTGAAACCACGATTGTAAAATGTTTTCTTGCCTTAACACATCAGAAGACTTTAATTGAAAAAGGTTAAATATCTGGGAGTATATATTACAGCCTCTAATGTAAAATTGTATAAAAATAATTATGAGATATTATGGTTAAAAGTACAAAAGGACTTAAACAATTGGAAAAAATTACAATTATCTTTGTTGGGGAAAATTGAAGCTGTTAAAATGAATGTTCTACCAAAGTTTCTTTTCTTGTTTCAAATAATACCTATTTTGAAAAAAGACGCCAATTTGGATGAATGGCAGAAAGATATTGTTGTGTCCTGAGCATGCAAAAGCAGGCTCGGGACGTTGCAATGGTCCCAGGCTGTTGCAAGCTGCCCGGGACCAGATTGAGTGGCGCCAGCCTGTGCGCATGCACAAGGTGCAAAAGCGCGCCATTCTTTGTTACCTTTTTGCCCGGGGATTCTATTTAGAGGCAGAGAGGCCTGTGTCGGAGAGAGATGTGAGTTGTGTCGGAGAGAGATGAAGAGAATAAAAGCTGTTATAACCATCAGAATGTGTGCTCTTCTTTCTCCATTGACTCGAGGACTTAACACTGGCGCCGAAGGTGGGATCGCTTACAAGATAAAGAAAGAAGACTTGTAAGGCTTACCCAAGGAGTCCTGGAGAAAAGAAAGACGGCGTTAAACTCTGCATCTGGCCTGCCAGTACAGCGTTGCTGGAGGTAAGCTGGCTGATAGACCCCTTCCTAGAATAAGAAGCAAGGATAGCGAAGATAGGGAGATTGTCTGAATTCGACGTTACTCACCCAGAAAGATGGGAGTCTTATGTTGCTAGAGTAGAAAATTACTTTAGAGTGAATCAAGTTAGAGAAGATGGCTTGAAGGCCACGACTTTGCTGTGTGTCTGTGGTCAAGATGCATTTGAGATTGCAGAAAATTTGGCAGCCCCTGCTCCTCTTGAGTCTGTCACTTATACAGACTTAAAGAAGTTATTGAAAGAACATTTTCAGCCCAAGTTGTCTGTCATTGCATGGAGGCACACGTTTGAACTGAGGGATCAGAGAGTTGGTGAATCAGCCAAAGAATACATTGCAGCCTTGAGAAGAGCAGCTAAGCCCTGTGATTTTAAAGATTTAGAAGAAAGGCTGACAGACCAATTTGTATGTGGGTTAAAGAGCAGAGATTTGCAACAGAGACTCTTTGCAAAAGAAGATATTTTTTTCCAAGATGCCTTGAGAGAGGTCACTGCAGAGGAGGCAGCAGGTGGGGTGGTCAAGAACATGAGGCCCATCAGGAACAACCCAGAAGCAGTCTCTGTGCACCATGAGGGAGTCCAAGAGAGCTCGGAGGAAGATCCTGAAGATGAGGTGGATCATCTCTACCCATCCAAAGAAAGGAAGCAGAGAGAAGGCAAAGAAAAGGCTCCAGCTGTGTCCAAGTGCTTTGGGTGTGGAGGTCGCCACAAGAGGGCCGTTCTGCAATCTGTAGAGCGTGTGGAAGGCAAGGCCACACAGCATCTGTTTGTCTGGGCCATCAGAAGGCACAACATCGAGAAGAATTGCGTCTGAAAGGTACCAGGGTCTCCAGCCAAAACAGGGTGGGTTTCTGCGCATCATGCAGAAGTATTTGTAGAACAGGAACACACATACCACTTAAGAAGAAACTGTCACTTAAGGTGAGGTTACAAGGAGTTCCATTGGTTATGGAACTGGACACTGGGTCTGCTCTTTCAATCATTTCTATTCACACTTTCAGGAAGATTTGTAACAGTAGTGGGTTCCAGGCCAAACATAGGCCATCCAATATAATCTTAACAGATTTTCAAAATTCCAAGGTGTGTGTAAAGGGAGAGGCCACCCTTACAGTACAGCACAAGGATTTTGAAGGTCCATTGGATATATTGGTAGTTGGGGGTGAACGAACGAGTCTTATTGGACTTGATTGGTTTGAGTCTTTGGGAATCCAAGTTACAGGGCTACACAATTTGCAAACGTTAGGCCTAGCAGAGGTCTGCAAGGAGTTTGCAGATGTATTCAGTCCACAGCTAGGATCTTACAAAGGGCCTCCAGTTTCTTTGAAACTTGACCCTACTATCACTCCCATTAGGGTGAAAGCAAGGAGAGCACCCTTTGCTCTTAAGGGGAAAATTGATGCTGAACTGGATAAATTGATCCAGCAAGGTATTTTAGAACCTGTTGATTTAAGTCCATGGGAAACCCCCATAGTTACACCTCTCAAGGCTAATGGGGACATTCGCATCTGTGCAGACTACAAATGCACATTAAACAAGGCATTGCAACAGCATGCGTATCCCGTACCTGCAGTCAGCCATATTTTGGCTTCCCTAAAAGGGGTGTGGGTTTTTGCAAAGTTAGATCTGGCACAGGCATATCAACAGTTACCTGTTGATGAAGCTGCTGCTGAAGCACAGACTATTGTGACCCATAGAGGGGCATTCAAAGTCAAAAGACTACAATTTGGAGTAAATGTAGTTCCTGGAATTTTCCAAAGTGTTATGGAGAACACCCTGAGAGGTATCCCCGGGGTTTGCCCCTATTTTGATGGTGTCCTTATTGCTGGAGAATCTACTCAGAATTTAGCTGAGAGATTAGGTGCTGTTTTGCTTCGTTTCAGAAAAACAGGCCTAAAACTTAAAAAAGATAAATGCAAGATAGGAGTTACTTCTACAGATTTCCTGGGATTCAGAATAGATGCCAGGGGTATTCACCCTGCTGATTCTAAATTAAAAGCCATACAGCAGGCTCCTAGGCCTAAGTCTAAAGCTGAGTTACAAGCATTCCTAGGCCTCTTGAATTTTTACAACGCTTTCCTACCTAACGAGGCTAATGTAGTAGAACCACTTCATAGGCTTTTAGACAAGCAGGCAGTTTGGCAATGGTCCCAAGTACATGAGAAAAGCTTCAGTGAGGTCAAGGCCTTGCTTACATCAAATGATGTGCTTGCCCATTTCAATGAAAACCTACCACTCTGCATCGCTTGTGATGCTTCCCCTTATGGGGTGGGGGCTGTATTTAGCCACTTAAGAGCTGATGGGACTCAGGTGCCTGTTGCATACTACTCCAGAACTTTATCCTCTGCTGAGCGAAATTACGCTCAGATAGACAGAGAAGCCTTGGCCACTGTAGCTGGAATTAAAAAATTCCATGATTTTTTATATGGCAGACATTTCATGGTCTATACTGACCATAAGCCCCTGTTGGGGTTGTTTACCACTAACAAACAAACTCCCCATATTATCTCTCCTAGAATGCTGAGATGGTCTATTTTTTTGTCAGTCTATGATTTTTCATTGATTCACAAACTTGGCAAGGAAATGGGCCACGCTGATGGCCTAAGTAGATTACCTCTGCAACTGGTAGAGACTGTCCCTGCCCCTGCCATCAATATTCTCTCCATTCAGGCATTGCTTGAGTCTTCCCTAAATGCCAGGGATGTGGCTGCTGAATCAGCCACAAATCTCACGCTTACTCGTGTGCTTTCATGGGTTTTGTCTGAGTTCCAAAGTTTCTGGCTCAAGAAGCATGAGTTATCCACTTTTCAGGGTTGCCTGTTGTGGGGCAGCAGAGTAGTTATTCCTACCTCATTGAGACCTAGAGTCTTGGCCTCTCTCCATGAGGGTCATCCTGGCCTTGTCAGGATGAAAGTGCTTGCGCGCAGCCATTTATGGTGGCCAGGATTAGACAGGGAAATAGAGGCCCAAGTGCATGGATGCCACTTGTGCCAGCGTTCACGCCCTGAAATGCCTCAGGCTCCTGTGCATAGATGGGAGGAGACACAGTCACCTTGGTCTAGGGTGCATGTGGATTACACTGGGCCCTTTCATGGACAATTCTTCTTGGTCCTTGTTGACAGCCATTCCAAGTGGCTTGAGGTTGTTCCTGTCTCTTCCACTACTGCTGCCAAGACCATTAAAGTACTAAGAGGGATTTTTGCTGCTCATGGCCTTCCAGATCTTCTGGTTTCAGACAATGGTCCTCAATTCACTTCTTCCAAGTTTCAGGCTTTTCTGCAGGCCAACATGATTCGTCATGTGACTTCGGCACCCTTCCACCAAAGGTATGACTGAATGGATGGTTCGCATCACCAAGGATGCTCTCAAGAAACTGACTTACGGTGACTGGCATCACAGGTTGGCAGATTTTCTTCTTGCTTACCGCACCACACCTTCTACTTCCACTGGGAAGAGCCCGGCAGAACTTCACTGGGGGCGCAGACTGATCACCAAGCGTGACAGGTTGCATCTGGACAGGGTGGCTCCTCAGGTCTCCTAACCAAGGGCACCAAGGTGTCTGCAAGTGGGTGCCCCGGTATGGACCCGGAACTATGGGCCCGGTCACCTGTGGGCTCCGGCGGTAGTATGCAAGGTCACTGGTCCATTGTCCTACGAGGTTTCCCTGGATGACGGTCCTTCGACGGCATATCGATCAGCTGCGTACGAGACTGGACTCTCCCTCTTCAACTCCTGGGTTTTCTACGGGGGGAAGGGGAACCACTGTGGGCAAAGGGAAGGGTGTTGGCATCAATCAGGGGCAAATGGAGAGATGGAGGAAGGCCTTTCCCAAGGTTCTGCAAGTGTCCCTAACAGGAATTCAGGGGAACAAGGAACAATACAGGCACCAGTACTTATTCCAGTCAGGGAGTCACCCAGGGGGCATACTCATTATTCACAACCCCACTACAGCACTCCAAGCAGGGAGAATAACCGGGAGCATCCAAACAACCCAAATAACACAAGAGAACTGGCATTCAAACAAACAAGCTGGCCCAATGCTGCAACTGCTCCCAAAAGGAAGTCTGCATACAGGGAGGTAGTCAGAGAGGCAAATCCTGATTCTGGTACCTCTGGCATGGAATGGGGGGCAATTGAGTACTGGGGCACCGCAGAAACCCTAGACAACCCAGTTACGGGGCTTGGGAGTAAAGGGATGCGTTCCCTTGATAGGTCCATTGTGGACTTGGAGAGTACCACAGAATCGCCAAATACTGGTGGGAACATAGAGGGGCCCAATAGCCTACAGTTAGGCAGATCAACCAGGTACAGTAGGGAGCAAAGTCCTGGTCTGACGAGCCTGGTGGGCAAGCAAGCAGACCAGGCAACAGAAACCAGGTCACGGGGACCACCAGGGCTTAAAAGAGGGGGCAACTCCACTACAATCACTGCACAGGATGGTCAAGGGAGTTCTCAAAATCTGAGGAGGTCACAGAGGGCTAAAAGATCGCCCAAATACCTGGAAGATTTTGTGACATTGCTGTCAAAGCAAGGGAGGTGAAGAGGGTGCCTGCTGTTGGGTGAACTTGGAATTGTGAATCTTGGGCACTTAATTCCAAAATAATAGCATGGTACCATGTTATAGAGTGGCTAGTAAGTAGCTGCAACAGTTGTGCGGTTCCATAAGGGATAGCACACCACGTCCATTTGAAGGTCGCGTATAGCTATCTATATAGGTTCATTAAGTTTCATCCGGGGGGAAGGGGTGTTGTGTCCTGAGCCTGCAAAAGCAGGCTCAGGATGTTGCAATGGTCCCGGGCTGTTGCAAGCTGCCCGGGACCAGACTGAGTGGCGTCAGCCTGCGTGCATGCGCAAGGCGCAAAAGCGCGCCATTCTTTGTTACCTTTTTGCCCGGGGATTCTATTTAAAGGCAGAGAGGCCTGCGAGCCTCTGAATTGTGTCGGAGAGAGCTGAAGAGAATAAAAGCTGTTATAACCATCAGAATGTGTGCTCTTCTTTCGCCATTGACTCGAGGATTCAACAGGTATTAATAAATTTATTTGGGCAGGGAAAAAAAACAAGAATTAAATTTAAGATCTTACAAGATGCACGGGAAAGAGGATTTAAGGCGCCTAATTTGAAATTATACTATGATGCAGTGGTTTTAACACTGGTTAGCGATTGGCTTAATTTAACAAATAAAAGTATACTTCATCTTGAGGGATGGGATTTATTATATGGGTGGCATGCATACTTAATTTATAACAAAAAAGTTGACCAGGCTTTTAAATCTCATATTTTAAGAAGTGCTTTATTGCGTGTCTGGAAGAAGTATAAGTTAAATCAGTGGTAGTCAACCTGGTCCCTTCCACCCACTAGTGGGCGTTCCAGCTTTCCTGGTGGGCGGTAGGGGTTCAATCGAGCCGTTTAAATTTTCGGATCCATCGAGCCCTCCGATCGGCTCACAGAGTTTTCCAGCAGGCACGGGGTGTTAGTCTCAGCTGTGCGACCCCCCACGGAGCTCTCGAAGGCCAGAGAACCTCGCCGAAGCGCGCCGTCGTTGCGAGGCTCCAGTCGACTTCCTTGACGATCTGGATCACAGCAGAGGCTGCACAACAAGGTAAAACCGCAAGTGCCTCATTTTTGGCTCCAGGGGGTGGAAATTAAAGGTACAATGAACAACAAGCTTCCCCTCAGGGCCCCTCAAGGCTGGGAAGGTCCGGCCGAAATACAAGCGGCCGCTAATTTTGGTGCAGCCGCTATTTTGAGAGCCAAACAGAGCCCTCAATCATAGAGGTTTCAGGCATCTCTGACAAGAACCAGGCTCTCTTCATCCTGCTGTGACAGGCACGGATCGGGGGCAAACCAGACTCCACTGGGCATTCCCTCAAGACCAAGGTAGAGGCCTTGTCTCAAAAAAAGAAATACGCTCGTGGCTATTTGCCAGAGTATCTGAAGATGGGTTTCATAGAATCTGTTGTAAATAAACAACATCCAATGTGTTTATTCTGTCATAAAACATTATCCAATGAGGCAATGAAGCCAAGTCGATTGCGAAAACATCTTTCTACAAAGCATCCAAATGATAAGGACAAGCCCATTGAATATTTTCAGGAAATATATAAAAATTTCAAAATTGTTCAACAATCGTTGCATCATTTAAGAAACAACATGCAGCGAACGAAGATGGATTAATTTGCGCTTATCGCATTTCACAATTAATTGTAAAAAGTGGTAAAAGCTATAATATTGGAGAAACAGTAATAATACCCTCTATAAAAGAATTTATTTCAACAGTAATGCATCAGGATATACCTGAAAATTTAAAAACGTTGCCCCTAAGTGATAGCACAGTAAAGCGACGAATTGATGAAATGGCAGTTAATGTTGAAAAAAACCTGATAAGTATTCTCCAAAACACTTCATTTTCTATGCAATTGGATGAGTCTACCACTGCAGATAATAATGCTTAATTGATGACATATGTACGTTATTTTGATGAAAAGGGGTGTTGTCTTACCTGAACGCCTTTTCTCAGTACGGAGATGGAGAATCCACCTATGGGTTTTCTCTGTCTGCCTGTTCTTGAGACCAAGCAGCCAAATTAGCCACGCCCCTCTTGCCAGGAGATCCAGTCTTAATGAGGGCGAAGCGGCTAAAGATGAACTTGACATTGGGTCTCAATTCCCTAGAACGGCCTAACTGACCCTAGGGTGGGTGTAGATTTTCCATCTCCGTACTGAGAAAAGGCGTTCAGGTAAGACAACGCCCCTTCTCCTGTACAGGAGATGGAGAATCCACCTATGGGACATACCAAAGCCTCACTGTCCCGATGGGTCGGAAACAGATAAGGCTGGAATAGATTCCCCAGAGACCACTTGCTGGAGGACCCTCCTACCAAAGGAGGCCTCTGCTGAAGCAAAACGGTCAATTTTGTAGTGGCGTACAAATGGAGATGGCGAGGACCATGTCGCAGCCCTGCAAATATCCTCAATGGATGCCTGAGTGGCCCAAGCCGCAGAGGTTGTGGCACTTCGAGTGGAATGGGCAGTAAGATGACTTGGAGTCATCAGGGAAGCAGACTGGTACGCTTCCGCTATACAATTTCGGCTCCACCTGCCAATGGTGCCCACAGAAACCTTCTGTCCCATGGAAGCCGATCAGAATGAAACAAAGAGGGCTTCTGATCTATGGAATGCCTCCGTGCGCTTGAGGTACCGTCTCAAAGCCCTGCAGACATCCAGTGTATGCCACTGCCGCTCCAAGTCATGCGTCGGATTTGGGCAAAAATTTGGTAGAATTACTTCCTGTGATCTGTGGAACAGGGAATTTACCTTTGAGACGAATGAAGGATCTATACGTAGGACAGCCCTGT
This sequence comes from Crotalus tigris, assembly GCF_016545835.1. NCBI lineage: Eukaryota > Metazoa > Chordata > Lepidosauria > Squamata > Viperidae > Crotalus > Crotalus tigris. The sequence goes on along the minus strand of NW_024098302.1, from coordinate 420,753 downwards.
CTCTGTGAAAAATGTAGAGGTCATTCCTGACCGATAATGCAGCCAGTTCCGATATTCGTCTGGCTGATGTGATGGCTATCAGGAATGCCACTTTTGGGGACAGGTGTTTCAACGAAATGGTTCCTAGAGGTTTAAATGGTGGTTTTGTGAGAGCACGGAGGACTCTTGGTAACTCCCAAGTTGGGTACCTGTGAACAACAGGAGGTCTGGTGGTGCACGCCCCTTTGATAAATGCACGAATCCTGGGATGGTGAGCCAAGGGAACCGAATCCTGACACGAGAGAAGAATGGACAAGGCCGCTACTTGTCTGCGAATAGTCGCAGGGGCAAGGCCTCTGTCCAGTCCGTCCAACAGGTAATCCACTATTTGGGGAATGGTCAATTTGGATATGACAAGTTGTCACCTCCTACACCAAAGGCAAAAATTCTTCCAAGTGGAATCATAGATGCGATTGGTCGCAGGACGGCGCGCAGCCTGAATCATGGAGATGGCTCGCGAGGAAAATGATTCTTGTGCCCTTATGCTGCGTTCAAGTGCCAGGTGGTCAGTTGCAACCATTGGGGATCCGGGTGACTGAGGGTCCCCTGATGCAGTGACACTTGATGCGGGGGAATCCTCCATGGGGGTGACTGGGACAGGTTCATCAAGTCGGCAAACCAGGGCCTCTGTGGCCAGTAAGGGGCCACGAGTATCAGTTCCGCTCGTTCGTGAATTAGTTTGCGGATGATCGCCGGAATGAGTGGTAGTGGCGGAAAGGCGTAAAGTAAGCCTTGTGGCCACTGGGTCCATAAGGCGTCCGTCCCTTCCGCCTCTGGAAGGAAGTAACGGGAATAGAACCTGGGGAGTTGGGCATTGTCCTGTGAAGCGAACAGGTCGAGAACTGGGCGACCGAACCTGCGAGAGATGTCTGAGAACAAGTCCGGATGTAGGCCCCACTCCAAAGGGTCCACTGTGGTGCAGCTTAGGAAGTCCGCTTGTTCGTTGTTGACCCCTGAAATGTGTTCCGCCTTGAGTGACTCCAGGGTGGACTCTGCCTAGGTGAACAGGAGCCGCGCCTCGGACATGAGGGATTTGGACCTGGTGCCCCCCTGTCGGTTGATGTGCGCTCTGGCCGCCACATTATCTGTGAGGACTAGAACGTGACAATCTTTGATCATGTGTTTGAAGTGTTGTAATGCTAGGTGGATGGCTCTGAACTCCAACCAATTTATATTGTTTCTCAGATCCGCGGCGGACCAACATCCCTGCGTGAAATGAGAGCATAGATGGGCTCCCCAACCGTACAGGCTGGCATCTGTTGTGATGGTGACTCGTTCCAGTTCCTTGAAGAGTGACCCTTTGGTCACTGCCTGAGAGCACCACCAGCGGAGCGTCCTTCGAATGTGAACCGGAACTTTGACCAGGCGGCTGGATGCGCTGGTATTCTGTCACTAGTATGGGAGAAGGAACCATTGAAGGTCCCACAGATGGAGTCTGGCCCAGGGAACTATGGTGCCCAGTAACTGAGAGAGTAAGACCAGTGGAACTGTGTGTTGCCTGTATACCTGGCGAGCCAGTTCCTTGATGCTGACCACATGCTCCTGGGAGAGATAGACCATGCAATTTGATGTGTCTATGATGGCTCCCAGGTGCAGTAGTCTGGATGAAGGAGTTGTCTGGCTCTTTTTGAAGTTGACTGAGAACCCATGTTGTTGCAGAACGTGAATGGTGGTCATCACGTCCGCCTGAGCTGTCTGGAGGGATGCTGCCTGTATTAAGATGTCGTCCAGGTAGCATTGGACACAAATTGGGATTTTCCTTAGTCTGGCCGCTACCACTGCCAGAATCTTCGTGAACACCCTGGGTTCTGAAGATAGGCCGAAAGGAAGAGCCCTGTATTGGAAGTGGTTGCCCTTGTAACAGAAACGTAGGAACCGACGGTGAGCCGGGTGAATTGGAATGTGAAGGTAAGCTTCCGTGAGGTCTATTGACACCAGGAATTCGCCCTGCCTGATGCCTCCCAGAATGGACTGGAGGGATTGCATCTTGAATTTTTTGTATTTTATATACCTGTTGAGATTTTTTAGATCCAGGATGGCTCTCCATCCTCCTGAGGCCTTGGGAACCACGAAGAGGATGGAGTAAAACCCCTTGCCCCTGTAACCTGTCGGAACCTGCTCAATGGCTTGAATGTCCAGGAGATGTTGGATGGCCTCCTGCATAAGCCTGTGTTTGCTGGGATCCCGAGATACTGAGCAGACTATGAATCGGTCTGGAGGTGTTGCAAGGAACTCCAGGGACAACCTGGATTGTATGGTCTGTAGGACCCAGTTGTCCATGGAGGTCTGTTCCCACTGGTGGAAAAAATGGGCCAACCTTCCCCCGATTGGGAGATTGGAGTAGAAGTCATTTGGTTTTACAGAAGAGGCGGCCTGCTCCATGAAAAGGCCGTTTTGACTGGTTCTGTTGCCTGGGTCGAAAACCTGGCCTGTCGTAGGGACGGTTGTATGACCTGTCCTGTCTGGGGACATATGTTCTGGGGGGTTGGCTGGCAGCTGTGGCCACCTGCTGACGAAAGGACTGTCTCTGAAAATAAGGTGTAGGCCGTTTTTCAGCTTTTTTGTTTAAATGTCCCATGATTATCCTTATTTTCGACTAGGTAAGGTGTGAGGGCCTCCCCAAACAAATTGCTGCCTAGATAAGGAGCGGTTGCTAGGCGCCACTTGGCCTTGGTGTCAGCCTGCCAATACTTTAACCACAACATCCTCCTAGAAATTATGTTGGACGCTATGGATCTGGAGTGTTGCATCTGCCGCATATTCTGTGGCTGCCACCATTTTGGCTAGGTCCTGATGAGTGTGCATGTCCTCAATTGGGACCCTGGCCTGAAGTTGTTGCAACCATAAAAGGGTGGAGCAAACATGCTGCAGATTGATGTGTTTTGCGGAATGTTTGCTCCCACCTCTTGTCATCTGCCTTTAGTGCCTCCAATAAGTCCCCATGGTAGTTTGGGAAACCAAAGGAGTCCAGGCTTCATCCACCTTGGGGACTTCCAGGGCATCAGAGAGATCCGTGGGTGTGGTGTATAGACTTTTGTCCATTCCACTTACTGAAGGGAGAGAAGATGGCGTGTCCCATTGTTTCTTGATCCCCTTCAGAAACATGGCAGGACAAGGAACATGATGTTCAGTAGCCACCTTTTCGACAAAAATTGGCCGTGATGGGGTGCCTGTCGTTCCCTGCGGCTGAGGGAACTGGTCTGTCCCTATATTTGCCGTCAGGGTGGCCTTGCGGAGTATTGTTAGGAACAGGTTGGCATTAAATAAACTCCCTGAAGTGGAAGACTCTGGGGGGAGTTCCTCATCCTTCGAGAGAGTAATTTCTGGTTGCTCCTCCTCCTGAGGGGAAGAATATCCACTCATGGAGGACTGGCCGGGAGAGATGGGTTCCTGAGGTGCTGGGGGCTCCATAGGGAGCTCGTAGGGTGGCATGGTCGAGGTGAAGACCTCCTGCTCGGAGTGGACTGAGCGCTGAGCCAGAGCTCTGTCCACAACCTCAGTTAACAATGCCTCCAACCATCCGTTGGAGAAAATATCTCCGATGTCTGGAGCCCTGAGTCCCGTGGCCGTGGTCGTGAATGTGGACTCAGGGATGGTGCCCAGGACAGGTGTCGCTTGCTGAGCCGATGTGGAGGGCGAACCCAATGTTACCGGCATTCCCAGGACGGACCACACCCCTTGAGATGATGTTGATGGGCCCAAGGGAAGTTCCATTTCGGTGGCCACCATTTGATCCATGTCCAATTGTGCCTGCCTCTGTGCTCTGGAGAACTCCTTCTCCAGAGCCTGGTGCCTACGGCTGGCTTGCTTTTCCGCCAACTTGGATGTCTTCTTTAGCATATGTTTTGTCTTAGCTTTGCACTTGCCCACCGCCTTCTGTTCAGAAGGTTTATTGCAGCCGTAATTGGGTGATGGAGAGGGCGTGCCCAAGGTTTGAGGCAACGGTGATCCCTCCATCCCACTTGAGCAATCTCAGTAAGAAAAACACTGAGAAGGAGCTCTGGGGGACAAGTAGTTGGCGGAAGCAAAATTGGAGCAAATACCAAGACTGCTCCCCTGACCCCCTGACCAAAAATAATTCTCTCTGGACTATGGTCACGGTAAATGAGGAGGTACCGAAGGCACGTTTGGAACCACTCTCTGGGCTCCACCCGTGGTCCTTAGGTGGCCAGGCAGTGTGCACCAGTAATAAAAAAATTTGCAAGCAACCCCAATTAAGGTACAAAAAAATATATTTTTGAGCAATTGGAGTTATTTTCAATTGGCGGCTAACCGATGGAGAAGAGGCCCGTGATGGTGGCTTTTTCCCCCCCTGCTTCCCAAGCCGAAAGAAGCAAAATCCGGCTCCCCGGATCATTCGGGCTTTCAAAATGGCGGCCGCGACCTAATTCCACCGAATTTAGGCTCTGTGGCCTCCACGGGGAGATCTGGGCTCCTCCGAACGATCGGAGCGTTCTGGGGGCGTTGCGATGCGATCGCAAAGGCCCCCGAATGCTCCCTGTTATGTGCACCAAACAGGGGAAGTTAATTTCTGTTAGAGAATTTTAATTTCTCTAATTGGTGAAAAATAAATCAGAAGCTCTTACAGTTGACTGCATTTAGCTGATTCAAATAACTTTATATTTATATAAAAATATTTACAATACCATTCTTCTTTACAGCAACATAATGAAGGCTTCTTACAGAGACAGACCAAAGACAAAACCTTGAGACTGGAAATCCAGCTCCTAACTCAATACTCCTTTTGCACAGACTCAGTAGCACCTCCAATAATGAATCTTTCATTGTTTGCAAAACACCATTCCTTCTTTCAGCTACACCATTCTTTGCTGCTGTGTAAGGATTTGTACGTCTGTGTCTTATCCCCAACTGCCCCAACCATTGTTGGAATTTAGTTGACATAAATTCAGTACCTCTGTCAGTTTGCAACTGACACACTTGTTGTCTGTACCTTCTCTCTACAAAACTTACCCACTGTTTGAATTGTTGTAGCACCTCTGTCTTTGCTCTAAGCAAATAGCAAAATGAATACCTGCTAAAATCATCAACAATTACCAGTGCATATTTTGCTCCTCCCAAACTGGCTTGCATAGGTCCCACCAGATCTGCATGGACCAGCTCTAGAACTCTTTTTGTTTGTCTTGTGCTACATTTACTAACTGGGAATGCCTTTGACTTTGATGCTTTGCATACTGCACAGTCCAAATATGTTTTGCATCCCTTCAAATTTAGCCCTTCTGCAAAATCTTGCATTTGCTGCAAAACTTTAAAGCTTGCATGGCCAAGTCTTCTATGCAGAAGATGAACACATGAATCATGCTCTGCAACATTCTTAAATATATGGGAACATTGAACCTTTTGTCCCTGCAATACATATAGATTATCTTCCTTTATGCCTTCTGCACAAATATTCCCATTCCTTTTGATGAGACATTTCCCATTTACAAAAATGACCTCAAAACCTTGTTTGTCTAAATTAGACACACTTAACAAATTATGTTCCATCTCAGGTAGACAAAGCACATTGGTAAACTTTGATTCCAAATATGGAATTTTTACATCGCCTTTTCCAATGACTTTTGCTTTCTGGCCATTTGCCAAAGCCACAGCTTCTTGTGCTACTGGAACAAACCTGCAAAACAAATCACAGTCATTAACAATTGTTTGACTTGCCCCACTATCAATTAGCCACTTGTCTCTGTTGTTGCTATTGCAAACTTTTGCAATTCCAAAATGTTCCTTTTGCAAAGCAGTCCTTTTTCTTTGCACAAATGTCTTGTTCTGCAAATTGTTCCTTTGCAAACAGTTCCTTTGCAAATGTGTCTTTTTTCAACAAATGTAGCAAGTCTTTTCCCGATTCATTGTTAGAGGATTCTGGTATGAGCAGGTCATATTGGGGAGAAGCCATATTGACTGCCAATTATATAGTTAACAGGCTGTGGAGTTCCTCCATTAATAATACTCCATATGCCATTCTATGTGGGAGAAAGCCATCACTGGCACATTTGAGAATTTTTGGAAGTACTGCATGGGTACATATTCCAAAAGCAATTAGAAGAAAGGGACAGCAAAAGGCAAGAAAGCTCAGGTTTGTGGGCTATGAGCCAGGGTCAAAAGGATATCGCTTTAGCGATGGAAGTAAAAGAATTATAATTTCAAGGTCTGCTAATTTTGCAGAACAAAATTGGGACAGAATTAATGCAAATTCTGGGTATGTCTCACTTAATGATGGTGATCTGTTTCGTGACAATAATTCATCTAATGATAAAAAATTCATTATTGAAGATGTCCATGTTCAGGGAGGAGAGGTTGAACAAGACATGAAGCCAGAAAGACTTGAGACACAGGAGCAGTTAATACCTCGTAGGTCAGAGCGATGTAATAAAGAAATTCCGCCTGACAGGTATTCTGCTAGCAAGGTAAAGGTTTGCAATGTGTGGTATGAGCCAAGAAGTTATAAAGAGGTGTTGGCATTATCAAAGGCTGAACAAGAAAGATGGAAGGAGGCCATGGATAAAGAAATGAAATCCATGGGAGACCATGAAGTATTTAAATCAGTGACTTTGCCACAAGGAACCAAAGCTGTGGGTTGTAAATGGGTATATAAGAAAAAGGTATTGCCAAATAATGATATACAGTATAAGGCCAGGTTAGTGGCACAAGGTTTTTTCCAATTAAAGAATGTATTAATAGGTCTGATGTCTCTTCCTGTCATGAAGGGAGGAGTGTTGGAATATTCATGAGCAGGAAGAGTCATGTGGTAACTCAGTCAGCCAATGGGAAGAAAGTGCTACTGAGTCTGTGCAAAAGGAGTATTGAGTTAGGAGCTGGATTTCCAGTCTCATGTCTGTATCTGGTCTGTCTCTGTAAGAACTGTTCAATTAAGATATGTTGCTGTAAAGAAGAATGGTATTGTAAATATTTGTATATAAATATAAAGTTATTTGACTCAGCTAAATGCAGTCAACTGTAAGAGCTTCTGATTTATTTTTCACCAAATAGAGAAATTAAAATTAAAATTAAAAAAACTCTAACAAGTTTCCATCCATGGTTTCTTGTCCAGCCTTCTGGTGCTTTGGAGAATAGACTGACTCCCTCATCTCTCTGGAAACCCCTGAAATATTGGAACACTGCTATCATGTGACACTTAGTCCTTCTCTTCATTAAACCAGACAAGATATTTCTTTGGATGGTTCATATTTATGACAGTTGCAGTGTGCCGGAATCATGTGATTACCTCTTGTGAACTTCTGACAAGCAAAGTGAATGAGGAAACTAGATTCACAACGGTGTTACTAACTTAACAACTGCAGTGATTCACTTAACAAACATAGCAAGAGAGGTTGTAAAATGGGGCAAAATTCACTTAACAACTGTATAACTGAGCAACAGAAATTTTGGGCTCAATTGCATTTGTAAGTCGAAGACTACCTGGGTTTTCACAGACCGATTCTGGCTTGTCCGATGAGGCAGTTGCTGTTTTGCCTAATTCAGGTTGAGGACGAATCTGGGGCTTGGTTCATCTTTCCTCTCCACATTTTCCTCTTCTTTGTTAAGATATTTAATTTAATAGCTGGAGCAGTGAAGGGTTGGACAATGAATCAGAGCACACAGTTATAGCTGATTGGTTGAAGAGGGTTGGCTACTGCATGAGGCAATCTAAGCTGTAACCTTGAGCAAAAAGGGGGAGGCTCCTTGTTTCCCGACTTTTTTCCAATGTGCCCTCTATAATTTACCTCATGATGCCTTGATTTACCTGATATGCTGCTGTTTGCCTGATTATCTTATTTACTATTAATATATTTATTTATATAAAACTATATGTTTGTGTCAGCATCTCTGCCTCCATTTGGACACCGGCTGTGCAATTCCCTGACTTTTTCCCCTGCAGTCCCTGATCGCAGAGGAGCTGAGGACAGGGACACACAAACACACACACCATTTCATGAGGGACTGACAGTCTTCTGCCCACCGAAGGGGCTTGCTAGTCCGTGCCCTTCCAACACACACACAGACACGGACCCATTCTGTCAACATAGCCATGCCATTTACAACACCTCTGCACCACCTTCCCCTTTTCTCTCCTTGCCCTTTGCGGTGGGCAGAAAGGAATCTGAAATGAAATAGAAATGAAACAGACTGGGATTTATTTCTTGAGTCTTTACTGAAGCTCAAAAGGTTTACATGAAGTCAGTTGTCACTATTCTAGAAGCTCAGCAACCGGGGACCACCTGCAGCTAAAGCAAAGGGGGAGCAAGGAAAGCGGATACAGGAAGAGTTGAGATGGAAGCGTCAACAAGGAGAGGTCCCTTAAGATCTTACTGCATTAGTCTTGTTGGAGAGAAATGCCTCTTCAGAGACAGAGGAAAGGAAGGCACGGTTCAAGGCAAGGTCCTGTTAGGAAACAGAACCTATGCCAATGGGTGAGGGGGGGCTAGCACAATAGGCCTCCAGAGCTTTTGGGGGCTGATTCCCTTTTTTCGTTCATTTTTGGGTCTGCCTGTGGGAATAATGGTCTCCTGAAAGAGCTGCACTGGGTTTTCCATGACAAATGAAGGCACATATACATCTCCCAGGATAACGTTGCAATATCCAATCTGGGTTGGTCACCAGGACCAGAGGTTTACTGTTCTGAGCATTCAGACCCGTGCTGGAGCCCATCCTCAGGAAACCTCTCTTTACTGGAATACAGGTAGTCCTTGACTTGCAACACTTCGTTTAGTGACTGTTCAAAGTTACAGCGGCACTGAAAAAAGTGATTATAACTGGTTTTCACACTTAAGACAGCTGCAGTATCCCCAGAGTCACATGATCAAAATTCCAACACTTGGCAACTGGCTCATATTTATGATGGTTGCAGTTTCCTGGGGTCATGTAATTACCTTTTGCTGCCTTCTGTCAATGGGGAAGTCAGATTCACTTAACAACCGTGTTACTAACTTAACAACTATAGTGATTCACTTAACAACTGTGACAAGAAAGGCCGTAAAATGAGGTAAATTCACTTAGCAACAGAAATTTTGGACTCAATTGTTATCGTTAGTCGAGGACTACCTATATGCACTTTGGGCCATTCTGTGAGTCGCAATTATGTGATGCCTTCCTATTGGTTCATTGGGGTGTTGATGGCTGGTGATGGGCTGTTGTTTCCTTGTGCTGTCATGTTCAACATTCTCCACAAGTTTGATATTCCAAAGAACCACTGTCCTGACTATAGGGAGGAGGAGAGCGCAAAAGTTAGACATCTGACCACTCTCCCAACTGTTCCTCGGTGCCACTTAGACTGTCATATGGGAAATTCTGTTTTTTGGGTAAGAGGGAAAACCACAGTTTCCTGCACAGCCTGACACCAGGCTACCTGAGTGGTGGGCTATGAAAGAGCTGGAGAGGGCAAGGATGTGTCTCTTCAAAGAGTTGGTGGACCATCTTCAGGTTAGTTAAGCAGGACAGATGGATGAAATTATAGGGTACAACCTCTTCAGATCCAGATCTGTAAGGCAAGGGCTAGATGAACAAGGAAGAGGAACGAGGCTGTTTGATTTCTAGAATCGTTCTAGGAATTGGATTACACTATTCATACTCTTCCTCGTACTTGGAAACTGGATTGACCTCATACCTATCAGCAAGGTGATCCCATGGAATCCGTCCTTGAGGTGAAGCCAGGTGACAGGGACACCATTGTCTTCCAGCCTCTTCTTATAGAGCAAGCCATCATCTCGGAAAATGTCATATTCGCAGGTTAAAAGGAAAGTCTCTGGAAACTGCTGGATGACGGCGTCTTCCGCCAGGAGTGGGGAAAATATGGGGTCGAAAACTGTTTTGTATTTTTGGAAAAGATCTTCTGAAAACGGACCAGGTACAAACGGCACGTAACCCCGGCCTTTAAATTCCTCCGGAATATGTTCCGCACTGATCCATTTCTGATACTTTGCCATGAGTTCCTGCGGGACATGGGCATTGGCCATAATTTCATTGACCCCAGCACTGGTTCCTGAGAGATAAATGCAGCTCGGCCAAAAGCAAGCATGGAACAATCACCTGCCCGTTCAGCTATAGCTGTGGTGCTCTGTAGGCAGAGCTGCGAAGTTAGAAAGTCTGATGAAACTTTTTTTTTTACCAATAGTCCCACAAACACGCAGCGGAGTCTGAGAAGCGAACAGAGGAAACGGAATGCAGCTGAAAGGCAGGTTAGTAAAAAAAAAAGCTTGGGGGAGGCGAGGGCATCTGGACGAGGGCGGGCCCGGCAACCTTACCCTGGGTGGCTTAGGCAGGTGTCTGGCAAGGGAATGGAAGCAATTGGTCTACCACCATGCAAGTGCCGCTGCTTTGCTTCTCTACCCCATTCACAGGCCCCATCCCACCCCTTGCATGGCGGCAGGGGCCTAAAGCGAAAAGATTTTATACAACCCAGCTTAAAAAGCCACTTCCCCGGGGAGATTTTGGTGCAGGTTGCTCATGGACGGGACTTAAGGCCTTCAACTGGGGCAGTGGTGAGCGTGCCCACAGAGAGGGCTCTACGTGTCACCTGTGGCACCTGTGCCATAGGTTCTCCACCACGGCCTTAGGTCAAACATTTGTCCGTCCTTCTTGCACATCAATCAAACAATTATTTGGAAAACCTACGGGGGCTTCCAAACAAGCCTGCTCCTCCGTGGATCCAGACAAGTCCTCGTCTGTTCTCTGGACTTGCTCTTTTGGGACAACAGACCATCACCGGCACTCTGTCAAAAAGCATTTCCTTGACAATCAAGTCAGACGGTTTCCTGGGGGGTATTCCATTCACAAGGAGCCTCCATATCGCAAATTCATGGCAGATGCCAAGTTTATCCAGAATCTTGGCCTGCACAGGGGAAAGACAAGAAAGAAACCAAAGGATAACACACAAAGGATTTGTTTAGATGCTATCCAGAGCGAGTTCTAACAAAAGAGAATATTTGGAGCTCAGGGTTGAAAGGAGGGATCCTTGGTGCTCTCTGAGCTTGCTTGTGGATCCTCAGGTACACCAAGTGTAGGACTGTGCCATTCAGGCAAACCAACTGAAAGCAAAGCTAGAGTCCAAAGGCAGAGACTTATCAGTCCGAGAACAATTCTTACAAACAAATAGAGAAGGCGCAGTTTTCTCCCCTGGCTGATTCCTGGCGGGAGATGCATGCTGATGATATTATAGTAAAGGATCCACCCGAGGAATAACAATGTGACTGAAATGCAAAAGTAAAATGCCAATATCCACAGGGTTTGGCCCAATATCGTTTCCATGGTGGAAAGGTCCTGAGATCAGAGATGGGATTTTTTTTTTCACTATCTCACCAAAGAAAATTGTCTTAAAGCTTAATTTGCTTTCTTCTTGGTCCGTGAGGTCTATATTGCCCTGTAGTTCTTTTAACAATAGGTGACATGTACACCTCGATGCCTTCTCTCTTTTTTTTTAATGAAAGTTTTTTATTTTTTCCATATAAACATTATAAAAAAAACAGTATACAATATAAAAAAACAGTATACAATATAAAAAAACAGTATACAATATAAAAAAAACAGTATACAATATTCGATGCCTTCTCTTATACCATTTCAACAGGTATGATCGGTCATCTGATCATTTTTTAATTCATGATTTAACTGGACCAACAAGTTCTGAACAAACAGATCTCTTTCAAAAGTCTTCTCTCTTGAGGGTTACATCATCCAACATCGGTTGAGTTTACTTCATGATCACCCCACAGATTAAATGAGGAGGTTCATTTATCTGTATTCCTTAATTACGGCTTTCAGAGGCACACTGTAATCTGAGTAAGCTTTTGGGAACCACGTTCCCTGACACAGAAAAATGACTTTACACAGATTTTGAGATGACAACAGCATCAAAAAGGTTTCATGCCAAGTGGATTTTGCCATTTGGGTTGTAATTTGGTATTTTTGCTTCTGATGGTCAGAGGCAGATCAGTTCAACTAAAATTGTCTAAAATCGCCGTCATAGCAGTGTTCCAATATCTCAGGGGCTGCCACAAAGAAAAGGGAGTCAAGCTATTCTCCAAAGCGCCTGAGGGCAGGACAAGAAGCAACGGATGGAAACTAACCAAGGAGAGAAGCAACCTACAACTAAGGAGAAACTTCTTGACAATTAGAACAATTAACCAGTGGAACAACCTGCCTCCCGATTGGACAATTATTTGTCTGAAATGGTATAGGGCAGCTTGGGGGGAGGGGGAAACAGGGCTGCATGCATGCAGCTTGACTTGTACAAGTAGCAGGCTGGCACACGGAACTTGATTGTAAGTTGACCTGTATATGCCCATGCATGCAAGCCCACTTGCGCAAGCTGCACAGACACACTGGCCCGCAGCTCACGTGGCCCAGTTGCGAATAGGCCACAGCCCAATAGTAGGCCACAGTCCAGGGACTGGGGACCCCAATATAGGGTTTCCTGCCTGAGCAGGGGGCTGGACTAGAAGACCTCCAAGGTCCCTTCCAATCCAGAGCCCTGAAATGCAGTTCTTTGCCCTTCCTTAATAATGGGACATTTGTAGATGGGAAAATTGCAACTATCACTATTGGGTAGTTTTATGTTTGCAAGGTTGAGGTATTAAGCAAAGACACATGGTGAACAAACAAGCTTCTTTATTGATCTCTTCTTACAACCAGCAACAGCAAAATGGCACGCAGGCCATTTATAGAGTCCTGAACTCAGACAGTGTCAGCCAATAGGAAGCTGGCTGTTTTCGTGCCGTGCGCATGCGCGCAAGGCTAGCAACAGCCAGTCTTGTCCCGGGCAGCTTTTGGTCTGCCTGGGACCGTTTGCAACATTGCTGAGCCTGCTGAATGCTTCAGCAGGCTCAGGACAACTGCAGCCAGCAGTCAGTCAGTGGAGAAATTGGTGGAAAGACTTGAGGAGCTAGAGATGAGAAGTGAGCCCATTTAATCATACAATCTTTTACTAACTCTGTTAGGAACCAATCTTATTGGATCAATGGGAGAATATTTGGATTAGAAATGTTAAATTTACACAGGCCCAAAATCTGAGGGAAAATTTTTTATAAAATGTTTTATAGGTGGCATTTGGATCCTAAAAATTTGGCTTATATGTATCCTAACTTCTCGGTAGCTCCACCGCTCCTGTGTTTGAAGCCGTTGAGGGTGGCAAGACCGTCTCGAGGTGCCTGGAGTCTTTGCTAGGTAGGAATGTGATTTATGACTGTTAACTAGAGGAGGGAGGGAATTGTGCTTTGATACTATGTGCCTGGGGGGGGGGGAATTCAGTTTTTGGCTTCGATTACGCAAGTGCCGATATTAAACTACTTGAATAAAAGATCCTTTAAGGTAAACAATGCCTCGAAGTTCTTTTGAAGAGTTTCATCTGTTGGAACCATGACAGGGGGTGTAAAACGGACGTAAGTTACTTTTTTCAGTGCTGTTGCAACTTTGAACGGTCACTAAGCAAACTGCTGTAAGTCGGGGAATACCTATATATGAAATAGAAATTCATAAAGTGGAAAGGTGATTGGGGAAGAATGAAGGGAAGAAAAAAAAGAGCTGGGAATGCTGATGGTGGCCCTCGGGGAGGGGGCTGAACTGTGCCCTGGGGAGGATCATGGTTTCCTTGCCCCCTCCCCTTTGGCAGCTACTCTGGCATTCCCTTGTGTCTTCTCTGGTTGCCATACCTGTTGCAAGATGGCCTGTTGGAAAGAACTGGAGAGTCCAACCTCGCCATTCTTCAAATCAGCAGGCAGAGAAGAGCAGTCACAGCAGTGGTGACAAGGCCCCAGCAAAGTCAGTGAAAGCATTGCCTGCAGGAGTGCAAGCTGGCCACATGGATTTACATTATAGAATAACAGAGTTGGAAGAGACCTTGGAGGTCTCCTAGTGCAACCCTCTATAGAAACAGGGGGCCCTATACCATTCCCGACAAATGGTTGTCCAATCTCTTCTTGAAAACCTCCAGTGATGGAGCACCCCCACTAAACTTCTGGAAGCAAGCTATTCCATTGATTAATTTCTCCTTAGTTCTAGGTTGCTTCTCTGCTTGTTAGTTTCTATCCTTTGCTTCTTGTCCTGCCTTCTGGTGCTTTGGAAAATAGGTTTACCCGCTCTTCTTTGTGGCAGCCCCTCAAATAATGGAACACTGTCTCAAGGATTAAACTTTGACAGCTATGTTTCTCTGCATTTCAACTTGCCTTTAGAGTAAGAGGGGGGTAGTCTTACTTTCCAGTGGATTAGATGGAAAAATGAAATTTGTACAATTCCGCTGAAGACTGTGAGAACCTGAAACCTTTTCAAGGACACCAGAACAGGTGTGGATGTGAAGCAGACAGTTCCCATAACAAACAGAACTTGTTTATATGGACTACGTAAGACATTGGGGGTTTGGCTGGGAAAATTATTGTTTAAGTCTATGAATTGATGTTAGAGCCTCAGAGTTAGTTTTGTTTCAGCAAAATCAATCAACTTAATAAACAGTAAGATTTTTAGAAACGGAATGAACCTGGAACTTTATTTGGATTCTCAAGCCGGCTGTTGACACACTGCTATCATGTCACCCCTAGTCCTTATTTTCATTAAACTAGACATACCTAATTCCTGCAATTTAGAGGGAGCTGCCGCTCGGGTGTTTCCCCTGAACTCTATCTGAAGAGGGATAAGAGGGGAGGAAGAGGGAAGGAAGGAAATTGGATGAGAGGAAGGGGTGAGGGGAGAGATGAGAGGAGAGAGGGAGTAGGGAAGTAAGGAAGGAAGGTTGAGAGGGCAGATGCAGTCGGGGGGAGATAGACGAGTGACACCTAAGGTCTTATTTTAAAGGTATTTTTCTCTTGTTTTAGTTTTATATATAATGTATGGAAAGTATTATATGTATTGAAAATTCAAATAACATTTTTAAAAATAAAAAAAAATAAACGGTAAGATTTTTGGAAATGGAATGAACTTGGAGTTTTATTTGGATTCTCGAGCTGGATGTTGACACACTGTTATCATGTCACTCCTAGTCCTTATTTTCATTAAACTAGACATACTCAATTCCTGCAACTGTTCTTCATATGTTTTAACCTCCAGTCCCCTAATCATCTTTGTTGCTCTTCTCTGCACTCTTTCTAGAATCTCAACGTCTTTTTTGTACCGTGGCACCCAAAACTGGATGCAGTATTCCAAGTGTGGTCTTACCAAGGCATTGTAAACCCTTATTAACACTTCACATGATCTTGATTCTATCCCTCTATTAAGGCAGCCTAGAAATGTGTTGGCTTTGTTGGTGGCTGCAGCACACTGCTGGCTCATATTTAAATGATTGTCCACTAGGACAATCCCTCTCACAGTTAGTACTATTGAGCCAAGTACCACTAAATGTTAGCTTTCAAGCGCCACTAAACCATTTGCAGGATTTGGTGGAAAGACTAACATGGCCATCCCCGTGTTAAGTATTTGGGGAGACTCTTCTGGAAGTTTCCCATCAGTGTGCACCCTTTGATGCAAAGTCAGGTTTGTGCTCTGGCTGAAGCTTTTCCCACACTCGGAGCAGGTGTAGGGCTTCTCCCCGGTGTGGGTTCTCTTATGTCTAATAAGGCTGGACTGATCCCGAAAGCTCTTCCCACAGTCCGTGCAGCCATACGGCTTCTCCCCCGTGTGCATCCGCTGATGCGCATTGAGGCTGCCCCTATGACTGAAGCTCTTCCCGCACTCGTAACATTTGTAGGGCCTCTCCCCCGTGTGAACCCTTTGGTGCTGAATGAGACTCGGTTTGTCAGAAAAAGTCTTGTTGCAATCGGCGCACTGATGCGGCTTCTCTCCTTTGTGGATCTTCTGATGCCTCACGAAGTTGGTGCTCTTGTTAAAACTTTTCCCGCATTCCGAGCAATGGTATGGCTTCTCCCCTGTGTGGATAATTTGATGGGAGGCGAGGTGGGCGCTCTGAACGAAGCTCTTCCCACACTCTAAACACGTATACGGTTTTTCTCCGGTGTGGATGATCTGGTGGGACGTCAGGTGGGCGCTGCGACTGAAGGACTTCCCGCATTCCAAGCATTTATACAACTTCTCCACTTTAGGGATTCTCGGCGGTGTCAGCAGGTTGGATGGACCATGAAAGCTTTTGCTGAAATCAGAGGGTTGATGTTGTCCATCAGCATGGACAGCCTGATACGATGGAGGAATTAAAGGAACTAGAAACTTCTCTCGGTTTTCCAGAAATGTATATGAACTCTCTCCTTCAGAAAGCATTTCCCTGTCTCTGGTATTCTTCCCCAAAATACTTTTCTGGGATTCAATCTCGGCAGATATTTCCCAGGGATCACTGAGACATCCATTTCTTTCCTCTCCTTTCTGGTTTTTTTGCTGCAATGAGATTTGATGGAACTCTCCAACAGAACAAGGAAGGGGTTTATCGATCCATTCTTCTTGTTGGCTTCCTTCTTGGTGTGAGGGTTGAATTCGGTTCCAGACTTTCTCTTCAAAGGGTTCCTGCTCAGTTTCTTCAGAGAAATTCCCACATAGTTGCCCCTCTGTTTCACTTTTCCATTCAGATCCTGTTGGAATTAAGATTGGGAGATGGTTAGAGCTCACACCAAACTATTTAGAAGTAGACTCTCTGAGAATATTTGGGGTTCCCCATTAAATAAAAATAATGAGGGAAAAAAGTTCTGGATAATGGATGTCCATGGAGATTTTCAGTCATCCAGGTCATGATTGTCCCAAAGGTGCTTTTTCAAGAGGCAACTGGACTTTCTTGTGAAAGCCCAGTTGCCTCTTGAAAAATCACCTTTGGGCTTCTGGAAAGTGGACGTGGCAGGACCAAGAGACAGCAGAAGACAAGAGAAAGAACTGGATTAGATGGAGAAATGAAATTTCTACAATTCTGCTGAAGACTGTGAGAACATGAAACCTTTTCAAGGATAGCAGAACAGGTGTGGATTTGAAGCAGACAGTTCCCATAGCAAACTGAACTTATTTATATGGACTACATAAGACATTGGGGATTTGGCTGAGAAAATTATTGTTTATGTCTATGAATTGGTGTTAGAACGTCAGAATTAGTTTTGTTTCAGCAAAATCAACTTAATAAACAGTAAGATTTTTGGAAACGGAATGAACCTGGGAGTTTTATTTGAATTCTCAAGCTGGATGTTGACACACTGCTATCATGTCACCCAGTGATTAGTTCCCATCAATTGTTTCTTGCCCTGCCTACAGGTGCTTGGCATTAATCAATTCCTGAAACCAATATATAACTATTGTGGACTATTACCCCTATGTGCTAAGTTTTTTTGGGAGGCGGGGGGAGTTTCACCATCTTTTAAAATCCTCCACTGTTTCCTATTCATTTGTCCACTTTTCTTACCAATCAAGCTAAAAGCCTCAAACTGAGATTTCCTTCATATGTTGATTGGGCTTGTCTGCAGTTTCCTGAGCTTTAAAAGAAAGTCTTTGAATCAAGATTTCTTGCTTCAGCAGGGGGCTGGACTAGAACAGGGCTTTTCAACCTTTTCACCCATTGTACCACTTTTAGGATATGGCAACATCCGAGTACCACCAGTCGCCTAGCAAGGTGTCAAAAACTTGATGACCAAAACAAAAAAAAAGGAAAAAAGTGATAAAGTACAGATAGTCCTCGACTTACAACAGTTCACCTAGTGACTGTTTGAAGTTACAATAGCACTGAAAAAAGTGTCCCCCGAGCCACAGCCGAGCAAGACACCTGCCTGCCCGCCCGGCAGCGCTCTTCCTCCTGTCCGAGGTTTCCATTGTTGTGAGCATTTCTGTTGATGATTGGCAATGGGGGTCGGGTGGGAGGGTGTTTGGTTTTTATTCCGTCCATCTGCTAGGTGGTTGCAGCAGGTTTTGGTCACTTCACATGACCCTGGGTCACTGTGACCGTTATAAATATGAATCAGTTGCCAAGCAGCTGAATGTAAATCACAAGACCCTGGAGATGCTGCAACATTCCAGCTGATCGGCGCTTCTTCTGGGCTCAGCAGAAACACCAGGATCAGCGCCAAGCTCCAGATGGAGACTGGTGCTGATCCTGGCGCTTCCGCTGAGCCCTGACAGCCCTGCAGCTCCAGCCGTCTCTTGCTCAGGCTTGTGCGGTGCTGCCACCGGTTCAGCTCATTCCCCTGCCCCGCTACTACTTTTCTAGGATGGTCGCGTACCACCTGCCAGGTGCCAATGTACCACAGGTGGTACCCATATCACTGGTTGAAAAGCCTTGGACTAGAAGAACCTCAAGGTTCTTATTACGGATCATCGCACAGTCTGCCAGATGTTCAGACTGGATTTGGCATTTTGTCTACCTATCGAGTCCTTACCCAGGACCTGGGATAGGCAGACGTGGATGTTTGATGGTATTACAGGTATTGTCGCAGGATGGAAGCAGTTCCTAGTAAGGCCGCCTTTTGCAATTGACTAATGGCAAATTTGTCAATGCCAATGGTATTCAAGACAAATTTGCCATTATTATTATTATTATTATTATTATTATTCATTAGACATGAACCTCAGTCAACTGAACATTCAAATTGGCTGGCGCTGATGGTTGACACGAGTTGCTACCAGCATCCTAGGTGTCAACCAGGTATCTCCTTAAAACAGTGGTTCTCAACCTTTTTAATGCCGTGACCCCAAACTGGTCGTAAGTCGAGGACTACTCAACCGGTCGTAAGTCGAGGACTACTCAACTGGTGCAGCACCGTTTGCAGAATGGGACTTTTGGCGGGCTCAGCAGGGCAGAGACAGCTAGGACAATTCCTATTGGCTTTTGAAAGCCAATAGAATTAGACTCTATTCAAGAGAGTCTATTCTATTGGCTTTCAAAAGCCAACAGAATAAAAAGGAGTAGCACAGCTAAGGAAAAAGGGAAAAAAAATGGCGGACTGCGTTGTTTGGCGACCCCCGTGAAATGGTCGTTCGACCCCAAATGGGGTCCCGACCCACAGGTTGAGAACCGCTGCTTTAAAATGTAAGATGTTCCGAGTAGTGCAGGTTTTTGTTTTTTTTTTTGTAACATTGCTGGAGTTATTGCAGAAAGCTACAGTTTCTTGATATATTTTGCAAAGTTTTCGGACATAGTTCCCAGTGCCCCGATGACAATGGGTACCACTGTTACACGTTTCATCCATAATCGTGCAGTTTCGATGGCCAGGACGCGATGTTTCGTAATTTTTTCCAATTTTTTTTCTTCGATTCTGGCATCTCCTGGTACAGCGATATCAATCAGCTGTACGCTTCGGTTCTCTACAACTGCGATATCTGGCGTGTTGTGTTCCAAATGTCTGTCTGTATTATTGTTGTTGTTCTTGTTGTTATGGTTGCAGAGTTCTGGGTTCACGTGCTTGCCATCTGAGAGGTTCCCAGCCAGCTTCCAGCAAGCAAAGCCAGCAGGGGAAGCCATTCGCTTAAGGATTGTATGGCCTGTTTAACAACTTCAGTGGTTTGCTTCACAACTGTGGCCCCCCCAAAAAATGTTGTCAAATTAGGCGCGATTCACTTAATTGCTCTACTTAGCAATGGAAATTTTGGGCGTAAGTCGAGGGTTGCCTGTACAATAACATTTATGAACAGAACAATGAAATAAGGATATGAGCTAAAGCAATGAAGCCTACAAATCAAGAAAGGAATTTGTGATCCGCAAGTAGTCCTCAACGTACGACCACAGTGGAGCCCAAAATTTCTGTTGCTAAGCAAGACATGTGAGTTTTGCCCCATTTTATGATCTTTTTTGCCTGTTGTTAAGTGAATCGCTGCAGTTGCTAAGTCAGTAACTCAGCTGTTAAGTGAATCTGGCTTCCCCATTGACGTGGCTTGTCAGAAGGTCGCAAAAGGGGATCACGTGACCCCGGGACACTGCGACCGTCATAAAGCTGTCAGTTGCCAAGCGTCGTGAATTTTGATCACATGACCGTGGAGGATGCAGCAAAGTTCAGAACTGTGAAAAACGGTCACTTTTTTCAGTGCCTTTGTAAGTGAACGGTCACTAAATGAACCGTTTGTAAGTCAAGGACTACCTCTGTTACCTTCATCCGTTCAAATGTCTTTCTGGGAAGAAATATCGGATAAGGATAAAAATGTTGCAACAGACATCCAGTCTGTTTTTTTTTTAAATATATTCCTGTGTATTTTATTTGTTCTTTATATTTTTTGTTTATATATATATCTATATTAAAAAAAAAAACCTTGGCAAGTTTAAATAGCAACGTAACCAAACTAATGCACAAAAGACTCAGCATTGCTAAACCAGCAATTCATTTAAATCAGTGGTTCTCAACCTGTGGGTCGGGACCCCATTTGGGGTCGAATGACCATTTCACGGGGGTCGCCAAACAAGGCTGTCCGCCATTTTTCCCCTCTTTTCTTTGGCCACGCCCCTGGCACCCGGTGATGTATAAGTGGTTGGGGGTCACCACAACATGGGGAACTGTATTATGGGGTTGCGGCATTAGAAAGGTTGAGAACCACTGATTTAAATCCAGTTTCTCTCACCCTGATCTTTTCTAGACATCTTGCCTCACAATTCCCCCACAGCAGGCCCACCCATGCTGGCTGGGGATAATGGGAGCCCTAGTCCGCAGCATCTCTTTGCAAGTAGACAGATTCTGAATAGGCCGATTTTGGGGACTTGGGCTCCTTAATTCAGGGGTTCCCAGCCAGGGGTGCTCACACTCCCCGGGAGTGCGAGATGTGGGTTTTCAAAATTATAGTGCATATGCATAATTTGTTGCTGTTGTTTCAACTTTTGTTAAGGGGTGCGAGAATATATCAGAAAAGGGTATAGAAAAGGTTAAACTCTGCAAAATCCCACAAGAATTGTCCACTTGACCGTGAGGAAAACCAAGATGGTCTCCTTACCTAAGAGGTCAACACTGGCATCTTGATTCTCCTGTTTGGTCTCCACGTATAGCATCCTCCACTCAGCCTCAGATCCAGCCTGGCTAATTCTGGAGATGGTTGCTGCTTCCTTCGATAATACCTATAAAGGAAATGGACAGCATTGCCCTCTCTCAGCCCCTCGGATGCTCGACAAAAAGGGTTAAAAACAGGCAGCCAACACTAACACAATCTTCAACCTTCAGGGATACCAGCTGTAGGTGTGGCCTCTAAAGCTCTTTGAGGCCATCAAGTCAGGACATTGGGGTACGCGTTTAGGGGCTGTAAGCTAAGCGCACTGGAGGGGTGTCAAAGGAGATAAGTAGTCCTCATTTAACATCCACTCATTTAACGACTGCTGAGAAATGCAACGGTGCCGAGTGAGGGGCATTTGCAAGGGGATGGCCTCTCAGTCAGGCATTTGCAAGGGGATGGCCTTCGCAGAGTCCCCCGTAATCACGTGATCGCGATTCAGGTGCTTGGTAACCGGCTCACAATTTCGGCGTTGCAGCATCCCGCAGTCATGTGATCCCCATTTGCGACGTTCTTTGCTGGCTTCGGACAAGCAAAGTCAACAAGGCAGCTAGCCAAAGGTCACAAATGGCGGTCACAAAGACCGTGGGATACTACGGCCGTGTGGCATCCGGTTAAGGACGACAACTGGACAGTCACGACTGCCGTCCTAGGTCGGTGTGATTGTGACCACGTCATTTAGCAACAGAGGTCCTAATTATGAGGGGTGCTTGGTGCTCTCTGAGCTTGGTGGTTTTCTTGCAGACATTTCATCATGCAAACGAGGTAATGTCAGGTAATATCATTAGTAATCACTGATGAGATTGGTAACAAAACATCTACAAGAAAAACCACCAAGGACTCCGCAGGTCAACCCTGAGCTACCAATATTTCTCCCTTATTGTTCCTAACTATCCTTGGTACACAAGCACTACCTATAATCATGTGGATGATAAACAGATCAAGGTAGGGTAATGAAAAATGAGTTGCATTATTAACTTGATGTAGATCAGTGGTTCTCAACCTTTTTAATGCCGCGACCCCCAACCGGTCGTAAGTCGAAGACTACCCAACCGGTCATAAGTCGAGGACTACCCAACCGGTCATAAGTCGAGGACTTTCCCTGCCTGGGAGTGCCGCGTACGCATGGTGCCACCTCCTGCGCCGGCCGAGGCGTAGCTGGCAAGCAGCAGAGACGGAGCAGGCCGAACACTGGCTGGGCCACCAGCTGGGCCCCACGCGCGCCAGCAACCCTCCCTGCACCCGCCGGCCTCCCACCTCCCACCCCTGGCCCTCTTTTACTTACATTTTTAGTAGTTGCTCAGCAGGAAAGGGTGGAATCTTCCAGACAGCTCACCTTCGCTGCAGACAATTTGCAGCACCATTTGCAGACTGGGGCTTTTGGCGGGCTCAGCAGGGCAGAGACAGCTTGGACAATTCCTATTGGCTTTTGAAAGCCAATAGAATTAGGCTCTATTCAAGAGAGTCTATTCTATTGGCTTTCAAAAGCCAATAGAATAAAAGGGAGTAGCACAGCTAAGGAAAAGGGGGGGGGGAATGGTAAACTGCGTTGTTTGGCGACCCCCGTGAAATGGTCGTTCAACCCCAAATGGGGTCGTGACCCACAGGTTGAGAACTGCTGATGTAGATGGTGAGAACTTATATCAGTGGTGGCGAACCTATGGCATTGGTGCCAGAGGCGGCACTCGGAGCCCTCTCTGTGGGCACACGTGCCGTTGCCCCAGCCTTGCCTCCCCCCGCGACCCCCTCACCAGTAGCCCCTTTGGAGGAGAGTCACCCCCAAGCGTGGCCCACGCGGAGCAGTGCAGCCAAGGACATGGCAGCCAGGCAGCGTAGACAAGACTCTGCCCTCACATCCCATCATGTAGTTGATGTTGCAGGGTGTGGGGAGAGGGCGTGGCCGGCATGGCACTGCTGGGCTGCCTGGGTGATCTGCGGTGGGCCCTGGATGCAGTGAGTGGCCCTGCGAGCAGGCGGGGTGGGGGCGGGGCAGGGGGTGGAGTGGGGACGGGGCCAGTTTTTGGGCACTCGATCTCTAAAAGGTTCGCCATCACTGACTTATATAAATAAAATGTGTATCCTGAATATTAGACTTTGGGAGGAAGGGCGAGAAAGGAATTGGGGTCATCTAAAGTATGGAAATGATCATTATTCAACGTTACATTTAAACATGAATGGGAAATTAAAACTGAGAAAAAATGATTAGGTCACTGATTGTCTAAAGCATTGGTTCTCAATCTGTGGGTCGGGACCCCATTTGGGGTCGAACGACCATTTCACGGGGGTCACCAAACAACGCAGTCCGCCATTTTTTTCCCCCTTTTCCTTAGCTGTGCTACTCCCTTTTATTCTATTGGCTTTTGAAAGCCAATAGAATAGACTCTCTTGAATAGAGTCTAATTCTATTGGCTTTCAAAAGCCAATAGGAATTGTCCAGGCTGTCTCTGCCCTGCTGAGCCCGCCAAAAGTCCCATTCTGCAAACGGTGCTGCACCAGTTGAGTAGTCCTCAATTTACGACCGGTTGAGTAGTCCTCGACTTACGACCGGTTGGGGGGGTCGCGGCATTAAAAAGGTTGAGAACCACTGGTCTAAAGACCGAAAGTTAAAACAACTATATTAACTAAAAATGATTGATAAATGTTAGAAAGTTACTTTCTATTTGATTGACAGAACAAGAATTGTATTAGTTAAAATAGGAGACGGTAGATATTAAGAGAGGAAGAATGGGGATGGTAACAGTTTGAGATCTGTACTAATGATGTCTATCTGTAATAGAATTATTGTACCCAGCCGCCACATTGCTTTCAAATATTCAAATGTAATATTAGAAAATCAATAAAAATTTACAAAAAAAAAAATAAGAAAAATGAGTTGGGCAAGGACTCTGCCCTGGTTCAACTCTGACACCCGTGTTCCTCACACCTCGTTAAAAAAAGAACAGACTGAAATACCCCTGCCTGGTTTCCCCACATGCTCGGCTCTTCCTTCTCCCCAAGGAAGTCTTCAACCAAGGCCACTGCCTGCGAGCAACTCTCCGGGCTGCACGCTCGGACCCAGCGCTGCATCTCCGGAGGTAGGATGGCTAGGAACTGCTCCAGAATCAGCAGCTCCACAATCTGCTCTTTTGTGCACGTGTCCGCTTTCAGCCACCGCTGGCAATGTTCCTGGAGTCGGCTGTAAGCCCCTCTGGGCCCCTCAGCTTCCTGGTAACGGAAGCGCCGGAAATGCTGGCGCTGTTCCTCCCGCCGCCGGGCGTCCCTTTGCAAAATGGCCACCTTCACTTTCCCGTAAACCCCCTTGCTGCAGCCTTCCAGGCTCAGAAAGGCCTGCTCAGCCTCTCCGCTCAAAGCCGGCTGGAGTCGGGCTACCCATTCCTCCTCGGGCCACCGACAGGCTTGGGCCACCTGCTCAAAGGAGCCCAGGAAGGCCAAACTATTTTCCCACGGATCCACGGGTGATTTAGAGCTCCCCGAACACGGGGTCTCCACCGTCTTCAGGAACTGCTGCCACTGAGCTTCCCACTGCTGGAGGGATCCCTCGTCCGGTTCCCGCTTGATCTCTCTCCCCGTCCTTCGGGCGGGGGTTCCCCCTCCGCGAGGATAGTCTTTCTTTGGTGGGTGATCCCTGAGGTCCTGCTCTTCCATTGTCCTTCTCAAGAGGGTCTCCAGGCAAAAGACCCACCCAGCCCGACGGTCCAAAACCTGCCCCAGGATCTAAACCGTTGCGGCCGTACTGGCATCAAGAGCAGGTCCTCAGGTTACGATCTCCGAATTGTCGTTGGTCAAGGAAGAAAAGCTAAAGACACAAAAGGAATTTGCAAATCAGCCACAGGGAATGCTGGGGGCTTGAGGTTGCTGGGGTTTTTAATCTTACATTATTAAATAAGCTAAAAAAAGCAAAAAAATATTACTATTATTCATATTAATAATAACACAGCACCGCGCTGGGGGGTGGTTGATTCATTAAGGGAGCAATCCCACCTCCCTCCCTGCACATCCTGCTCCCTCTTTCCCCATTTTTTTAAACTATAATTTTATCCTTGATTGTGATTCCGTTTTTATTGCTTTAGAAATATTTTATTTTCTGATTCTAATGCTTTCAATGTTGTAAGCCTCCCAGACTGGTTTCAATGGGTGGCAAGTAAATCTAATAAATAAATAAAGTGACAAACCAAGCCATCCCCTAGCGCTGATGATGTTACCTCGTCAGGTAATGAAATGTCTGCAAGAAAACAAGCAAGCTCAGAGAGCACCAAGGACCCCTCATTTCAACCCTGAGAATACAAATATTCTCTTTTATTCAAGCCACCCCCTCCCGCCTCTTGAGAAGAAAGAATGGGATCAACATTCTTCCAATCAGCATACTTCCAATAATACAACTGAGGCAGGATCTCTCCCTGCCCTACCCCACAAGGTTGTTGTTGGGTGATAAAATGGGGATTTCTATTCACGCCTCCTTGAGCGCCTGAAGGAAAGGGCTAGGAATGAACATGAACGAATAACACTAGCAATAATGATAACAATGTGTATATTTAATGCATAACATTATTGTATGATGTTTTGTATATGTGCATGCATAATATGCACATTGTATTATAATGTACAATGCATAATGTATATATATAATAATAATAATGTGATATTAGGAACGATCAAATTTACCTGCTTGCTTTTTAGCATTTCCATATTTTTTCCCCTTTGCACTACAAAGGCATCAAACTGTGTTGTAATCCTTGCTTTCTGCTCACAGGCGTTGCTTCAGCTTTGTTCTTCCTTCCAACTCTACGCAATCGTGTTTTTAAAATACAAAGTGGAGAAACCCTTGCTGGGAAGTAGATAGGCTTCCTTACCTCCCAAGTTCCATGCTTTTTTTTTTTTTACAGTCCATTTCCGGGGGGGGGAGGAGACAGGCTAGGACAGGGGTGGGAGAACCTTGGCTCTTTTATGACTCGTGGACTTCAACTCCCAGAATTCCTGAGCCAGCCAAGCTGAGGGGGAAAGGGAGAGGTTTCCAAGCTGAGCCATGCTGGCTCAGGAATTCTGGGAGTTGAAGTCCATGAGTCATAAAAGAGCCAAGGTTCTCCCACCCCTAGGCTATATAAATTAGAATAGCCCTTAGACCAGGGGTGGGCAACCTTGGCTCTTTTATGACTCGTGGACTTCAACTCCCAGAATTCCTGGCTCAGCTTGGAAACCTCTCCCTTTCCCCTCAGCATGGCTGGCTCAGGAATTCTGGGAGTTGAAGTCCACGAGTCATAAAAGAGCCAAGGTTGCCCACCCCTGGGCTAAGGAAGAAGACTGCAATGTTCACATCTTTTTGCAATTTTTTTTTTCAAAGCCAAAAGGAGACGCGTCCCATCTAGCCCTCCACCGGTTAGATCTTTCTGATCGTCTCTCTCGCTCACTCGCTCGCTTTTTTTTTTTTTTTTTTTGTGGAAAGGTTTTGATGGCGGGAGATCCTTTGTCCTCGTTGCTAAGCAAAAACAGATATATTTGTGCTCTCCCCAAGGGACCTCTGCACGCTTTGCAAGCGCTCCTTCCTTGCCACAAAGCAGTGTTTGGGGAGGGGCAGAACAAAGCCTACTGTAACCTCGAAGTGAAAGCTGGTGGTCGCAGTTTACACAGTGCTAGCAAAAGCATACACAAGAAAGGGGCCCACGATCATTTAAAGAGCTTTCTTCCAATTGCTGCCCCTAATTTTGATTGCAAAATATGCATCAGATACACATACAAAATATGCATCAATATACACATAAAAAATGGTGGCTAGCAGCCCCATTCGTGCATGTGCAAATGGGCCACACGCACACACGCGTGCACCCTGCAAACAGGGCTAGCAGCCCTGTTTGCACCTGCGCACATGCGCCACTGGGGCCATGGGTGCTAGCACGAGTGGGGGGATGCAAGCCCATGCGTGCGCGCACCGGCCAGCCATTTCCATGGCCCACTGGCCAACAGCCCGCAGCCCGGTCCTGGTCTGCAGCCCATAGGTTGGGGACCCCTGTAGTAGACCACTACATATACTTCGGCCAACGGATCTCAATGGAAATTGAATGTCGTGTTTAATAACGGGAACTGAACGGCGTGTTAAATGTGGTTGGCAAGCATTCGGCAAGCTAAGCATAATTTTCAAGATCAGTGTGTGCTACCTACTCTAATATATGCCAGTGAAAGATGGACACTAACCGCACAATCAATACAAAAGCTAGGAATGGCGCAAAGAGCCATTGAAAGATTAACATGCTTGGCATCACAAGACAAGCGCTAGAAAGACCCGCACATGGATTGGAGAACGAATGAAAGTATAAGATGCCATCAAGAGAGTAAAAGAATTGCAATGGAAATGGGCTGGCCACATCACAGGAAGAGCTGATGGCAAGTGGGACCCAGGCAGGCACAGAGGGATTATATTTTTAGATTTTAGGTTATTATTATTTTGATTTGTCCAGCTGCCCATCTCAGTCACCGAGAGGGGGGCACCCAACAATTTTAAAAAATCCCCTTAAAAGCAGGTTAAAAAAACAATATATACATAAAAAAACCTCCCGTAATTACTGTTAGAATCCCACACATTGTAACATGGTTGGACTAGAAGACCACCAAGGTCCCTTCAAATCCCATTAATCTATTTTCTAACTATAATGACTGAATTCACACAACACACTAAACCCAAATACAGGCAGTCCTTGACTTACGATCACTATTGAGCCCAGAATTTATGTTGTTAAGTGAGAAATTTGTTAATTTTGCCCCATTTTGCGACTTTTCTTGCCACATTTAAGTGAATCCCTGCAGCGGTTAAATTAGTAATCCAGTTGTTAAGTGAATCTGGCTTCTCCATTGACTTTGCTTGTCAGAAAATCACAAAAGGGGATCACATGATCCTGGGACACTGCAACTGTCATAAATGTAAGTCAGCTGTCAAACATCCGAATGTAAATCACATGACCATGGGGATGCTGCAATGGTCATAAGTCTGAAAAACAGTCATAAGTGACTGGTTGCAACTTCGAGCAGTCACTACAAAAAAGAGGGAGTCAAGCTATTCTCCAAGATGCCTGAAGGCAGGACAAGAAACAACGGATGGAAACTAAATCAAGGCGAGAAGCAACCTAGAACTAAGGAGAAATTTTCTGACAGTTGGAACAATTAACCAGTGGAACAACCTGCCTCCAGAAGCGGTGAATGCTCCAACACTGGAAGTTTTTAAGGGGCTGGACAGCCATCTGTCCGAAATGGTGTAGGTTTTCCTGTCTGAGCAGGGGGTTGGACTAGATGACCTCCAAGGTCCCTTCCAACTTGATGATGATGATGAAGATGATGAAGATGAAGATGATGATGTTGAGGACTACCTGTAATTGAAAAAACACAAGCCGGCTTGCGGTCATCCAAAACACACGTGGCTGTTTCACTGGAATCTCACCTCTCGCCATTTGCACGCCCAGCCAACAACCAAATAGGTGAGAAACAAAACAATGTCGGTTTAAAACGTACACAAGCCGAAAAAAAGAGCCGTTAGTGAAAGACAGAGAAGCTTTTTGACGCCGCAGGTTTAAAAATCCCCTTTCGGCCGGGAGGGGGAGCTAGAAAACGCGGCAGCAAATCGACAGAGCCGCAACATCCTAGAAGGGCTCCGCCCAAAGACCACAGAGTTGACGAAGGAATCGGGGAGGGGCAAACCAGTCCCGAACGCTAGACTTCCGGCCTGGCTCTTCAAGCGGGGCATTTCTCTCCCCCCCCCTCCAATCGTGGGTGTGTGTGTGAAGCCCGTCCGGCTCCCTCGTGCTCCGGAGCAGGGAAGCGGCGGCGGTGCAAAAGGGGTGAGTTGCGGAGAAGGACGCTCATATCTGGCCGAGAGAAAAGAGGCGCAAGCAAACAGGCGTAGGCTGGAGATTTAAAAAATTTCCTCCCCCCCCCCCTCTTCTGGGAGATTTTTGCAAAGCCATCTTAAGCTAGCAGCTCGATCCCAAAAGATCCCCGGGATTTGCTGCTCCATTAACTGGGAAAGGGTCCTCAGGAGATCGCCTCTGGCAAGGAGCTCGGGGACTGCTGCCCCAGGGATAAGCAATTAATGCGTAAAATCTGTTATTAGATAATGAACTTTTGACTTGCCTCGAGAGACTTGCCAGGAGATGTAAAACAAAGTCGCGGACGGAGCCGGGGGGGGGGGATTTAATGCAGATTTAATTAAATCGGCCTTCCTTAATGGGAGGCCCCCCCCACCACCACCACCAAAAATCTCTTAATATTGGGAAAGGTGGAAAGAAAGTGATGGGCTGAGGGCGATGAGCTCTTCTCTTTCCTTCCACCTTTCCCAGTATTAGAGATTTTTGTGATAAGCAAGTGTGAAATTACTTTTTTACAATTTTAATATTTATAAGATCACGTGAAGTACTAGTATATTTACAATTCTAATATTTATAAGATCACGTGAAGTACTAGTACTGCTTTATAATGACCTTAGTAAAACCACACCTGGAATACTGCATCCAGTTTTGGCCACCATATTATAAAAAAAGATATTGAGACTCTGAAAACGGTGCAGAGAAAAGCAACAAAGGTAATTAGAGGGCTTGAGACTAAAACATATAATGAACTGTTGCAGGAATTGGGTATGGCCAGTCTAGAGAGAAGAAGGATTAGGGGGGACATGACATTGTTGTAATTAGTTGTGAAGTCGTGTCCGACCCATCGCGACCCCATGGACAACTTTCCTCCAGGCCTTCCTGACCTCTATCATCTTCTGGAGTCCATTTAAGCCCACGCCTACTGCTTCAGTGATTCTATCCAACCACCTCATTCTCTGTCGTCCCTTTCTTCTATTGCCCTCGGGGACCTGATAGCAGTATTCCAATATTTGAGGGCCTGCTGCAAAAGGGAGTGGGTCAATCTATTCTCCAAAGCACAAGAAGTCAAGACAAGAAACTATGGATGGAAACTAACCAAGGAGAGAAGCAACCAAGAACTAAGGAGAAATTTTCTGACAGAGCAATCAACCAATGGAACAGTTTGCCTTCATAAGTTGTGGGTGCTCCATCCCTGGAGACTTTTAAGGACAGCCATTTGTCTGAAATTGTACAGAGTCTCCTGCTTGAGTAGGGGGTTGGAGTAGACTAGAAGACCTTCAAGGTCCCTTCCAACTCTGTTATTCTCTTAAATAATTATTCTGCTCAAAGAGGAGGGGGCATGGACTCCGTAACAGAGGCAATGAGGCCATTGTGGGAAGAGTTAAGTACCTAGTTAGAGACACATCATCAAGGAGAATATCTATGTGATTGCTAAGAGTTGACAGCAACTTGATGGCATGTAATCAATCAGCCACTCCTATGCTACATTTACATAATGTGAACCTTTAAAATAAAGTATTATGTTCACAATGGCCTGTGAAGCAAACATCCCAATTGCTCCGGCTTTGAGATGATCATAAAAGAAATAGTTACTTTATTTGTGTCCTTGATGGTAATTATTGTTGGAATCAAGGATTGAGGGGGAAGTGCAAAATCCCAGTATGCATTCAGCCTGTGTTCATATACTTTTGGAGTTTAGAATACGAATCAAGGCTGTAGTACTCATGATAAATGAATGTTGGATTGCTGGCAAGGTTCCTCATTGTTAAGAGGGACAGGTAAGATGGCAAGTTTTCTATTAGCATATTCTTGATTTCGAGAGAATTTGAGCATGTGGGGAACTTACCATCATCCTAAATATTTATAGGAACAAGCCTATGTTGAATTTTTTTATGTCTCTAATTTGCAGGCCACTTTAGCTGACTGTGTTCAGCAGGTCAGCAGTTCAAATCTCACCGGCTCAAGGTTGAATCAGCCTTCCATCCTTCTGAGGTAGGTAAAATGAGGACCCAGATTGTTGGGGGCAATGTAAATATATATATACATTGCTTACTGGTGTTCACCGCTTAGAGAGTGCTTGCACTTAAAGCGGTATATAAGTCTCATAAATAAATAAATAAATTTTTATGAGATTTTTGCATCCAGAATAGCAAAATAATATCGTTGGAAGGGACCTTGGAGGTCTTCTATATCATTTCAGACAAACGGTTGTCTAATCTCTTCTTAAGAGCGTCCCGTGTTTAGGTGCCTTTTTCCTTTATCCGTATCTCGCCTCCTGTCATTGAGCACTTCCCTTTAAGAAAGCTTTTATCAAAAGAATTTCAGGGTGTCCACTTAGATTTCTCCCGTTCATCTAAATATCTGCGATCAAAACTAAACAGAGTTTAGTCACAGAGTCCAATTACTAATAATTATTTGTCAGTTAGATCTCTTGTATTCTCTTTGCCCTCCACATTTCTTTTTCTCTATTAAATGCAGTATATCTGTAATGGTATGTGTGGGGTGACTTTGAGGAAATGGGAGGAAGTGATGTTGGCTAGGAGGCAGGAGCCCTCAGTGGCTCAAGAGCCAAGAGAAAGGAAGGAAGGACCCATCCTAACGGATCAAGCTATTAAAAAGTGGTGGCAGGAAGTTTGTCCTTGCAGACTTGCAAGGTTCTGTTAATGTAGCTTCCAGTAAAGTAGAATTAGTTCATCTAGTTGTGATTCCTGTCTGAGTTACACGGGAGGGCTGATAGTATCAGATCGTGCAGTGATTCACTTAAGAACTGTGGCAAGGAAGGTTGTAAAACGGGGCACAAGACACTTCAGTAACTTTTGCCCCAGTAACCTTTGTTACTTTTGTTACTGCTACCATTTACCAACAGACATTTTGGGCTCAACTGGTCGTAAGTCAAGGACTACTTGTATATCCTGCACAGACTAATAATTGGGACCCAGAAGCCAGTCACTAGACCAGGGGTGGGCAACCTTGGCTGTTTTATCACTCGTGGACTTCAACTCCCAGAATCCCTGAGCCAGCATGGCTCAGCTTGGAAACCTCTCCCTTTCCCTTCAGCATGGCTGGCTCAGGAATTCTGGGAGTTGACGTCCACGAGTCATAAAAGCCAAGGTGGCCTACCCCTGCACTAAATGAACTGTTACAAGTCGAGGACTATCTTTACTTATAGAGTTGTGAAAAACATAGGGATCCTGCCAGACGCATTTTTGCTTTTCTTCCACTCATCCGTGAGGGAAATTTAAAAAATAAATAGCTATATTCATTAGGAGGACTTCCATCTTCAAAGAAAAATTATCTCCAAATAAGAGATATATGAACAAGCTTGGAAGCTGTTGCTTTCTTTCCATGTGGACCACCCAGAAATCTGATTGGCCATTGCTGGAAGAAAGGGGCTGGGCTACTTCAAGGAATTGACATCATGATGATGATGGAAGATATCTTGGAGGTCATCTAGTCCAACCCCCTGCTCAGGCAGGAAACCCTATACCAGTGATGGCAAACCTTTTAGAGACCGAGTGACCAAACTACAACCAAAACCCACTTATGTATCGTCAGGTGCTGGGTGGGCGTGGCTTCAGTGATAACGGCAGACTGGGTGGGACTAAAAAGTTCAATCAATCAATTCCAACTTTGCAAAATCTTTTTTTTTCCCCACGAGAAGTTGAAGTTGATTGATTGATTGAACCTTTTTTTTTTTTTTTGCACACGGCAGTGGAGGCCTAAAGCGAAAAGTTTTTATAAAACCCAGCTGAAGGCCTCGGACTGGGGCGACGGTGTGTGTGCCCACCACAGCCCTATAGCATTTCAGACAAATGGCTGTCCAGTCTCTTCTTAAAAACTTCCAGTGTTGGAGCAGGAAGTTTCTCCTTAGTTCTAGGTTGCTTCTCTCCTTGATTAGTTTCCATCCGTTGCTTCTCATCCTGCCTTCAGGCGCTTTGGAGAACAGCTTGATCCCTCTTCTTTGTGGCAGCCCCTGAGATATTGGGACACTGCTATCATGTCCCCCCTCGTCCTTCTCTTCATTAAACTAGACATACCCAATTTCAGCAACCGTTCCTTATATGTTTTAGCCTCCAATCCCCTTATCATCTTTGTTGCTCTTTGCACTCTTTCTAGAGTCTGAACATCTTTTTTTACATCGTGGTGACCAAAACCAGATGCAATATTCAAAGGCCTTGTAAAGTGGTATTTTCACGTGATCTTGATTCTATCCCTCTGTTAATGCAGCCTAGCACTGTGTTGGCTTTTTTGGCAGCTGCAGCACACGGCTGGCTCATACTTAAGTGATTGTCCACTAGGACTCCGAGGTCCCTCTCACAGTTGCTACTATTGAGTGAGGTATATATACTGTACTAT
Organism: Crotalus tigris; assembly: GCF_016545835.1. Classification (NCBI taxonomy): domain Eukaryota; kingdom Metazoa; phylum Chordata; class Lepidosauria; order Squamata; family Viperidae; genus Crotalus; species Crotalus tigris. The sequence continues at coordinate 387,637 of NW_024098302.1, read as the reverse complement.
ACTGTACCTGGTGCATTTGATTTTTCTTGCCTAAATGTAGAACCTTATTTTTTTCACCATTGAATTTAATTTTGTTAGATAGCGCCCAGTGTTCAAGTCTGTCCAGATCCTTCTGTATCTTAAGCCTGTCTTCTGGAGTGTTGGCTATTCCTGCTATCATATCACCCCACGTCCTTTTCTTCATTAAACTAGACAGTGGACCAAGCAGAGTCCTTGTGTAACAACAACAACAACAACAACAATAATAATAAAGTTGGGAAGGACCTTGGAGGTCATCTAGTCCAACCCCCTGCTCAGGCAGGAAACCCTATACCATTTTGGACACATGGCTGTCCAGTCTCTTCTTAAAAACTTCCAGTGTTGGAGCATTTACTGCTTCTGGAGGCAGGCTGTTCCACTGATTAATTGTTCTCACTGTCAGGAAGTTTCTCCTTAGTTCTAGTTGCTTCTCTCCTTGATTAGTTTCCACCCGTTGCTTCTTCTCCTGCCTTCAGGTGCTTTGGAAAATAGCTTAATTCCCTCTTCTTTATGGCAGCCCCTGAGATATTGGAATACTGCTATCATGTCCCCCCTTGTCCTTCTCTTCATTAAACTAGACATACCCAATTCTAGCAACCGTTCCTTATATGTTTTAGCCTCCAGTCCCTAATCATCTTTGTTGCTCTTCTCTGTACTCTTTCTAGAGTCTCAACATCTTTTTTACATCGTGGTGACCAAAACTGAATGCAGTATTCCAAGTGTGGCCTTACCAAGGCATTGTAAAGTGGTATTAACACTTCACGTGATCTTGATTCTATCCCTCTGTTAACGCAGCCTAGCACTGTGTTGGCCTTTTTGGCAGCTGCAGCACACTGCTGGCTCATATTTAGGTGATTGTCCACTAGGACTCCGAGGTCCCTCTCACAGTTATTACTATTGAGCAAGGTACCACCTATACTGTACCTGTGCATTTGATTTTTCTTGCCTCAATGTAGAACCTTACTTTTTTCCCCATTGAATTTCATTTTGTTAGATAGCGCCCAGTGTTCAAGTCTGTCAAGATCCTTCTGTATCTTAAGCCTTTCTTCTGGAGTGTTGGCCATTCCTGCTATCCTGTCCCCCCTCGTCCTTCTCTTCGTTAAACTAGACATATCCAATTCCAAAAACCGTTCTTTATATGTTTTAGCCTCCAGTCCCCTGATCATCTTTGTTGTTCTTCTCTGTACTCCTTCTAGAGTCTCGACTGTGTTTGCGTTCATAGGCACGATGATGCCTGGACAAGACCAGTATCCTGGAGGAGAGAGCCAGCCCCCCCTAACACCAGTGCTATTCTCCAGAAGCATAGCTACTCAACAGGAGGTGAAGGTGGAAAATCAAGAAGATTTGGGCCAACTCTGGGAGAGTCAGTGGCAGGAGTTCCTCACTAACGTGGAAGTCCCCCAGATCCTTCCAGAGCCTTCCCCGTGGGAGGACGCTCACATCTTCCTAGCCTCCTTCGAACAAGTCGCCAGAGCTTTCCAGTGGCCCAAGGAAGAATGGGCAGCTCACCTCCGGCCCACCCTCAGAGGAGACGCCGAGCAAGCCTACAGCAGCCTGGCGCTGGGAGACAGAGAGGATTATGGGAAAATGAAGGCAGCCATCTTGCAGGCCGACGCGGTAAGCCGGGAGAAGCAGCGGCAGCGCTTCCGACGTTTCTGCTACCAAGAGGCCGAAGGGCCGAGGCAGGTGTACAATCAGTTGCAGAGTCTTTGTCGTCAGTGGCTAAAAGTCGAGAGACACTCGAAGGAACAGATTCTGGAGATGCTGATCCTGGAACAGTTCCTGGCCATCCTTCCCCCGGAGATGCAGAGCTGGGTCAAGAGACACAACGCAGAGAGCAGCGCTCAGGTCATCTCCCTGGCCGAGGATTTCTTGCTCACGCAGTGGGTGCCGGGGATAAGAGAACAAGAGGTATGTGTGGAGCTCGTTTTGTTGTTGTTGTTTTTTTTCCCCCGAGACGTCGATTGCAATCTGACAGGAAACCGCTAAGTTGAACGAAACTCAAACAGCTCTGAACTCCTAATGAAACAGCCCCATTTGGAATCTCAGTTTGGAGCATTCTGATAAAACGTGAAATCTAGCAAATAATAGGAATACAAAACCATCCGTTTCTCCTTCCAGAAAGGCCTCTGCAGCTGAGAATGGAGCTACAGATTCCGCCCGGCCTACACAATCCGGAAGGCCTCTGACGACGAAATGCAGGCCGGGCGGAATCCGTAGCTCCGTTCTCAGCTGCAGAGGCATTTCCTTCGGTCCCAAAAGTGGCCCCAGCTGGGCAGGGGCTGTCGGGGCCGCTACCGCAAGGTGAGTGGAAAAGACCACCCTTTCCCAAAATAAGACCTGGTGCCTCATTTTTTGGGAGGCAAAAAAAAAATTAATAATAATAACACCGGGTCTTATTTTCGGGGAAACACGGTAAGTGCCGTTGCTATTATTGCCACTGTCTTTAGCAGTCTCTCACATCCGCTTGGTTCTTCCTGTAGATGGGAGAGGAACTCGGTCCTAGATCTGAAAATATTCAGTCCCTGGAGAGAGGGCCGTCTGACGCCGGGCCGAAAATACAATTTGCCAGGGAGCTGAAGATGGAAGAAGATGCCGATGCAGGTAAGTTTGGACGCGTTTATTTTAATTAAAAGCATCTGGTTTTTTTTGTTTTGTTTTTTTTGGCTGGGTAGTGGTGTTGTCCAATCCAGGGGGTGAGACTCTGGGTCAGCATTTAAATTCAACTATCTGCATCTACTAATGCTCTTGTCCTTCTGCTCCAAAGCATAAAGATGTTTTTGTCCTGACTCCTTCCTTACAATAAACGCAGTGTTTCTCAACCCTGGCCACTTTAAGATACATGGACTTTATCTCCCAGAATTCCCCAGGCAGGATAGCCTGTCGAGATTGATGGTCCGTTATACGTTTGGAACAACTGGTTGTTAAGCAAGGACTACCTATATATAAGAGTACAGAGAAAATAATAATAATAATAATAATAATAATAATAATAATAATAATAATGGGAAGGAATAATTATGGAATAATTATAATTATGGAATAATTATAATAATAATTATGGAAGCAGTTCCAAGTAAGGCGGCCTTACTAGGAACTGCTTCCATCCTGCGACGATACCTGTAATACCATCAAACATCCACATCTGCCTATCCCAGGTCCTGGGTAAGGACTCGATAGGTAGACAAAATGCCAAATCCAGTCTGAACATCTGGCTGACTGTGCGATGATCAATAATAATAATAATAATAAAAAAAAACTGGTGGGATCATAAAATAGAGAAAGTCATAGAAAATGATAAAATTAAACTGCTCTGGGACTTCAGAATTCAAACAGACAAGCACCTGCAACATAACACCCCAGACTTAACAATTGTCGATAAGAAAGACAAAAAAGTCTGGATAGTGGACGTGGCAGTGCCTGGAGACAGCAGAATAGAAGAGAAAGAACTGGAGAAGATAACAAAATACAAAGACCTACAAATAGAAATAGAAAGACTGTGGCAAAAGCAAGCAAGGGTAGTACCAATAGTCATAGGCTCCTTGGGTGCAATCCCAAAACAACTGGAGCACCACTTGAACACCATTGGCATTGACAAATTCGCTATTAGTCAATTGCAAAAGGCGGCCTTACTAGGAACTGCTTCCATCCTGCGACGATATCTGTAATACCATCAAACATCCACATCTGCCTATCCCAGGTCCTGGGTAAGGACTCGATAGGTAGACAAAATGCCAAATCCAGTCTGAACATCTGGCTGACTGTGCGATGATCCATAATAATGATAAAGTTGGAAGGGACCTTGGAGGTCATCGAGTCCAACCCCCTGCTCAGGCAGGAAATCCTATACTATTTCAGGCAAATGGCTATCCAGTCTCTTCTTAAAAACAAAACCACGCCTCCGCCGATCCACGGAAAAACCTCTCTCCACGGAACCGGTCCCAGGTGCCCAAAAGATTGGGAACCTCTGCCTTATACCGTTTCAGATAAATGGCTGTCCAGTCTCTTCTTAAAAACTTCCAGTGTTGGAGCATTCACCGCTTCTGGAGGCAGGTTGTTCCACTGATTAATTGTTCTAACTGTCAGGAAGTTTCTCCTTAGTTCTAGGTTGCTTCCCTCTTTGATTAGTTTCCATCCATTGCTTCTTGTTCTGCCTTCCGGCGCTTTGGAGAAGAGTATAAAGAGTAAGAGATAAAAAGTACAGACGAGCAACAAAGATATTTAGGAGACTAGAGGCTAAAATATATGAAGACCATTTGCAGGAATTGGGTATGTCTAGTTTAATGAAAAGAAAGACTAAGGGTGACATGATAGCAGTGTTCCAATATCTTTGCCACAAAGAAGAGGGGCTTGGCCTGTTCTCCAAAGCACCTGAAGGCAGGACAAGAAGAAATGGATGGAAGCTTATCAAGGAGAGAACCAACCTAGAAATTTCCTGACAGTGAAAACAATTAATCGGTGGAAGTCCTCCAGAAGTTGTGGGTGCTTCAACACTGGAGGTTTTTAAGAAAAGATTGGACAGCCATTTGTCTAAAATGGTATATGGTTTCCTGCTTGAGCAAGGAGTTGGTCCCTCCCAACTCTATTATTCTGTTACAATATCTTTGTATTGTATGATGTGGTTCCGGCTAATGAAACATTCCAAAGAACTTCCAGGCATTTATTTTCCTAAAAGTCTTTTATTGTTACAAATTTCGGCACAGGCACAACGGAAGGATGCTAGGATCTAAGTTCTCTTCCTCTGAGCAGTTAAATTATCAGCATGTTCCCTCCCTAAATTCGCTGTCATATCTCATACTATCCAATTAGTGTGAAGGTCAAATGTTTTCTTCCTCTTTCTTTCCCGGGCTTTACCCCCAACGTCCCTTCTGCTCTTTATTAACCCCATATTTACCAGACAATTCTGCATATTGTCAAAAGAAAGAATATACAATATTTGCAGCGTTGACATTGTTTTCCTTTCTTGTTATCAACTAGTAAAGGTTTTCTTTTAATTCTGGGCACAACATCCAGGAAATACTTGCTTCGCAATCCGATTTCATGATGCTTATTAGTTCTGTTAAGCCTATTCTCGTGGCCCTTGAGTATTCTCTCATTGGAGATGCATTTGTCATTTCTGCAGGTACCTGGAGGCTGCACGAGAATGAAAATCACCTGCAGGGAAGACCAAAGCAAGCAGAGCAACACGGGGTGGCCCCAGAGAGAGCTAATAGCATTGCTCCAGAACGTTGTGATCCAGAAGAGGCCCTTGGAGGACAGCAGGGTGTCTATCGCATGGAGGAAAGACCTTTCATCATAAATTACGAGCAGGCAGGTAGAAAAGCAGAAATTATTGTCTTCTGTTCAGACACGCAGAAGGAGAGAAGGAGAAAACATTGCTTGGTGTGCGGGAAAAGTTTCTCACGAAACTCAGCCCTGACCCGGCACGAAAGGATCCACACGGGGGAAAAATCATACAGATGTTTCCAGTGTGACAAAAGTTTCTATGATAAGACAGCCCTGAAAAGACATCAGAAAACCCACAGTACCGTGCGAGGATACGCTCAGGGCTCTCACGCCCAGCCAGGTGAGAATTTACCTCTCTCTTCCCCAGAGAACATTGCACGGAACTTTTGCAGCGTGTGTGGGGAACACTTTGACAGTGCACTGGATCTCAATGTACATAGAAGGATTCACCAGGAGCAGAATCCCAGTGGCAGTGGAAAGACATCTGGGAAAAGCCAAAGTCCAGAGCTGAAGAAACACCCGACGGTCCTCCCTGTGCGGAAAACCTACAAGTGTCCGGAGTGTGAGAAAAGCTTCATTTGGGGTTCATCGTATCACAGGCATAAAAAGATCCATTTGAGGAACAAATCGGTCCCAGTTTCGTATGAAAAGAAAAGCTTCAAACAAGGGTCCCATCTCATGAAATTTCAGCCTTTCCCCATTGGAAAGAAACACTACAAATGCCCCGAGTGTGAGAAGAGTTTCCCGGCGCTCAAATCCTTGGAAAGACATAAAAAGTTCCACCAGAGAGCGAAACTAAAAAGCGCTTTGCAAAAGACACCCACGACAGAAGAAAAAACCTGTTCGGAATGCGGTAAGTTTTTTCATCGGCTGTCCCACCTAAGAAGACACCAGCGGATCCACACGGGCGAGAAACCCTACAAGTGCCCCAAATGCGAGGAGAGTTTCATGTGGCAGGGGTCTTTCGAAAGACATCTGAAGGCTCACAAGAAGCAGAAGTCGGCATCTCCGGCGCCAACATTGCCTGTTTTGAAGGAGAAACCTAATCAGTGTTCGGAGTGCGGGAAGACATTCAGACAGCACTCGGATCTCCTTCAACATCAGCGGATCCACACCGACGAGAAGCCTTATAGATGCACGGAATGTGGGGAGTCCTTCACGTGGCCTTCATCTCTCAACCTGCACCGGAAGAAAGTTCACAGGGGGAAGCGATTGGTCCCCCTCCTCCAAAAATTACCCCTGGGGCAAGGGAGATCCTACAAATGTTTCGAGTGCGGCAAAAGTTTTGACCGTTCCTCGAGCCTTATAAACCACCGGCGCACCCACGCCGAACAAAAGCCGTACTCGTGCACCAGCTGTGAGAAAAGTTTCATGTGGGCTCGCTCTCTTCTGAGACACCGAAAGATCCACGATGCCAGGAAACCAGGAGGCCCCTTGCCGAAACAATCCACTCCGCAGGAGAAATCCTGCGTTTGTTCCGATTGTGGGAAGCGCTTTGTCTATTCGTACCTCCTGATGCGGCATCGACGCATCCACACCGGAGAGAAACCGTACAAATGCACGAAGTGCGGCGAGAGCTTCAGGTGGGCTTCCTCATTTAACCTGCACCAAAAGAAGGCCCACCAGGACACGAAGACCACTCCTCTCCTCCCAAGACAGTCGGACAGGCAGAAAAAACCTTACGGGTGTTTGGACTGTGGGAAATACAGGATAACTTCCCATCTGTCAAGCCATCAGAGTACTCACACTGGGGAAAAGAAGCACAAGTGCACCACTTGTGGGAAAAGCTTCTTCTGGCAATCCTCGCTGGCGGAGCATCGCAAGGAGTTACATAAGACAAAGGCAAAGACAAAAGTCCCTGCTGAAGGGAAAACTTTCAAATGCTCCAAGTGCGAAGAGAGCTTTGTGGGGTATTCAGCTCTTCTGCGACATAGAAAGATCCACGAGAGAGATAAACTCGGGCTCTTTTTCCAAACAGGACCCGTCACCCCAGAGAAATCATATCCCTGCAATGAATGTGGGAAGAACTTCAATTGGCCATCCTGCCTCTTAAGACATCAGCGCATCCATTCGACGGAGAGACCCTGCCGGTGCCCTGATTGTGGAGAGAGTTTCAGGTGGGATTCCGCTCTTAAGGCACACCACAAGAAGATCCATAAACCAAAGGAGCCGGCGGTGTCTTTCCTGTCCAAAGACGCCGCCGTCAAAGGGAAAAATCACCCATGCGCGGAGTGTGGAAAAACCTTCACCTCTTTGTCGTCTCTCCTAAGGCATCGGAGTATCCACGGGGGAGAAAAACTGGAGAAATCCAGCCACTGCGGAGACAATGTCCCGTGGAATTCAGCCCTGCCAAAAAACCCAAAGGCCTGTAAGCAAGAGGAACCGGATTCCCTGCCTCAAAAGCTACCCAGCCGATGTGGAAGCACCTACCCTTGTCTCCAGTGTGGCAAAAAATTCTCCAAGTTGAAGCTGCTGCAGAAACACAAACGCCTCCACGTCAAGGAGAAGCGTTACACCTGCACTGAATGTGGGAAGCATTTCACTCAGTCCGCCAGCTTGAAAAGACACTGGTTCACTCACCAAGAAGAAAAGTCATTCCACTGCTCGCATTGCGAAAAAAGCTTCGTTTACAAAGACAGTCTCACGAGGCACGAGAAGTCCCACGCCAGGTTGACAGAGTTCACCGTGCAAGTGCTGGACAAAGAATTCCTCGCAACGTCGGAATCGCCCCAATTCGTAGCGCCGGAGCCCGGCGTGTGTGGCGGTCCCCTAGACCTCCAAGGGGAGAACCCCGTTCCCTCCTTGAATGCTCCAGAAACTGTGGTGACATGGTCTCAAAGCAGGCCAAACGATACAGGAGTTGGCATAGAGAAATTGTGCAAGCCTGAGGAAAGATCACCGACCCTGTCAGTTTTAGCAGAAGAAAACCTTCCGGAATCTTCTCTTAACCGTTAGCGTAATGAAAGCAGTGGTCCCAACAAAGCGAGCAGAATATCAGCAAACCCAAATTGAGTTTTGCCTTGTCTGGGGCCATGTTGGTTTGTGCTCCCTGGCTCCTTAACTATACTTTAAAAATTCTAGCGTGGATGCCCACCCGACATCTGGTTTTGTTATTGAACACAAAGTCATATCAGCTGTATATTAGTAGATGCAGATAGTTGAGTTGAATTGAGTTGGGTGGGGCAAGAGGGAACAGACTCAGGTTTTAAAAGATTTTAAAAAAAGGAAATACATTTGTGCCATGTCTTGTTTCGCAGAAGATACTGCGGTGTTGATTCTTGCTGTAAAACTCCTCAGAGATGTAATACAACGGTTGGGGATTCTTTTGCATTGTTTAACTTTTGTTGTCATGATCACAATCTGTTGTTTGTTCAGGTTTATGAAAGGGAACTACTAATAAATGCAACGTGCACATTGAAAGAATAGGGCTTGTGCTGTTCTTACTTAGCAATGACTTGAATGCCCCACCTCACAGTGCCAGAGTATATTTGTGAACATCCTCAGGTTCAATCTTGACACACCTGGGGAGATGAGAAGAAACCTGGAATCTGTTGGACCCACATTGGGCTAAGCCGTGATTTGTTTAAGCCATGTTCTGTTGAATAAACCATAATTAGCTGGTTCCCACAACATAACCTGCAGAAGTCACACTCAGCCATAATTGGGAAGGGAGTTGGTTGTTTTATTTGGAGCTCCCATGCTGTTGAATTCTGCCAGTCATTGTTGATGGCCTGGATGGAGTACAGATAATCCTCGACTTACGACTGTTCCTTTAATGACCATTTGAAGTTTAAAAGGCACTGAAAAAAGTGACCGTTCTTCACACTTATGAGCGTTGCAACATCTCTATGGCCACATGATCTGAATTTCGATGCTTGGCAACTGGTTCATATTTATGACGGTTGGCGTGTCCCAGGGTCACATGATCACCAGTTAATGGGGAAGCCAGATTCACTTAACTGCAGTGATTCGCTTAACAACTGTGGCAAGAAAGGTGATAAAATGGAGCAAAAGCCACTTAACCAATGTCTCACTGAGCAACAGAAATTTGGGACCTCAGTTGTGGCCTACCTGTATATACAAGCAGAGTAAAACGAGACTAATCTTGAAGGATGATTTAAAAAAAAAAAACATGTACGCAACTGTCGCATTGCCATAAGGAGGAAAGCATGTTTTATTATAAAGCCTCTTAGGGGGGCTCCATAGCCAAAGAGGACGGAGGTGTGAAAACAAAGAGAAAGAAGAACGGAGAGAAGATAAAACAGTTTTGGGGTTGTTGTTTTTTTTGAAGAATAAATACATTGCAAATAGATTAACTCTAGATCGCTCTAGAGACAAGCAGAAGTACCTCAGAATATAGGGATTCAACGCTTTCAGGATCTGTTCTCCGAGCTTGCTGTTTAGCTCCTGAACATTTCGTTACCAAACTAGGTAACATCTTCAGTGGGGTTTGGGGGGCTGAAGTGTCTCCACCAGTCCCAAGACCAAACCACCATCCAGCCTACAAACGAAGAAGACATTTCACCCAAAAACCCTGCTGAAGATGTTACTTAATTTGTTAACGAAACGTCCGGGAGCTCAACAGCAACCTACAACCCAAATTACAAATATTCTCAATAATTTCTTTCATGAGGACTAGCACCCCTGTACTTCAAGTGAATCTCAAGGAGGTTGAGAACAATATCCCGAAAACCCACTCAGAGGTGACCACTTGTACTTTCTAACCTCTTGGACCCACATCAGAGAGGGGGAAACAGTTGTGCGGAGGCTGATAGGTGAAAAAAAAAAAAGCTACATTCTCACACTTTACCTAACTCACTCTTTCTTCTCCCTGTCCATACCAGTTCGGGACTCTATGGGGGTAGAACTTGGGCATAAGATCTTTCTAGTTCAGTGTGTTTCAGACGTGGTAACTTTTAAGACGTGTGAACTTCAATTCCCAGAATTCTGGCAGTTGGAAGTCCACGTGTTTTAAAGATGCCAAGTTTGAAAATAACTGTCCTAATTGAACATTCTATCCCCTACAGGGGCCAATCAGATTCTTCCAATTAGAGGGCTACAAGCAGTGCAGGAAAATGGCTGCCCGACCCACTATACGGCCTTGTTATTACCTCAGATGATTGACAGCCACGAACGGTTGCTCAAACAGCACTGACCTTTCTTTTGTCGAGGCCACAACGAAGGATGTTGCATAAACAGTAACAGCAGCAGTACAGGCAGTCCTCGACTTACGACCACAATCTCCACTGCTAAGCAACGCAGTTGAGTCGCGTTCGATTTTACGACCTTTATTGCCTTTGTTGTTGTTGTTTTAAACGAAGCATTGCAATTGTTAAGTAAATCACATGGTCGTTAAACGAATCAGCTTCCCCTATTGACTTTGCTTGTCAGAAAACCAGCGGGCAAGTTCACAAATGGTGATCTCATGACCCCGGGATCTTGCAACTGTCATAAATACAAGTCAGTTGCCAAGTGCCTGAATTCTGATCCCGTGGTTGACAGTCATAAGCGTGAGGGTTTTTTTTTTTTTCCAGTGCTATTGCAACTTTGAACAGTTGCTAAACAAATAAGTTGAGGAATACCTGTGCCAAATTCTGGTTTGTGTGTGTGTGTGGGGCACTGGTTTCCTTTGGTTCAAGCATGAGAACCAGGGTTGTGTACAGGTAGTCCTGTTGTTTAATGACTCTTTCAAGTTATAACACGGAGGTCCCCAACCTCTTGGGCACCAGGGACTGGATCCATGGAGAAAGGTTTTTTCCACGGACCAGAGAGTGCGTGGTTTTGTGTGCTGCCTGCATCCCACGGATGTGGCTTTGCTTGTTTGTGTGGACCGGTTGCTGGCAAGCCGTGGACCGGTACCGAACCACGGACCGGGGGTTGGGGACCCCTGTTATAACAGATCTCTCTTGAGGTTCTTACAACCTAGTTCCAGAATTTGGACAGCTGCTGGGAAAAACAAAAGAGCATACAATTGGATAGGTCATGTGGGTGACCCGATTTACGACCGTCACAACTTACAGTCTTAAGTCGAGGACTACCAGTAATCACTCATCATTGTGCTGAGTGGTAGACTTTGACTTCCCTCCCTCCTTAGGTGTGGCTTGTTTGGTTGATCTACCTCAGTGGTTCTCAACCTGTGGGTCGGGACCCCATTTGGGGTCAAACGACCATTTCACGGGGGTCGCCAAACAACGCAGTCCGCCATTTTTTTCCCCTTTTCCTTAGCTGTGCTACTCCCTTTTATTCTATTGGCTTTTGAAAGCCAATAGAATAGACTCTCTTGAATAGAGTCTAATTCTATTGGCTTTCAAAAGCCAATAGGAATTGTCCAGGCTGTCTCTGCCCTGCTGAGCCCGCCAAAAGTCCCATTCTGCAAACGGTGCTGCACCAGTTGAGTAGTCCTCGACTTACAACCGGTTGAGTAGTCCTTGACTTACGACCGGTTGGGGGTCGCGGCATTAAAAAGGTTGAGAACCACTGATCTACCTGATCAAACCATTTTGCCAACCTCAAAAACTTTGCACGCGATAAAAGTAATGCCCTCATGTAGATTTGGGCATTCCGATTCTCTACCCCCAGATTAGACAGATTGCTCCCTGGCGTATTTGCTGACCGAATTTATTCTGCATTTTTTATTAAATTTCCTCTCCTCCTCTATAAAGACTAGGAATGGATGCTCTTTTTTTCCTGTTTTTTCCTCTCTTTTTTTGAAATGAGAACCTCTTTCGGCACCTCCCCAAAGCTAAAAAAAAAAAAAAAAAAAAGCCACAATTGTGTAGAACGGCGGAATTACTATCGGAGCAAAAGCAGAATTTGTCGCTGTTTTGACATGCCAAAAATCTTAAAATCCAACCCCCAGCTCCTCAAAAGAGACAGGTAGTCATAAAAAATAATAATTATAATAAATACTTGAGCTTTGTATAGCAGCTTTGAGCCATCAAAGCCCTTCACATATATTTATCTTGAAATAATAGAATGTAATCTGCCGAATGAACACATGGCAGTTTCTCAACCTTGATGGCTCTGGGAGGTGTGAACTTCAACTCCCAGAATTCCCCAGCCAGAGAGTTGAAGTTCACACATCTTAAAGCCATCAGGGTTGAGGAAACACTGCCCTATGGTAAGTTTGTTGTTACTATGCCCATAGTACAGATGGATGGGCTGCACTTGGGAAAAGCCAAAATAACAAGAGACATTCTACTTCCTAGCTGGTACATGACAAGCAGATCAAAAGACAAGTGCTGGGCAATGCCCTTTGGATCTGATTCCCAAAAGGTTTCTCTTAAATGCAAACAATGCCCGTCTGCCACCCCTTAAAGGCAGCTGGTGTTTGACATTAAGATCTTCCGAAATTGATCCATAGAAAAATCAACGGTTGCTCTAAATCAAGAGGTCTTCAAACCGGGCCACTTTTAAGACTTATGGACCTCAACTCCCAGAATTCCTCAGCCAGCCATGCTGGAATTCTGGAAGTTGAAGTCCCCAAGTCTTAAAAGTGGCCAAGTTTGAAGATCCCTGCTCTTAAGGGAGGGGTCCCCAACCTGTGGGCCATGGCCCATTGGCCACCGGGCCCGCATGAGGGGCTGGCCGGTGCATGTTTGCAGGCGGGCATAGTTGCACTTCTGGCCCCACTCGCGCGAGCGTCACAGGCATTCGTGACCCCATTCGCGCGAGCCGTCACGGTCCTACTGCGCGAGCTATGGTGGTTGTGTTCACACCCACACCCACACAAAACCATCCCTTCTTTCCCCTCCCCCCCCCCGATCCGGGCTGCCAACTCCGAACGGTTGGGGAACTCTGCTCTAACGGAATGAAGAAGGGGTTAAGCAGGTGCCTCCACTGCTCCAAAGTGCTTTGGGCGGTTCAAATCTGCATCCCTCTGCAACTCTTTAAAAAAAAAAGGCCCTCTCCTTTAGCCTCAAGATGGAGAAACCGTCTGACCCAGAATAAACATGCCTTGCTAACCAGGTCTTTCTCAGCTCTCCCAGTTTTGGTTTTGGGCAATTCAAATTGCTCCCACCGTAGTGAATCGCGTCCTGAGAGAAGCTATCGTTCCAAATGGGGTCACTGTATCAAATTGCCCTACTCTTGGAACTGATCAACTGGGCTTGGAACAAAGGATTCGCCAGAGGGACCGTCCGCCGGAATGAAGTTCCAGCTGACTTTTTTTGCAACTTTAGTGGGCCAACCTTGCCTGGGGTGGGACTACTGTGGATCTCATCCATCACTGGTCATCTGGAGAGGTTGATGAGCTCCCCCCCACCTCCAACCAAGCCCAGGGGCGACCATTTTGTTCCCCACTGAGGCGAAAACTGCGACGGATGCCATTCAGACGAGACGTTTGATGCCCTCCTCAGGAAAAGTCCCACGGCCGAGGCGCCACTAACCAACGCTCGCACCCGCTCACTCCCCCGAGTGCGTCTTTTTGTGTGCAATCAAGTACAGGCCTCGGGTGAAGCTTTTCCCGCAGTCCAAGCACTTGTAGGGCTTCTCGCCCCGGTGTGTCCGCTCGTGGGCCGTGAGGTTGGAGCTGCGGCGGAAGGCCTTCCCGCAGTCCGCGCAGCTGTAGGGCTTCTCCCCGGTGTGGGTCCGCTCGTGGACGATGAAATCCGAGCTCCACCGGAAGCTCTTCCCGCAGTCCAAGCACTTGTAGGGCTTCTCGCCCGTGTGGGTCCGCATGTGGGTGGTGAGGTTGGAGTTCCGATTGAAGCTCTTCCCGCAGTCGGCGCACTGGAAGGGCTTCTCGCCCGTGTGGATCTTCTTGTGGCGGATGAAGTGGGAGCGGTGGTCAAAGCTTTTCCAGCAATCCTGGCACTTGTAGAGCCGTTCTTCTGTCTGGATCCGCCGGCGGAGCACGACGCAGCGCTTCTGCCGGGGGCTCTCTTGGATCCTCTCCTGGAAAAGGATCCCGCCGAGATCTTTGTAGCCCACCCTACACGGGATCGCTTCGGAGCCTCTCTTGGTCGGCAGGGGGACCGAGGACTTTTCGGGCCTCAGCTCGTTCTCGGAAAATTTGCCCAATCCAGGCCGTGGCAAGAGGCTGTCCTGGTTCTTGGGAAGCGACGTCCTGCCGGCCGACTCTCGATCAAGGTAACCTTGGGCCCAGAGAGATGGCCGCTCCTGTTCATTCAACAGCCTGCCCCCTGCTGGAGGAAGAATAGAAGGATACAGTGAATTTGTGGGAAAAACTTACAGGTAGACTCGACCTGTTCCAAGGTTCTACAGATAGTCCTCGACTTACAACAGTTCACAACAGTTGGTTTAGCGACCGTTCAAAGTTACAACGGGACTGAAAAAGATGATTTATGACCGTTTTTCACACCGACGACGGTTGCAGCATCCCCGTGGTCACGTGGTCAAAATTCAGATGCTTGGCAACTGGTTCATATTTATGACGGTCACAGTGTCCCGGAGTCACCTCTTAACGACCTTCTAACAAACAAAAGTCAATGGGGAAGCCAGATTCACTTAACAACCAGGTTACTATTTTAACAAATGCAAATGATTCGCTTAACAGCTGCGGCAAAAAAAGTTGTAAAATGGAGCAAACGCACTTAACAAATGTTTCACTTGGCAACATAAATTTTGGGCTGAATTCTGGTTGTAATTCAAGGACTAATGGTAATGGCTGCCCCCTCCCCCCCAAAGTCAAATGACAACTGTTTGCAGAATCCCGTTCTCACATGACCGCAACGTGCAATGTTTTTGCCCCCAAGTGCCATTTATTTCCACTTTTTGGCAAAAGCATCCCATAGTGAAACTGGCTCATTTAATGACCACAGAATTCACTTAAGGAGTCTGGCTTCACTTAATGACCATGGTGATTTGTTGAATAACCACAAAAATAGTTTGTAAAATCGGGTTGGTTACAGGATGACCCACGTCGTCTTTACTTATGGCTCATTACCGTCATAAGCCAAGGACTACCTGTAGTTTTTACCAGCGGCCTTCCTCAACTCAGTGCTGATCAGATAAGGCAGGGGGTCTTCCCACTTGGCCCTTTTATGACTTGTGGACTTCAACTCCCAGAATTCCTCAGCC
This sequence comes from Crotalus tigris, assembly GCF_016545835.1. Classification (NCBI taxonomy): domain Eukaryota; kingdom Metazoa; phylum Chordata; class Lepidosauria; order Squamata; family Viperidae; genus Crotalus; species Crotalus tigris. Next base: position 372,352 of record NW_024098302.1, on the reverse strand, counting down.
ACCGTGCTATGCTCGCGGAGGAATTCTGGGAGTTGAAGTGCACAAGTCGTAAAAGGGCCAAGTTGGAAGGGTCTGTCTTCTCCCATCCCCTCCACTCCACTGCCCATGCCTGCTGAGGATGATGGGATAGATAGGCACCCTATTGGGAAGGTCTTACTGACTTACTTCCTAATCTGCATAGAAAAGAGGGACCGATTATGTTAAGCGTGCCGTGGGAAGCCTCCTTGCATGGCTCACAAATTAAAGCTTCAGAGAGGTACAGAGAGTGGGGAGGACGGCAGAAAAGATTATTGGCAGTTCCCTCCCTTCCATCCAGGACACGGCATATAAGCACTGCTTGAGCAGGGCCCACAAGATTGCCTGGGGCGCTACATGTCCTGTTTTCCTTGTTCCCTTCTGGGAGAAGGGGGCTCCGTGGTATCCGAAGCAGAACATCCAGATTCAGCCACAGTTTTGTTCCGTACAGCGTCAACCTTGTGAACTCTCAAGCGTCCTCCTTCCGCTATGTATTCCAAGATGGACAGCAATTAATATTTATATGTATTTATATGTAAGGGTGTGGGTATATACATATGTACGTACATAGCATGTTCATATGGGTGTTATATATGTGTACGCTTTGGAGAGCAAGCAACAGATTTTCATTTTTAATGTGTGCCGGCGTGTCCCATCATTTCTTATGACATACATCTGGCTGCAAGCTGTAAGTAATCCTTAGAGGTGTCTACATAAATTCTGTGTTCTGGCCTACTACTACCAACGCTTCTGGAATGACATCACTAGCACTAGCGATGATGGTTACAGCCCTTATTCCCAGAATGGATGCCTTACAAGTTGCTCTTTTCTTGAGATCTATAAATGCCTCTTCTCCATTCAGAACCACTGGTTTTGATAGTTTGGTTATCCATCACAGACACGACTTTGATAGTTAGGTATACTGGCTCTATATGGTTCCTTTAGGTGGGATATACAACTTGTTTGTTACTCCTGGAAATTCCTTGAGTAACAAACACTTTTCTTGGTTGTTCTGGTGAAGGAGACTGGGAATGGGGCTTAGAGACTGAGAATGGGTTTTGAAGATCTATGGATAGTAGAGAAAAATCCCATGATTTCTATGCATCCTGCAGAGGCACATTGTTAGCCAAGCTTCAAGACATGGGCCTTTGGTGATGCAAAGTAAAAAAGTGACAATAAAGATTAACTTATCTTCACGTTCGCAAACAATTGTTGGTGGAGGATTACGGCAAACCCCCAAGCTTAGCCTAACATGTGAACTAGCTATTTTTCTGCTCGGTGCAGAAAAAACTCCTTAAAAATGAACAGCACTGGAATATCTCTGAAATGCGCATCTGACCTACACTGGCCACAGTGGAATAATAACCATAATAACACCCACCAGATCCTAAGCATCACATGTAAAACATTACAGTGTAATGGCAGGTGAGAAAGACCTTTGAAAACACGGCAAAGAGATTCTGCCTTGGAAAACACCAGATAAAAGAGGGCGGGACCCACAGCTGTACAATGGCTGGAGAAAAGAAGCTCAAAATGGACCCTTCCTTCTCAGGGTGTAAAGGAGATGGCGAGTATCTGTCTATGGCAGTGTTTCCCAAACTTGACAATTTTAAGGCATGTGGACTTCAACTCACAGAATTCCACAGCCAGCGTTGCTGGCTGTGGAATTCTGGGAGTTGAAGTCCTCATGCCTTAAAATTGTCAAGTTTGGGAAACACTGGACTCTGTGGCAGGGGTAGGCAACCTCAGCTCTTTTATGACTCGTGGAATTCTGGGAGTTGAAGTCCATGAGTCACAAAAGAGCCGAGGTTGCCTACCCCTGGTCTATGGAGATTCTCAGTCATCCAGGTCATGGTTGTCCCAAAGGTGTTCTTTTTTACGAGGCAGCTGGACGTTCTTGTTTTTTTTCCTTTGAAGAGGTTTCGCTTCTCATCCAAGAAGCTTCATCAGAACCATTTGCACTTCAGTTTGACATTCAGACAACACAGACTCATCCCCAACAACCTGCGCCTGTCTTCAACAGCGAAGAGAGACAGGGCAGAAAACATCCTGCAGCCAACATGGCTCCACACACTCAGGTAACCCTAAGGACACAGGTAAACCTCCAAGTAGCCTCAATGACTCTCTAAAAGAAGGCAAATGATCAGTGGTCTGCAAGGAGTATAAATCCTTCCATTCCCCACCATCCAGTAGGAGCTGAAGAAGCTTCTTGGATGAGAAGCGAAACGTCTTCAAAGAAAAACAAGAAAGTCCAGTTGCCTCCTGAAAAAAGCACTTTTGGGAGATGGTGGGTAATTTATACATTATGTACTCATACTTTCAGAATTGCAAGATTCTGCAACCTTACAAAAAAGTAGAAGTAGATTGGGAAGCTGCCCAGAGTTTGTTGTAAGATGGGAAGAAGTTATAATTAAGTTTAATATACCGTACTTTCCGGCATATAAGACGACTTTCGAAAGCATTGAAATCTGTGCCGAAGTCGGGGGGGTCGTCTTATACGCCGAGTCATCTTATACGCCGGAAATAACAGTAGTTTCCGGCGTATAAGACGATTTTCTAGGCATGCGACTCGGCGCCGAAGTCGGGGGTCATCTTATATGCTGGAAAATACGGTAAGTTTACTAAAAATGGGTGGAATGTTATAACAACTAGAAAAAAAAAAAACCAACTAGACACAAGGACAATTTTTTCCCCCATGCCATCATTCTGCTAAACAACATATTCCCACAAACAGTCAAAACTATCTAGTTAGGTTGTATTACTATTCTTCTTCTCATCTTTCCTGTTATATCTCCTTATCTTCTGATGGCTATAACTTTGTATGTTAACGATTTATACTGTTTTATTTAATATCCTAGTATGATTTCTTGATTGCTTTAGTATCCTTTGACCATCGCTGTGTGTTCTACCTTATGATTTATGATGAATGCATTTTATGATTATAATCATGATTTACCATTTGTTGCTTGTACGTACACTGAGAGTTTATGTACCAGAGACAAATTCCTCGTGTGTCCAATCACAATTGACCAATAAAGAATTCTAATTCTAATTTTTCTAATTCTAATTCTTCTAATTCTAATAATTCAATACAGGTAGTCCTCGATTTCCAACAGTTCATTTAGTGACCGTCCAGAGCAGTGTTTCTCAACCTTGACAATTTTAAGGCATGTGGACTTAAATTCATTCTGGGAGTTGAAGTCCACATGCCTTAAAATTGTCAAGGTTGAGAAACACTGGTCCAGAGTTACAACCGCACTGAAAAGCGTGGCTTATGACCATCGCAGCACCCCCAGCATCATTTGATTTACATTCAGACACTTGGTAACTGCTTTATATTTATGACGATTGCCATGTCCCGAGTCATGTGATCCCCTTTTGTGGCAAGCAAAAGGGCAATGTCTAGTTCAATGAAAAGAAGGACGAGGGGTAACATGATAGCAGTGTTCCTTTATAACAGCGGTTCTCAACCTATGGGTCACGACCCCATTTGGGGTCGAACGACCATTTTACGGGGGTCGCCAAACAACGCAATCCGCCATTTTCCCCCTCAGGGGGTGCCGCCACGCATGCGCGCCGTGCATGGAGGCGCCGCCACGCATGCGCGCCGCGTCCGTGTGACGGGGGTCGCCGTCACACAAAGGTTGAGAACCGCTGCTTTATAAGGCCTTTGAATACTGCATCCGGTTTTGGTCATCGCAATGTAAAAAAGATGCTGAGACTCTAGAAAGAGTACAGAGAAGAGGAACAAAGAGGATTAGGGGACTGGAGGCTAAAACATATAAGGAACGGCTGCTGGAATTGGGTATGTCTAGTTTAATGAAGGACGAGGGGGGGGCATAATAGCAGTGTTCCAATATCTCAGGGGCTGCCACAAAGAAAAGGGAGTCAAGCTATTTTCCAAAGCGCCTGAAGGCAGGACAAGAAGCAACGGATGGAAACTAATCAAGGAGAGAAGCAACTTAGAACTAAGGAGAAACTTCCTGACAGTTAGAACAATTAATCAGTGGAACAACCTGCCTCCAGAAGCTGTGAATGCTCCAACATTGGAAGTTTTTAAGAAGAGATTGGACAGCCATTTGTCCAAAATGCTATAGGGTTTCCTGCCCGAGCAACTACTGGCAACCACTGCAGGAAGTAACGGTTATCCCTCTTAATTTAGTATAGATAGTTGATGTGCTAGATCAGGGATAGGCAACCTTGGCGCTTTTATGACTCGGGGACTTCAACTCCCAGAATTCCTGAGCCAGCCATGCTGAGGGGAAAGGGAGAGGTTTCCAAGCTGAGCCATGCTGGCTCCGGAATTCTGGAAGTTGAAGTCCAAAAGTCATAAAAGAGCCAAGGTTGCCTACCTTTGTGCTAGATGTATTTGTCACTGCAAGGAGATGTGGTGGGGTGCACATCGTATTTTTCTCCGCTTGCATTTTGTTTAAAGCAGGGGTGTCAAACTCAATTTCATTGAGGGCCATATCAGCATTACGGTTGCCCTCAGGGGTGCGGCCTACTGGGTGGGTGTGGATGGAGTGGGTGTGGCCTACTGGGTGGGCGTGGATGGAGTGGGTGTGGCCTACTGGGTGGGCGTGGCCAGCTCTACATTGTTCGCGTCAAGGGGGCCTGTGGGGGGCCTGGGCAGGAGTGGGACAGATCTGAGGGTCTCTGGCAGAAGAGAGTGGGACCAGGGCAAGTGCCAAGGCATGGTCCACTGGAGGAGCTTCACTGTTCCTCTCAGGCCATGAGGAGGGGGGGCTTATGGAGCTAAGACTGAATGCGTTTCAGCATAGATGGCCACCACAAAATTGTACATTGGCTCCCGGCCAGCCCGGGCCAGGGCCAAGGCAGCGGGGGACGTTCCCTGTTTCCAGGATGGCTTCGCGGGCCACGTGAAACCAGTTCGCGGGCTGCATCCAGCCCCCGGGCCTTGTGTTTGACATGGCTGGTTTAAAGCAACACCGTAATCTCCGCCTTCTTGTTAAAGCAATCTCATCGTTTATTTATTTCCCAGCACAAATCCAGCACATTTGATTTTTATTACCACACCTTGATTTTTTACTCCTGCTTCCTATTTCCTGTAAAACACCAATCCTGTAAGGTGGATCAGGTCTGTCCTACCAATAGATTAGGGCAGTGTTTCCCAAACTTGACAATTTTAAGGCATGTGGACTTCAACTCCCAGAATTCCACAGCCAGCAATGCTGGCTGTGGAATTCTGGGAATTGAAGTCCACATGCCTTAAAATTGTCAAGTTTGGGAAACACTGGATTAGGGCACCGGAGGGAAAAAAAAACTCACCCTTTAGAGCACCTAGCTTTCGAGAAGCCCCAAAGCAGACTTGATGGATCCTTGGAAGGTTCACTGTCATTTCCTCAAAGGAATCCTGACCCTAAAAGAGCAAACAAAGGATCACTCTCAGTTCAAAGGAACCCCATGATATTGAAACAAAAAAATGGACAATCTGACTATATAACATTAGAATCCTGTTTTTATTAACGTTGAGAAAGTAAATTGAATTGCAGCAGGCAGAACCACCTAGACCAGGGGTAGGCCACCTTGGCTCTTTTATGACTCGTGGACTTCAACTCCCAGAATTCCTGAGCCAGCCATGCTGAGGGGAAAGGGAGAGGTTTCCAAGTTGAGCCATGCTGGCTCAGGAATTCTGGGAGTTGAAGTCCACGAGTCATAAAAGAGCCAAGGTGGCCTAGCCCTGCCCTACACCATTTCAGAGAAGTGACTGTCTAGGACAGGGGTCTTCAAACTTGGCCCTTTTATGACTTGTGGACTTCAACTCCCAGAATTCCTGAGCCAGCATGGCTCAGCTTGGAAACCTCTCCCTTTCCCCTCAGCATGGCTGGCTCAGGAATTCTGGGAGCTGAAGTCCACGAGTCATAAAAGAGCCAAAGTTGCCTACCCCTGGAATAGAGCTAGACGGGATCTTGGAGGTCTTCTAGTCCAGGGGTAGGCAACCTCAGCTCTTTTATGACTCATGGACTTCAACTCCCAGAATTCCTGAGCCAGCCATGCTGAGGGGAACGGGAGAGATTTCCAAGCTGAGCCATGCTGGCTCAGGAATTCTGGGAGTTGAAGTCCACGAGTCATAAAAGGGCCAAGTTTGAAGACCCCTGAGCTAGACAAGCTCAGCTGAACTTGGAAAACTAAGGGAGTCAGACCAGGTTAGGGTTTGAATGGGAGACCACAAGGAAATCTCTCGAGAGGGAAGTTGAAAGAAAATCATCCAGAAGAAAATGATGGCCCAAAACATATTCTATACAAGCAGTCCTTGACTTACGACCATTCATTTAGTGACCGTTCAAAGTTACAACGGCACTGAAATTAGCAACTTATGACCATTTTTCACACTTAACAACCTTTGCAGCATTCCCCCATGGTCACGTGATCAAAATTCAGATGCTTAGCAACTGGCATGTATTTATGACAGTTGCAGCGTCCCAGGGTCACATGACCACCTTTTGACAAGCAAAGTCCATGGGGAAGCCAGATTCACTTAACAACCGTGTTACTAACTTAGCTATAGTGATTCACTTAACAACCATAGCAAGAAAAATCGTAAAATGGGGGTAAACTTGTTTAATGGCTGTTTTGCCTAACCACAGAAATTTGGGGTTCATTTTGGTTGTAAATTGAGGGTTACCTGCATTGTCGTCAAAAAGGCCCTCAAAGCCACCAGGATTTAGGATTGAGAGATTTTTCATTTCTATTAAAAAACACACGATCTCCAAATGTGCAAAGCTGGTCTTTGCTGCCCTGAATCAAATTGCTGACAGTGTGGTAGATGAAATTCATATTTAAGTATTGATATTAACCAGTGGAACAACCTGCCTCCAGAAGCGGTGAATGCTCCAACACTGGAAGTTTTTAAGAAGAGACTGGACAGCCCTTTGTCTGAAATGATATAGGGCAGGGGTAGGCAACCTTGGCTCTTTTATGATTCGTGGATTTCAACTCCCAGAATTCCTGAGCCAGCCATGCTGAGGGGAAAGGGAGAGGTTTCCAAGCTGAGCCATGCTGGCTCAGGAATTCTGGGAGTTGAAGTCCACGAGTCATAAAAGAGCCAAGGTTGCCTACCCCTGGTATAGGATTTCCTGCTTGAGCAGGGGGTTGGACTCGATGACCTCCAAGGTCCCTTCCAACTTTATTATTATTATTATTATTAATAATAATAATAATATTAATGTGAAGCCTAGTTCAAATATGTTCTTATTGGCTGTTATAATGAGAGGGCTTGTGTCAAAAAACTTAACTTTCCCTGGGAATTAAAGGCTATGAAATCAGCTCTTCCCTTGAGATGTGTTGCACTACAACGCTCATCAGCCACAGCCAACAATGGCCCTCCCCAGCTAAGCATGGCACTGATGGGAGTTGTAGTCCAAGCTATCCAAAAAGCACCTGTTCAAAACAGTTCCTTGAGACGCAAAATCGTAGAACTTTAAAAAAGATCAAACTTTCCGGCCCTCTTTTTCCAAACTAAGGATCCCGTTTGTTCTATTAATGGCTCTGCAAAATGGGCGTAGGCAGGATGAAGCCTAAATCTGACCTCATTTCACATACAGTTTTAATTCAATTAAATGCACATACCAGGTTGTATGTATTTATTTACAGATTCCCCTTGATGGTTTGCTCGACCAGTGTTTCTCAACCTGGGCAAACTCTTTTAAGATGCGTGGACTTCAACTCCCAGAATTCAGCATAGCTGGCTGGGGAACTCTGGGAGTTGAAGGTCCACCCAGCCAAAGCTGGGAAACGCCGTGCCAGACAGTCAGTTTGGTGCAGTACCCTGAGCTACAAATGAAGAGATCCTGAGTTCTAATCCTGTCTTAGGTGAACATCCCGGGGCAAGTCAGCGCTAGAAAAAAAGGCAAGGAAAATTCATTTCCAAAAACCTAGCCAAGAAAACTACAGGGACTTGTCTATGCAGTCGCCAGGAATGAAGACTGACTAAAAAGCACCCCCCCAAAATATTAAATTGCTAAGACTTTTGATGGACCTCTGGGGGGCTACCTTCAGCTTTTGGAGGGAGAGCACTGACAATGCCCCTGGCTCAGGGCACAGTTCAGTGTTCCCCAAACAGTCCATCACAACTGAAGGAAGTCAACATGAGCTTTAAAGGTCAATCCACCAAGACAAGGTGGAAAACAGGCGATAGGACCAACGCTCACCAACTGGACCTCCTTCTGCCTTAGAAGGAAGCCCTCAGCAACGGCCACTGCCTGGGCACAACTCTCCGGTCCCCTGTCCCTGACGCAGTCTTGTATCTCCAGGGGCAGGATGGCCAGGAACTGCTCCAGCACCAGGGTCTCCAGGATCTGCTCCTTGGTGTGCCTCTCCGGCTTCAGCCACCGGTGGCAGAGCTCCCGGAGACGGCTGCAGACCTCGCGGGGCCCTTCGGCATCCTGGTAGCAAAAATGCCGGAACCGCTGCCTCTGGGCCTCCGTGTTCCCCATCTCTTCCTCGCAGACTTCCTCTTTCACTTTCCAGCCGAAGATCTGCGGGGTCATCCCGTCAGAGGGCGGGACCCTTTTAGAGTCACTAAAAGCCACCAGCTCCGGCAACGGAGGGGTCCCCCAACCTGCATGTGGGGCCTGCACCATCTTCAAGAAATTCTGCCATTGGGCTTCCCAGCGCTGGGCCAGGCCCTCGTCCGGCTCCTGCTTGATTTGCAGTGGGGACCCCCATCTCGGTATTTCCGAGGGGCCACCAGCCTGGACGACACACGGTTCCTTCTGAGCTCCCTCGGCCAGTTCGGCACAGGCTGTTTCTTTCTCCTCCATTTTGACTCCCTTTGCTTGAGCAAGCTGGACTGGGAGGTGCAGGGATGAGGGGGTCTCCCTTTCTTTCCGGATCGCTTTGCTGGAGGCCATGGAGGGAGGGGTTCTTATCCCATGTCAGGCCCAGACGGGGGTGCCTTCCTTGATATCGGCCAGAGAGTCCTTTTGGGACGGCGGAGGGCAAACTTTCCCAAGTCAAGACTCACACCGATGCTGCCAATGGGGTGAAGCCTTCTCCCCTATGTCAAAGAAAATAAGAGAATAAATAAATGATAGTCTTAAAAAAAATCATTGTTTCTCAACTTTGGCCACTTTTAAGACCTGTGGACTTCAACTCCCAGAAGTCCCCAGCCATTTCTGGGAGTTGAAGTCCACAGGTCTTAAAGTGGCCAAGGTTGAGAAACAATGGTCAACAAACTATAGTTCAGTTACCCATATCTAAGATGTATATCAGATAAGCATCTTCAGCAAACATACTCTTATTTTGTTTTGATCTAAGCACCTCCCATAATTTGGCTGCTGTCCTTCCCCCTCCCCCCCCCCAATGAAAACACCACTCTCCCATCTTTGCATAATCCTCTCTCCAGAGTAGCGGGATCGGGTCCCGGCCCCATCCTCCCCAGCCGGCTGAGCACCATGGGATTTGGATCCAGACCAGCTGCAACCAGGCCAGCCTTCTGCAAGCCTTTTTGCTATTGGGGAGTCGCTTTGCACCAAGGTCTCCCCTCCAAAGGGCTTGATGGACGCCTTATCAGCCCCAGCTGAGCAATCACTGCACCCGTTTATGCGCTTTTTTTCGGGGCGGGGGTGTTTCACTCACTTGCGCCCTCAATGCCTCCGCCGGGCCCCCTTCGCCCCGCGCAACTGCAAGGGCGAGATCCCGGAGAAGCGCTCTCTGCAAAGCAGCAGCAGGAATGGAGGGTGAAGGCGGAAAAGGCAGGGAGGGGGATGCTCCTTGCCAAGGACCCCCCCCCCGCCAAAAGCAGGGATGGCCGCTCTAGCAGCCGGCCACTCTATCGAATTAACCCTTCGGCTTGGTCCCCGCAGCGCTGCCAAGCCCTCCGGGGGCCGGTGGGCAACCTGAGCGGGAAAATTTGCCTCGGGCAACGCCTAGAGTGGGATCGTGGGGAAGGCGCTGGGCGAAAAGGAGGGGAGACCTAAGGAGCAGGTCTCTCTGTAGGCTCCCCAGGGGACTCCGAGTTGCTTCTTTCAGGCCAGCCTACCTGGCAGGGGTGTTGTAGGAGGGTCGAAGGAGTAGAGGTAGACCTGGGCTTACAACAGTTCCTTTAGTGACTGTTCAGAGTTACAACGGCACTGAAAAAAAGCGTCTGGTGACCGTTTTTCACACTTATAACCATTGCAGCATCCACTTGGTCATGTGATCAAAATTCATGAAGCTTAGCAACTGACTCAGATTTATGATGGTCCGCAGTGTCTCGGGCTCACATGATCCCCTTTTGCGACCTTCTGACAAGCAAAGTCAGTGGGGAAGGCAGATTCACTTAACAACCAGGTTACTGACTTAGCAATTGCAGTGATTCACTTAACAACGGTGGCAAAAAAAGGTCGTAAGACGGGGCAAAACTCAACAAATCTCTCGCTCAGCAATGGAAATTTGGGGCTCCACTGTGGTCGTAAGCCGAGGACTACCTGCGGATCACAAATTCCTTTCTTGATTTGTAGGCTTCATTGTTTTAGCTCATATCCTTACTTCATTATTCTGTTCATGAAATTTTATTGTACAGGCAACCCTTGACTTATGGCCAGAATTTCCATTGCTAAGCAGAGCGATTAAATGAATCGCACCTAATTTGACAACATTTTTTGGGGTGGGGGCACAATTGTGAAGTGAACCACTGAAGTTGTTAAACAGATCATACAATCCTTAAGCCAGGGGTAGGCAACCTTGGCTCTTTTATGACCCATGGACTTCAACTCCCAGAATTCCTGAGCCAACCTGGCTCAGCTTGGAAACCTCTCCCTTTCCCCTCAGCATGGCCGGCTCAGGAATTCTGGGAGTTGAAGTCCACGAGTCATAAAAGAGCCAAGGTAGCCTACCCCTAGGCTACATAAATAACACTTAGAATAGCCCTTAGACCAGGGGTGGGTAACCTTGGCTCTTTTATGACTTGTGGACTTCAACTCCCAGAATTCCTGAGCCAGCATGGCTCAGCTTGGAAACCTCTCCCTTTCCCCTCAGCATGGCTGGCTCAGGAATTCTGGGAATTGAAGTCCACGAGTCATAAAAGAGCCAAGGTTGCCGGCAATGTTGGAAGAAGGAATCTTTGCCTACTTTGCAAGAATGGTTTCTTAAAGTTTCTTATTTGGCGGAAATGGCAAAGATTTCGGCTTTTTTGAAAGATCAATCGCAAGAGAAGTATCTCTTGGTATGGAAAAGATGGATAGATTTTATACAATATAAGTTGGATATAAAAAAATATTATTTAGTTTTTGAATAACTTATATTTAAAGTTTAAGATTTCTGTTTCTTTTTTTCTCTCTTGTTTTTTTTTATATATACTGTTGTCAATTATTTTATAATTTGTGTAATTAATGTATTCGGATATGTTCATGGAATATATGTGTTTTAAGATTTTTTTTTAATTTTAACTAAGCATGTATTCAGCTCTGGGAAGGTTGGGGGAGGTAGGGGAGGGTCGGGGAAGGGAACTTTTTTTTGTAAAATTTAAAAAAATTTCAATAAAAAAAAAAGAGCCAAGGTTGCCTACCTCTGCTTTAAGCGAATGGCTTCCCCTGTAGGCATTGCTTGCTGGAAGCTGGCTGGGAACTTCTCTGATGGCAAGCACATGAACCCGGAACTCTGCAACCATCATAAATATGAACCAGTTCCTTTAGTGACTGTTCAGAGTTACAACTGCACTGAAAAAAAAAGCAACTGGTGGCCTTTTTTTCACATAGCCATTGCAGCATCCCCTGGGTCATGTGACCAGTAGAACAATTTGTTTACTGAGCATTCGAAGTTACAATGGCCCTGAAATTAGTGACTTTGTGACCACTTGGTCACATGATCAAAATTTGCGTGCCTGGCAACTAGCTCAATATTTATGATGATCGCAGTGCCCCGGAATCTCGTGTGGTCCCTTTTTTGCCACCTTCTGACAAGCAAAGTCAGTGAGGAAGTCAGATTCGCTTAACAACCACATTACTAACTGAACAACGGCAATGGTTGACTTAACAACCGCAGCAAGAAGGGTCGTAAAATGAGGCAAGGCTCGCTTAACAAGTGTCTCACTTAGCAACATAAATGTTGGGCTCAGTTATGGTCGTGAGTCGAGGACTAACTGTATTTTGGAGCCGTGGTGAGGCATGGGGAAGAAGCTGAATTAGGAGGGGGAGGATCCGGATTCTCACCCCTAGAAATATGAAACTCCCTGAGAGGAAGGGTTTGTGTGTGTTTCGGAAACATTTTTTTTTCATGCCAGCCTACCCTACAAGATTGTTGTAGGGTTCAAATGCAGGGAGAGCTACATTTGATTGTGCTTTCTTGTTCAATATTTTGGAAGGAAGGCAGGGTGGGGCACAGGGAAGGGGCTGTGCTAGGAGAAGGGAGACCCAGATTCTCATTCCACTTCCCCCCCCCAAGATATGGAAGCTTCCCAAGGGGGGATTCGCTGAACTATTTTTCTTTCCGTCCAGTCTACCCTGCAAGATTATTGTAGGGATCAAACTTAGGGAAACCCACACATCTGATTGCTCTTTTGCATTCAGTATTTTGGGAAAGGTCCGGGGAATAGAATAGAATAGAATAGAATAGAATGGAATGGAATGGAATGGAATGGAATAGAAGGAATGAAATGGAATAGAATAGAATAGAATAGAATAGAATAGAATAGAATAGAATAGAATAGAATGAAGGGAGATGGAATGGAATGGAATAGAATAGAAATAGAATAGAATAGAATAGAATAGAATAGAATAGAATAGAATAGAATAGAATAGAATAGAATAGAGATGGAATGGAATGGAATGGAATGGAATGGAATAGAATAGAATAGAATAGAATAGAATAGAATAGAATAGAATAGAATAGAATAGAATAGAATAGAATAGAATAGAGATGGAATGGAATGGAATGGAATAGAATAGAATAGAATAGAATAGAATAGAATAGAATAGAATAGAATAGAATAGAATGAAGGGAGATGGAATGGAATGGAATAGAATAGAAATAGAATAGAATAGAATAGAATAGAATAGAATAGAATAGAATAGAATAGAATAGAATAGAATGAAGGGAGATGGAATGGAATAGAATAGAATGGAATGGAATGGAATGGAATGGAATGGAATGAAGAGAGATGGAATGGAATGGAATGGAATAGAATAGAATAGAATAGAATAGAATAGAATAGAATAGAATAGAATAGAATAGGAGATGGAATGGAATAGAATAGAATAGAATAGAATAGAATAGAATAGAATAGAATAGAATAGAATAGAATAGAATATGGAGAATTCCACCCAGTTTCTTTGAGGAATCCTTGACCAAGGAAAGCAAAGGTTTTCCTAAGGTACAGATAGTGGGATGCATCCGGCCACATGGGACCTCAGTGAATTAACGGGCGCCTAGTTGAAGAGGGATGGTTGCCATCTCCGGGGCATGGCGTGTGTGCCCACAGAGAGGGCTCTGAGTGCCGCCTCTGGCACACGTGCCATAGGTTTGCCACCACTGCCCTATACTATGGTTGTCCGTTTACTTAGATTTTTGTTTTGGGCGAATCTGAGTTACTGTGAGCCGAACCCATTTGTACTATTAGTTCCTGGTTCAATCCAGAATGCAAGTCCCCAAAATGTCTTGATTTAGTAACCAGGTTAAATGATGCACAAATGCAGGCAAGCCGTTTCCATATTTCTTGCACTGAGGAATTAAGAGGCCTTCCACAGCTGCAAAATGCAAATTGTCAAACCGTGTTCCTGAGTTTCCTGATGTACATCTTGGAATCAAGCATCCCTCATCCACAGTCACGAAAAGCTTCCCAGGAATATATGTCGGGCTGGGGCTGGCCTCCTTGCCACAGTTCCACCTGCATTATATAGCAGTTAATGACCGCTTCACCGTGATCACATTGGGGTGGTTTGCTAAAACATATTCAATCTTAAACTATGGTTTACAAACCACTGATCATACCAATCAATGCATGGAGCAGTGTTTCTCAGCTTCAACAAGTTTATGCTGTATGGACTTCATTTCCCAGAATTCCCTAGCCAGCTGGCTGGGAATTCTGGGAAAGGAAGTCCACATAGCTTAAACTTACTAAAGCTGAGAAATATTACTATGGAGTAATACAAGCCAGGTCTTTCGGTGGATTTTGACCCAATGACGCTCTCTCTACCAAACATATCTAGTGTCTTCAGTTGGCATGGGAAAAACAAGAGCCCCAATCAATCAATCAAATCGGAGGTGCCTCGCAGAGGACGTATTAAACCCGGCCTTGCCCCAGGCAATCTCCCAAACCTATTTCCCCAAATCTTTTCTCTCTCTCTTTTCCCATTAACATGTGAATGGCATCCCCCATCCCCAGGGTTTTGGGTAAGGTCGCGCCCAGGTTTTCCCCACCTCCCAAAAAGGGGCGGGGCCAGAGAAAAGGAAGGGGTCGTGCAAAAGTTTAAGACGGGCAGGGCTCAATTCGCACCCAGATCTGGCATCGTGCAAATAGAAAGAGGACGCCGCCCGCCCTCCAGTTTTCCTTCCCACTCAGCTGCAACCGGGAGCGGAGGTGAACTTGGGGAGCAAACGTGGTTTGTGCAAATGATCATCGTCGCTTTCTCTGGGCTTGGGAGGGCTGCTTGCGGGACTCATCGCCACCCTTTATTTGGATGCGTTTTATTTTATGCTTGCTATTCCTTTCCGTTTATCAATATCCAGGCCAAGGAAAGAAGCATGGCGTGATAAAACCCTTCCATGGCTCGGGGCAGTCTATCTTTAAAAATACCTTTTTTTTTTTTTTTTTTACTTTTTGCCAGCGTGCCTCGAAGGGGTTCCCCGCCGGATTGCCCGCCCGTCCGTGCCACGATCTGGGATTTCACGCGTGGAAAATTGGGCTAGAAAGTTAAATCTGGTTGGAATTGGGTTTGAGTCCGGCCCGGGAGGAGAAGAAGAGCAACATCGCTTTGAATAGCAAAGTGGGCGGCATATTAATTTCATAATTCTATAAATATTGCAGTAACGTTTCTATGAAATCCCTAGGCGAGGTTTGCAAGAAATAGTGGTAACATGCATTAAGACGCCCCCCGCCCCGCGTGGTTGGATTAGGGCCCTTTCGTATCCGGCCTCCCTCCATCCACATCGAGGCGGCCTCCGATTAAGAAGGGAACCCGTGTCCTTCCCTTTTTTAAAAGCAGTTTCTTTTGTGTGGATCACTCGTAGGATCACGTAGCAAGGAGTTTCGTAGGCTGCCGCTGCCTATTTAATGCCGGCTGGCGGCAAGTACAAATTCTGCGGCTTGGCCCTAGCCGCGTTTACACGTGCTTTACTCCATTAACTCAGTTCCCTGGGCTGTAAAATCGGGTCAGCCAGACCCGCTGGGTTTGAGCGAGTGGCAGGCGAAAAGAGAACAGGCAAAAGTGGTATACTATAGCCTTAGTGTTACCACCAATTAATTTAATTTAAACCATGACTACATCAAGTAAGTTTTATCTTCTGTAAGCCTAATCATTGGGAACCTCTGCAACTTGAGTACGGTATAAAATATAAATCCAGTTAATGATGGCTTATA
Source organism: Crotalus tigris (assembly GCF_016545835.1). NCBI lineage: Eukaryota > Metazoa > Chordata > Lepidosauria > Squamata > Viperidae > Crotalus > Crotalus tigris. The sequence goes on along the minus strand of NW_024098302.1, from coordinate 356,820 downwards.
ACGCTATATTTAATTATTATGCCATAATCTTTCCTGGCAAGTAATTTGCCTTTTTAAAATGCCCTCTGTTATTAAATTGGGAGGGGGGCACATTTTTGCAGATAAGATTGAAAGATTTAAAACCCAAGTTCCTGCAAAGTATGATAAATGTTTGGATGACCTAATAAAGATCTTCCCTAAATTGTTTGTGTGTGTGCATCTGCAAGGATAAGAATGGGATAAGCCCAGTGGTGGGATTCAACCCAGTTCACACCAGTTCGGTAGCTAATTTTTTGTTGCCCAGGCCCAGAATGGACTTCCGGAAGCAAACATACACACAGCCACAGTTGTTCACATATTTGAACCCCACCACTTGTAAAAGGTCTCCTGCCTGAGCAGGGGGTTGGACTAGAAGACCTCTAAGGTCCCTTCCAACTGTTATTCTGATAACACACCCTGCCCTGTGGCTGACTGCTTTCCAATCTAAATCTATTTAAAAGGGGAAAGACAGCCTTTTGTCTTGCTAAATAGTTCCTCTCTTACCAGGTTTCTCCACCTTTAACGAATACAAATACTTTACAAATGGTTTTAGCCTGGATTAACTGCACCTGGTGGTAGTGGAGCCTCAGGGGAGAGGTTGAAATGCTAATCCTGAAACTGATTGGGTTCAAGAGAGGATATGTTGCCAGCCTTAGCCCACACTCCCTTCCTTGGAGCTGAAGAAATTACCTGTCTTTGGGGAAAGGATGAAACCGCCCCAAATAGGTTGGGCATTTTAAAAATTAATATTTTTGATTCTGCCTTCTGATGAGATTCCTTTTACTTGGGAGGATCAAACTGAGGAGTGAGATTACATATCTGGCACACGGTTTTGAGAAGCCTATCAGTCACTTGGGTGCATAAAATGAAATTAAAGTTAAATACAGTATATTTTAATAAACAAAACAATTATTGTAATAGTGTGTTCCTGCATTGAGCAAGGGGTGGCTCCTTAGTCAATAACCTAAACTAGTGTGTCTCAAGCTTGGCAACTTTAAGACCTGTGGACTTCAACTCCCAGAATCCCTCAGAGCTGTTCTGGCTGGGGAATTCTGGGAATTGAAGTCTACACCTTAAAGCAGGGGGCTTCAAACGTGGCCCTTTTATGACTTGTGGACTTCAACTCCCAGAATTCCTCAGCCAGGCACACTGGCTGAGGAATTCTGGGAGTTGAAGTCCACAAGTCATAAAAGGGCCACGTTTGAAGACCCCTGCCTTAAAGTGAAGGCCATACATGTAAGATCACACCCGTTCAAGTATCCAGGGTTGAGAAACACTGCTCCATCCAACACCTTCATTTTGGTCCTGATGTGAATCCCATTGCTTTTTTTGATTCGATGGCAAAGCGAACCATTTCAGAAGAATCCTTTGCAAATTTGACTTTGTGGTTTCCTTGCAAGTGTTTTTCAATCCTTCAAAAATCTGCAAAAGATCATCATATTTTCCTTCTTCCTTTTCTTTTTTTTTTAGCTGCCAAGCCCTCCAAACTTTTGTGAGGCAGCCAGAATAGAAGTTCTTCGCTCCGTCTGCACTCCGGTTGCTTCGGCGGCCGCCATTTTGAAAGGTTCTTTATGATGAGGGCAAAGCTGCAGAAAAGGGACCTCCGTCTCAAACTGGAAAACAAGATGGAGCTAGCCAAGAAAGGAGGGCTACGGGACGGCACTCCAAGTTTGCAAGCTGAGGGGGGCCTAGGAGCAGGCCCCCAGCCCTCTCTCGCCCCCCCAGCTGGAGGGATGGGGGGATCCCTGGAGATGCCCCACCAGCAAGAGGACCAGAGCATGCTTAATCTGTGGGAAACGCAGTACCAGGAGTTCCTGAGGGACACTTTTTCCGAGAAGCAGTTGCTGGAGGATCTCACCCTTTGGGAGGATCCTCAGGCCTTCCTGACCTCCTTTGAGAAAGTCGCCACGGCTTGCCGCTGGCCGAAAAAAGAATGGGTGACGCGGCTGCTGCCAGCTCTCAGCGAGGAGTCCGAGAAGGCTTTCGTCGCCCTGTCCGCCGAGGACCGGGAAGACTACTGGAAGGTGAAATCGGCCGTGCTGCGCCGAGAAGCCGCCATCAGGGAGAAGCGACGTCAAGCGTTCCGCCGGTTCTGCTTTCAAGAAGCCCAGAGCCCCCGCCAAGTCCTCGCTCGGCTCCGGGACCTCTTCTGCCAATGGCTGCGAGCCGAGAGGAGCAGCAAAGAACAGATCCTGGAGCTCCTGCTTCTGGAGCAATTCCTGAATATCCTGCCCCGGGAAATGCAGAACTGGGTCAAGGAACGCATCCCGGACACGTGCCTGGAAGCTGTGGGTCTGGCTGAGGAGTTTCTGAGACGGCTCCAAACGCCCGAACGGAGGGGAGAGCAGATGAAGAAGCCCTCTTTGCCTCTGGTTGGTTGTTGGAAATGCTATAGAGATAATAATAGTAAAGTTGGAAGGGACCTTGGAGGTCATCTAGTCCAACCCCCCTGCTTAGGCAGGAAACCCTATACCATAGGTCTGCAACCTGTGGCTCTGGAGCCGCATGTGGCTCTTTGAGCAATCCCCTGTGGCTCCCAGCCTCCTCTGCCATTTGCAGAGAGAGATAGAGACAGAGAGAGGCACTTGTGCTTCCCTGCTTCTCTCTCTCTGTGTGTTTGTGTGTAAAAAAGAGAGTGGACTCAAGGTGTTCTCCGAGGAGCTCAAAAGCTTATTGGGCAAGGCTCCTCCCTTTGCTACGTCTCTGCAGGAAGCAGGAAGGGCAGGAGAGAGCTAGCTAGACCAGCTCTGATGACTCAGGAATTCTGGGAGTTGAAGTCCATGAGTCATAAAAGAGCCCAGGTTGCCTACACCTGAGCTAGCCCAATAAGAATGTGTGTCAGCTGGTTGGAGAACAGCTTGAAGCCAGCTTGCCAGGTGAGCAGAAGATCGGAGAGAGGGAGAGAAAGAGAGGGAGAGAGAGAGAGACCCTTTTGACATCTAAAATGAAGATAACACTGCATATATCAGTGTTTCCCAACCTTGACAATTTTAAGGCATGTGGACTGCAACTCCCAGAATTCTGGGAGTTGCAGTCCACATGCCTTAAAATTGTCAAGGTTGAGAAACACTGGCTTATATCCTTTTTTTACCTTTATCTTCATTTGTTATATCAGTGTTATCTTCCTTTTAGATATCAAAAGGCTTTTGCGGCTCCCGGTGTTTTGTTTTCGGTGGGAAACGGATCCAAGTGGCTCTTTGAGTGTTTTGGGTTGCCTACCCCTGCTCTATACCATTTCAGCCAAATGGCTGTCCAGTCTTAATGATAATTGGGACCTGCAACCCCGTTGCTAAGCAACGTGGTCCTTAAGCGAGACATCGCCAGACCGTGATGGGTTTTTGACCTCCTTTCTGCCCCTGTTGTGAAGGGAGGCTTCTTATTGTTTGTGAAAACTTCCCAACGTGAATTTTTCTGAAGTGTTACCGTTCTAATATTATAGCAATAGCCCTTAGTTCAGGGGTAGGCAACCTTGGCTCTTTTATGACTCGTGGACTTCAACTCCCAGAATTCCTGAGCCAGCCGTGCTGAGGGGAAAGGGAGAGGTTTCCAAGCTGAGCCATGGCTGGCTCAGGAATTCTGGGAGTTGAAGTCCACGAGTCATAAAAGCCAAGGTTGCCTACCCCTGACTTAGACTTATATCCTGCTTCACAGTGCGCTACAGCTATCTCTGAGCAATCTACAGTGTTGCCATTTTGCCACACACCATTACCACCACCCCCCCAACAATCAAACCTTGAGTCAGGATCAAACTCCAAACAGGAGTTCACCTGTAATACTGCCTAAATAAAGGGTATACACAGACGCGTTTCGGTAGCATAATGTGCCACTAACGGCTCATTATGCTACCGAAACGCGTCTGTGTATACCCTTTATTTAGGCAAAAGAGCATTCATAAATCAGTGGTGGCGAACCTATGGCACGGATGCCAGAAGCAGCACTCAGAGCCCTCTCTGTGGGCACGCGTGCCATCGCCCCAGTCCTAGGCCTTCACCTGGGTTTTATAAAACCTTTTCTCTTTAGGCCTCCGCCACCGTATGCAAAAAAAAAAAAAAGGTTCAATCAGTCAATTTCAACTTCTCGCGGGGAAAAAAAAAGATCTTGCAAAGTTGGAAATGATTGATTGAACTTTTTAGTCCCACCCAGTCTGCCATTACCACTGCAGCCATGCCCATCCAGTTGGCCATGCCCACCCAATGGGCCACACCCAGCCAATGGACCACACCCACCCGGCACTCAACGATGCATAAGTGGGTTTTGGGTTGCAGTTTGGGCACTCGGTCTCTAAAACATTTGCCATCAGTGTCATGTCAACAATTTTGGAATCAATGTGGATATTTTAGTGGCATCTGATTTCTCTCCCCCCCCCTCCCTTTTAGGAGCCAGAAACACCAGAGGCTAAACCAGAGGTGGCATCAACACGGAGACCAGCCAGCGCAGACAGTCAGCAGCAGCCTTATCCCTGTAAGAAACTTTTTATTACTATTTTTTAAAATAGTGGAAAACTTCTTTTTTTTTCAATCATGAACTATAGTGACTGGAAGTTGCTGGGGCTAATATGTGTTTTAAATAACATTAGGTGCCAGGTTTTGGGAGTTGCGCTCTAAAACAACCATGGGGTGAAGGTGGACTAAAAAAACAAAGCAAACACTGCAGGTTTTTGAAGAGATAACTTTAGCTGGCTTCCTAAAATCAAATTCTGTACACTTTGGCTTTCTGTTTGTGCCTGGGTACGACCTGATGGAGAACACGGCCTGCTGGCAGCACGAGAAAGTACATAAAAATTAAAATATTGTTCAAGTGAATGGTGAGGAAGCTTGATCAGCTGTTTCGGGACTTCAGATTTGACGTTCACCTTTGTCGGGCAGTCCAGACAGGAAATCCACAGCATGAATATTAACACTCCTTTTATTTTAAGGTTACCGTAATTGAATCTTGCAAGGCTGAAAACCCATCTTCCCCTACCTTCTTTTTACTTTAGGGAGAGGATCCCTTCTGTAACGCTTTCCACACCCCCATTTCTTCTCTTATCTGATCGTTGTCTAGGTCAGGGCTTTTCAACCAGTGGTACGGGTACCACCTGTGGTACATTGGCACCTGGCAGGTGGTACACGACCATCCTAGAAAAGTGGTAGTGGGGGGGGGGAATGAGCTGAACCAGTGACAGCACCGCACGAGCCTGAGCGAGAGATGGCTGGAGCTGCAGGGCTATCAGGGCCCAGCAGAAGCGCCAGGATCAGCACCAGGCTCCAGCTGGAGCTCGGCGCTAATCCTGGCGCTTCTGCTGAGCCCTGAAGAAGCACCAATCAGTTAGAAAGAGGCACTGATCCTGGCGCTTCTGCTGAGCCCAGAAGAAGCGCCGATCAGCTGGAATGTTGCAGCATCTCCAGGGTCTTGTGATTTATATTCAGATGCTTGGCAACTGATACATATTTATGATGGTCGTATTGTCCCAGGGTCATGTGAAGTGACCAAAACCTGATGCAACCGTCCAGCAGACAGGGGGAATAAAAACCAAACACTCCCCCCCCCCACCTCCGCTGCTAATCCTCAACAGAAATGCTCACAACAATGAAAACCTCGGACAGGAGGAAGAGCGCCCCTGAGTGGGCAGGCAGGTGTCTTGCTCGGCTGTGGCTTGGGGGGCACTTTTTCCAGTACCACTTTAACTTCGAACAGTCACTAAGTGAACTGTTGTAAGTCGAGGACTACCTGTACTTTATCACTTTTTTTCTTTTTTTGTGTGTGTGTGTGTGTGGTCATCAAGTTTTTGACACCTTGCTAGGCGACTGGTGGTACTCGGATGTTGCCATATCCAAAAAGTGGTACAATGGGTGAAAAGGTCTAGGCCAGTGTTTCTCAACCTTGGCAACTTTAAGAGGCATGGACTTCAACTCCCAGAATTCCCCAGCCGGCCTGGTTGAAGTTGAAGTTCGCGCCTCTTAAAGTTGCCAAGATGGAGAAAAACTGCTAAGCTGCAATTAATCCCAAGGTGATTTTTTTTTTCCACAAGGCAACTGGACTCTCTTTATTTTTCTTTAAAGACCTTGCGCTTCTCTTTTGAAGCTTCTTCAAAAAAAGAATGCAAATGTCCAGCTGTCTGCAAGGAGTCTAAATCCTTCCATTCCCCCCACCATCCAGTCAGAGCTGAAGAAGTTTCTTGGATGAGAAGCAAAACGTCTTCAAAGAAAAAAAAGAAAGTCCAGTTGCCTCTTGAAAAAGCATCTTTGGGATAACTATGACCCAGATGACTGAAAACCTCTATAGACACTAAGCTGCCATTCTCCCTCCTGTCTCCCAAGGTTATTCTCTCATCCCATGACACCCTGTTGAAATTCAGCCTTTCATACAGGTGGTCCTCGACTTACGACCACAAGTGAGCCCAAAATTTCTGCCGCTAAGCGAGACAGCAGCTAAGATAACTTTGCCCCATTTTACGACCTCTCTCACCACAGTTGTCAAGTAAACCACTGCATCAAGTTAGTAATAGTTGCTAAGTGAATCTGGCCTCCCCAATGATTTCACTCAGCAGAAAGGGGATCGCATGACGCCGAGACACTGCAACCGTCATAAGTACGAATCAGTTGCCAAGCTGACGCTGACTTTTGATCGTGTGACCATGCTACGACGGTTGTAAGTGTGAGAAACGCTCATCAGTCCCTTTTTTCAATGCCGTTGCAACTTTGGTCACTACATCCGGGTCCCCAACCCCCTGACTGTTGTGGTTCCTCGTCAGCCCATGGACCTGGCAGCTGAGTCCGGGGAATCAGAGGAGGAGGGGGGGCCTGGAGTGACATCAGAGTCAGAGGAAGGCTCTGAGGAGCTCCAAGACTTAACAGTCTGACGAGGAGCCTGGCCCCTCTATTCGCACTCAGGCTGAGACACAGCTGGGAGTCTGAGGGGGATAGAGATGAATCGCAGCTGGGAGATACCCAGGATGCACGAAAACGCCAGCAAGAAAAGAGAGTAGGACAGAGGAATGCAATGGGGCGGCTCGAAAGGCAAAGGAGAAGGCATTAGGAAGCCAGGCCTTGGCTGCATAATAAAAGGGAAGGTGTGGGAGGTGCTGGTTGCCAAAGGCAACTGTTCGGGTTAAGAATCAAGTTGCGATGAACTGTATTTGTTTTCCTCAGGTCTGTGACTAATAAAAGGGGTTTGGGTTTGTCCTGCGGTTTCTGCCTGCTTGATTTGAAGAGGTTTTCTCCTTCTGAACGTCACAAGGCGCTCAAATAGGCTGGGACAGAACACTGACCAAGAACCGGCACCAGTCTGTGGCATGCCACAAACCGGTCCACACAAACAAGCGAAGCCCCATCTGCAGGATGCAGGCAACATGCGAACCCCACGTTCAGTCTGTGGAAAAACCTCTCTCCACAGAACCAGTCCCTGGTGCCCAAAAGGTTGGGGGCCACTTGCCGTCCGTAAGTCGAGGATTACCTTTCCTGAGAATATTCCTACTCTTCCTTTCAGCAGGTTACAAGGAGCCCAACGGGAGCAAGAAGAAAAAAATCCAGTGGGCCTATTACGGAGACGTGAAACTCCGAGCGGTATTTCCTGGGAGAGCCAATGCTTGCCGTTGGAAGCAAGGAAGAATCGACACCGTCTCACCGTGCCGTTATTCCAAAAGGCTGCGGAAGAGCCACCCGCCCATCCAGGTGGAGATGCTGTCTTCGACTCCCCGCAAGGTGAAACCTAAGCTGAAAGAGCAGCCACCTCCTGTGCCGCAGACCCCCAAGGACCAGATCAAGCACTGCGAGGACTGTGGTAAAAATTTCAACGGAACGGCGAGTTTCCTCCGCCACCGTATACGACACACGGGGGAGAAGCGCTACGAGTGCTGTTTCTGCGGGAGAGGGTTCTGCTGGCGGTCTGACCTGGTCCGCCACGAATGCCAACACACCGGCAAGAAGCCGCACGAGTGCTCCTTCTGCGGAGAAGGCTTCGACCGCAAGTGGTTACGGGTAAAACATCAGCAGACCCACCTGCAAAGCAAGCCGAATCTTTGACCAGCGGGAAGATGCACAGCAACAAGAAGAGGAAAAAAACATATTTTTTTTTTCTGCAGCTTTGAATTCAAACAGGCAATAGTACCTCATCCACTTTTTTTAGCATTACCTTTCTCGGAAATAAAAATGGTGTAAGGCAGTGGTTCTCAACCTTTTCTAGTGCCGCAACCCCATAATACATTTCCCCATGTTATGGTGACCCCCAACCACTTATACATCACTGGGTGCCAGGGGCGTGGCCAAAGAAAAGGGGGAAAAATGGCAGACAGCCTTGTTTGGCGACCCCCGTGAAATGGTCGTTCGACCCCAAATGGGGTCCCGACCCACAGGTTGAGAACCACTGGTGTAAGGGAAAAGCAGGCCAGAAACCAGCATCTCTGATGAGGGTTTGGTAATAATCTCCCTCTTACTTGGGAGAATTTTGAAATGTCCTGAGATTTCAGGTGTCCGATATATTTTTCGGGCAGAAACTGGAGGCTGCATTTAATCTCAGAGCTGCCAATATCTGTTGGCAGCTGGTCGCAGATCCCTGGTTTGAAATTTTTATCCCATGCGAAGGTGGCCATCTTGTTTTTTAAAAAATGTTTTTTAATGAGCCAGCTTTTCATTAAAAAAAAAGAGAGAGAGAGCAAACGAAACTTCCCAATTGCTTTTGTGCTCATAGCTTTATTGGCAAAAATGACGACTAGAACGGTCGATCTGCTTCCCGGGTTTGGCGTGAGATTTAAGAAAACCTTGGGGACTCTTTTTGCGGTTTAATGAGAAATATACAGCTGGTCTTTGACTTACGACGAGAATTACAGTGCCACATCGTGCTGGTTGTTAAGCAGCTGGAAACTGGTCATAAATTGAGGACTGCCTCTATATTCTGTTCTCTCTGCTTTCCGGATGAATAATGCTTCTTGTGTAAAATACTTGGTTTCACACGTAGTGATCTTGAGAATGTATACATACTAGGAAACCAACTTATTTGCAATTTACTGATTGAATAAATTGCTGCCTAATAACCAAAGGAAAGAGATAGTCATTAATCCTATTAATAGGATTAGCAATTTTTCGTCCCAGTCTTTTATCCCCTGTACATTTTAACATTTTAACTTTCATCTCCCCAAATGGCTACCCGGCGTGGCTTATGGGCTTTGGGGAACTGAAACCTACCTGCCCAGGGCCAGGGATAGATTAAAGGGCAGCAAAGCAGAGGTTTAAAGGTGTGAAGCTCTTTAGATATATTAAAATCTCAATATGATATAGGAATCTCACAACACTGGTTGCGGTTTCCTCTTTTAGACATGACAAGTACCTGTCTGGCCTCAGTTTTTCGTAACGCTGGTAGCCCTGTCCAGCCTTTGCAGAAGTCTCAAAAAAAGAAAGAAATGTACAGTATGGTAAGAATCCAGGTCACAAAGATGGGAGACATTTTATAAATATTCTCCTGGCATGCCTTGTAATGTGACAAGAAAACAAGCGCCTTCTAAATGCTCAAGTCCTGCTCGGATCTTAAAGAAAATTACAATGTATGTGAATGGGGGAGAGGATCTGTTTCCAGAATTTATACTGTTGGCCAGGGGTCTTTACAATTGGCCCTTTTATGACTTGTGGACCAACTCCCAGAATTCCTCAGCCAGGAGTTGAAGACCACAAGTCATAAAAGGGCCAAGTTTGGAAGACCCCTGCTGTTGGTTGGTGTTGGACAAAATTGTATTTTTCTCTGTGTTTTATAATTAGCCTCTTGGTGTTAATTGTTTCTGGTTTCCACTCAGTCAACTGCATTAAATTGCTATATATGCGGGCTCTTCTCTGAGACAGTAGTGCATTTTGAGTTTGTTGATTAACCGTTTTTCAGCTTTCGTGCTATTTTACAAGGTTTTTTTTCAACAGCTAAAGTATCGGCTGATAATTTCATCATGTTGTAGATAAATAGAGCTGATTTGTTATCCTAAAAGTTAAAATAAATTTTTAAAAATATCTTCCAGGAGACTTGTGGACAAATTATTTTATTTTACTAAGATTTTGTTTGGTCAGCGAGATAACAACATTGAAAAGTTTTTTTTTCCACCTTTTGTCTTGATTGCTAGGTCCAACTTTGGTTGGGGTTTGTACTATGGAACAGAGAAGACTCTAGAAAGAGTACAGAGAAGAGCAACAAAGATGATCAGGGGATTGGAGGCCAAAGCATATAAGGAATGGTTGCTGGAATTGGGTATGTCTAGTTTAATGAAGAGAAGGACGAGGGGGGACATGATAGCAGTGTTCCAATATCTCAGGGGCTGCCCCAAAGAAGAGGGAGCCAAGCTATTCTCCAAGGCACCTGAAGGCAGGACAAGAAGCAACGGGTGGAAACTAATCCAGGAGAGAAGCAACCTAGAACTAAGGAGAAACTTCCTGACAGTTAGAACAATTAACCAGTGGAACAACCTGCCTCCAGAAGCAGTGAATGCTCCAACACTGGAAGTTTTTAAGAAGAGACGGGGCAGTCATTTGTCTGAAATAGTATAGGGTTTCCTGCCTGAGCAGGGGGTTGGACTAGATGACCTCCAAGGTCCGTTTCAACTTTATTATTATTAAAAGGATATTTTTTAAAAAAATTACAGAATAATAACAGTTGGAAGGAACCTTGAAGGTCAATCAACCAATCAATCAGAATAAGCATACCGTTTCAGACAAGTGACTGCCCAGTCTCTTCTTAAAATCCTCCAGTAATGAAGCACCCAAATGTCTGAAGCCAATGTGTTCCACAGGTTAATTGTCATCACTGTTAGGAAGTTCCTCCATAGTTCCAGGTTGCTTCTCTCTTTGATTAGTTTTCATCCATTGTTTCTCGTCCTGCCCACAGGTTCCTTGGTAAATAAGTTGACCCCCTGCTCTTTGTGGCACCCCCTTAAATATTGGAATACTGCTATCATGTCACCCCTAGTCCTTCTTTTCTCTAGAAGTCAAACCCAAATCCTGCAACTGAGGACCCAGATTGTTGGGGGCAATGTAAATATATATATATATACATTGCTTACTGGTGTACACCACTTAGAGCAGTGGTTCTCAACCTTTCTAATGCCGCGACCCCATAATACAGTTCCCCGTGTTGTGGTGACCCCCAACCACTTATACATCACCGGGTGCCAGGGGCGTGGCCAAAGAAAAGGGGGAAAAATGGCGGACAGCCTTGTTTGGCGACCCCCATGAATGGTCGTTCGACCCCAAATGGGGTCCCGACCCACAGGTTGAGAACCACTGGCTTAGAGAGTGCTTGCACTTAAAGCGGTATATCAGTCTCATAAATAAATAAACAAATAAATAAACTGTTCTTCATATGTTTTAGTCTCCAGGCCTTTAATCATCTTAGTTGCTCTTCTTTGCACTTTTTCCAAAGTCTCAACATCCTTTTTTGTAATGTGGTGACCAAAACTGGATTCTAGCATTCCAGGTATGACCTTACTAAGGCTTTATAAAGCAGTACTAATACTTCATGTGATTTTGATTCTATGCCTCTGTTTATATAACCAAGGATTGTATTCACTTTTTTGGCTGCTGCCGCACACAGCTGGTTCATGTTTAACTGATCGTACACTAGGCTCCACAGTCCCTCTCCCTGTTACTGTTTTTGAGCCATGTTTCACCTCGTCTGTACTTGTACCTTTGGTTTTTTTCTGCCTAGGTGTAAAACCTTGCTTTTCTCACATTAAATTTCTCATGTTGGAGATCTTTTTGGATCCCGAGCTTGTCTTCTGGGATGTTGGCTATTCCTACCAGCTTAGTGTCATCTGCCAATTTGATGAGTTCCCCTTCTATTTCCTCATCTAAGTCATTTATGAAGATGTTGTATTGGGCTTAAGATGGAACCTAGTAGTACCTCACTGCTTACTTCCCTCCATGTGGATGTAGTACTATTGAGGACTACTCGTTGAGTACTGTTTGTCAGCCAGCTATAAATCCATCTGGTGGTGATGTTGTCTCTCCCACATTTTTCTAGTTTACCAAGAAATAGGTTGTGATCACCTCAGATGGGGACTGCAGCCAAGGAATTAAAAGACGCTTGCTCCTGGGGAGGAAAGCTATGGCAAATCTAGACAACATACTAAAAAGCAGAGACATCACCCTGCCAACAAAAGTGCGTATAGTCCAGGCCATGGTTTTCCCAGTTGCAATGTATGGCTGTGAAAGCTGGACCATAAGAAAGGCTGAGTGACAAAGAATTGAGGCCTTTGAACTATGGTGCTGGAGAAGACTCCTGCGAGTCCCTGGACTGCAAGGCGATCAAACCGGTCAGTCCTAAGAGATCAACCCTGACTGCTCTTTAGAAGGCCAGATCCTGAAGTTGAAACTCAAATACTTTGGCCACCTAATGAGAAGGAAGGACTCACTGGAGAAGAGCCTAATGCTGGGAAAGATGGAGGGCAATAGAAGAAGGGGACGACAGAGAATGAGGTGGCTGAATGGAGTCACTGAAGCAGTAGGTGTGAGCTTAAATGGACTCCAGAGATGGTAGAGGACAGGGGGGCCTGGAGGAACATTGTCCATGGGGTCGCGATGGGTCGGACACGACTTCACAATTAACAACAGCAAGGTTGTGATCTACTTTGTTGAAGGTGTGGTCTACTAATTTAGTCACTTTGTCAAAGAATAAAATAAGATTGGTTTGCCATGATCTGTTTTTAATAAATCCATGCTGGCTTTTAGTTATAACTTTATTTGTTTCTAGATGTTCGCAGATATCTTTTTTGATTATCTTCTCCAGTATCTTCCCACGTATTGATTGTTAGGCTGATTGGTCTACAGTTTCCTGCATCTGTTTTTTTCCCCCTTTTTTTGAAGATTGGAATCACATCAGCTGTTTTCCAATCCTCAGGTTAATTCCTCAGTGTTCCAAGATTTTTGAGAGATATGATACAATGGTTCTGGAGATAATATCTGCCAGCTCCTTTAGAACGCTGGGGTTGTTAGTTGTCTGACTATCTGTTGCCATCTAGTGGGCATTGTGGCCTGGTTAAATAAAAGCCAGCAGGAGAAGGGGGTAGTAAAATAACATTCAAGACAATGGCTATGATCAAAGTCTCACCACCTTTTTAAAAAAGCATGCACTATATTTTTAAAAAGGTGGAATTTTTAGTGGATGATTGCCATTATGGTTTGGCATGTGGTCTCATGACAAAAAGGCATAAGAACTAAGATTCTGGAAAAGGTCTTGATCTGCGGTAGGCAACCTTGGCTCTTTTATGACTCATGGACTTCAACTCCCAGAATTCCTGAGCCAGCCATGCTGAGGGGAAAGGGAGGTTTCCAAGCTGAGCCATGCTAGCTCAGGAATTCTGGGAGTTGAAGAAAGCTGAGACTTCGAGGCACTGAGGTTGCATTAGATATAATTGGTACATGCAGATGTTTGTGAGAATGAAAATAAAATAAAATTTATGCTAAACAAAACCCATGTGTTTCTCTTGCTTTGTATGCTGTGTTCTTAAAAACTCCATTGCTGACTAGCCTGAATAAAAAAAGAGTTGCTTTCATTTTTCTTGTCAACACTGATGAAACTTCATAACCATAATGGATTTTTACACAATAACAGTGTTGGAAGGGACCTTGGAGGTCATCTAGTCCAACCCCCTGCTCAGGCAGGAACCCTACACCATTTCAGACAAGTGGCTGTCCAGTCTCTTCTTAAAAACGTCCAGTGTTGGAGCATTCACCACTTCTGGAGGCAGGTTGTTCCACTGATTAATTGTTCTCACTGTCAGGAAGTTTCTCCTTAGTTCTAGGTTGCTTCTCTCCTTGATCAGTTTCCATCCATTGCTTCTTGTCCTTCCTTCAGGCGCTTTGGAAAATAGCTTGACTTCTTCTTTGGGGCAGCCCCTGAGATATTGGAACATTGCTAGTTCTTAGTCCCACTGATTTCACTGGACCTGTGAGTGGATCTTAGAGGAAGCTCTTGCAAGATTGATTGGATGGACTGTTTAAATGCTGGCAAGATATGTGTACAGCTTTATACCCTTCAACTTACTGGCATCGATCAATTCCTGAAACTAATATATAACTATTGTGGACTATTCCCCCTATGTGCTAGGTTTTTTGGGGGGGGCGGGGGGGAGTTTCACCCTCTTTTAAAATCCTCCACTGTTTCCCATTCCTTTGTCCACTTTTCTTACCAATCAAGCTAAAAGCCTCAAACTGAGATTTCCTTCATATGTTGATTGGGCTTGTCTGCAGTTTCCTGAGCTTTAAAGGAAAGCCTCTGAATCAAGGTTGGACACTAGATGACCTCCAAGATCCCTTCCAAGTTTTTTTATTATTATTATTACTACTACTACTACTATTATTATTGATCATTGCACAGTCAAACAGATGTTCAGACTGGATCTGGCATTTTGTCTACCTATTGAGTTCTTCCCAAGAACCTGGGATAGGCAGATGTGATGGTATTACAGATATCGCCGCAGGATGGAAGCAGTTCCTAATAAGGCTGCTTTTTGCAATTGATTGATGGCAAATTATTATTATTACTATTATTATTGTTGTTGTTATTGTTATTATTATATGGGTGACAGGATTTTGCTTAGTTTTTTTGACAGATGCCAACAGAACGCTTGTTTCAAGACTCTGTGACCACAGTTGATACAAGACATGAACCCTGAATGTGATTTGATTTGTGTAGCTTCAGCGCCCTGCGGGAAGTAACTTAGAACATAGACTTACAGAGTTGGAAGAGACCTTGGAAGTCTTCTAGTCCAACCCACTACTCAGGCAGGAGACCTCTGTACCATTTCAGACAAATGGTAGAAGTAAGTCATTCTGTTTTTGCAAATCACAACTTGCAGTTTAGCCCCATTGTGAGAACTAATTAATTCAACTTTCTTTAAGAAGTATTTCTCAAAGGTGGCGCCTGCGTGCACTTCAACTCCCAGAATTCCCCAGCCAGCTTTCAGATCCAAGGAAGGAAGTTGGTTTATTTTCCTCCCCCTCCCTATAAATAAAGTAGCTAACCAACTAACTCTCATGGTGTAAAGCAGAGTTTCTTGAACTGGCAACTTTAAGATGTATGGACCTCAACTCCCAGGATTCCCCAGCCAGCTTTCAGATCCAAGGAAGAAAGCTGGTTTATTTTCCTCCCCCTCCCTATAAATAAAGTAACTAACCAACTAACTCTCATGGTGTAAAGCAGAGTTTCTTGAACTGGCAACTTTAAGATGTATGGACCTCAACTCCCAAGATTCCCCAGCCAGCCTTCAGATCCAAGAGGGAAAAAAATGGACGTTTTTTTTTTCTCCTCCCAATAAATTAACCAACTGACTCTCACAGTGTAGAGCAGCATTTCTCAACCTTGGCAATTTTAAAATGGATGGGCTTCAATGTCTAGAATTCGCCAGCCAACCATCAGACCCAAGGAAGGATTCTGGATTTATTTTCCCCTTCTAAATTAAAAGAAAACCCTTCCATATTGCAAAACAGTAAGGTGACCAACCGTCCTCCTTTTGGGAGGACAGTCCTCCTTTTTTGAGTTCTGTCCTCCCTCAAAAAGTGTCCTCCTAAATGTCCTCCTTTTCCATATACCGTCCTCCTTTTGGGAGGACAGTCCTCCTTTTGTGAGTTCTGTCCTCCCTCGAAAATGTCCTCCTAAATGTCCTCTTTTTCTATATTTGAAGACTTATCTGCAGGGCTTTTTTTTCCTCATAGAATGCCCAGAAGGCGTTCCGGGACCTTTTTTTGATGGTTTTTTTTCAACTTTTGCCTGAGCTGTGCTACTCCCCCTATTGGCTTTCAAAAGCCAATAGGAATTGCTGCTGAGCGCGCCAAAACACCCAGGCGGCAAACTTTGCACGTGCAAGTTGCAGGAACTTTGCACCCCTCACTGCTACCCAACTACACCATCTCTTACTTAGTTTCGCAGATAGCTGGAGGAGACTGGAGCGGTAAGTTTCTCTTGATCTTCCCCGTTTGGTTCTACACGGGGATGCACAGGGCAGGCGGTGGTGCTGGGGGGTGGCTACAGAGTCGGAGCCAGCGCGGCTGGTGCTTTGCGAGCCATGGGGCCGGCTCTACGGGGATGCGCAGGGTGGGCGGTGGTGCTGGGGGCAGCTGGGGGGGGGTGGCTGCAGGGCCGGAGCTGGCGCAGCCAGTGCTTTGCCTTTGCGAGCCATGGGGCCGGCTCTATAGGGATGCACAGGGTGGCCGGTGGTGCTGGGGGGCGGCTCAGGGCCGGAGCTGGCTCGGCTGGTGCTTTGCGAGCCGTGGGGCCGGCTCTCCATGGCAGGGCAGCGGTGCTGGTGGGGCGGCTGTGGGCGGGGGCGCGGCAGGCAGTTGACCTTCCATGGGCTGCGCCAGCTGGTGGTCTACGCAGTGCTGATCTGCGCTGCCACCACCTCACCCTGCGCATCTACATGGCCGTCCTGGAGCACCTGGCTCACAACACCTGCCTCCGCCGCCCACCCCCCCGCGCAGTCCAGCCGGGTAGATTGTTGGACAAGTGAGAAATCGAGATTGAATGTTGATACTCTAGCTGTAGCACTTGCCGTAAAATTCAATATGAAGGATATTTCTTGTTCAGATATTTCCAATATATTGTTAGAAGATGAGACAAAAAAATATTCATTCAATGGAAAAGTACTCATTTAAATAATTAATAGGCATGTAAGCATAATTACCCCCTTTATGGATTACTGCCTTGTCGTGGCGAAGGGGCTTGCGTAACTTAATGCAACTATAAGCTATGCCGTGCAGGGCCACTCAAGACGGACAGGTTATAGCAGAGAGTTCTGACAAAATGTGATCCACTGGAGAAGGAATGGCAAACCACTCCAGTATCTTTGCCATGAAAACCCCATGGACAGTACTAAAAGGCAAAAAGATATGACGCTGGAAGATGAGCCCCTCAGGTCGGAAGGTGTCCAATATGCTACTGGGGAAGAGCAGAGGGCTAGTACTATAGCGCCAGAAAGAATGAAGCGACTGGGCCAAAGCCGAAAGACGCTCAGCTGCGGATATATCTGGTGGTGAAAGGAAAGTCCGATGCTGTAAAGATTTTTTCTCCATAGGAACCTGGAATGTAAGATCCATGAATCAAGGCAAGCTAGACGTAGTCAAAAAAGAGATGACAAGACTGAACATCGACATCTTAGGAATCAGCGAACTAAAATGGATAGGAATGGGTGAATTTAACTCAGATGACCATCAGGTATACTACTGTGGGCAAGAATCCCTCAGAAGAAATGGAGTAGCCTTCATAGTCAATAAAAGAATAGGAAAAGCAATACTGGGATACAATCCCCAAAATGACAGAATGATCTCAATTCGAATCCAAGGCAAACCATTCAATATCACAATAGTCCAAATCTATGCCCCAACCACTGGTGCTGAAGAGGATGAAATTGACCGGTTCTATGAAGCCCTACAGCACCTTATAGAATTAACACCAAAAAATGATGTCCTTATCATCATGGGGGATTGGAATGCTAAGGTAGGAAGCCAAAAGATAACCGGAATAACAGGCAAGTTTGGCCTTGGAGTACAAAATGAAGCAGGGCACAGGCTAATAGAATTTTGTCAAGAGAATACGATGGTCATAACAAACACTCTTTTCCAACAACCCAAGAGACGGCTCTACACATGGACATCACCAGACGGTCAACATAGAAATCAGATTGACTATGTGCTCTGCAGCCAAAGATGGAGAAGCTCTATACAGTCAGTAAAAACAAGACCAGGAGCTGACTGTGGCTCAGATCATGAGCTTCTCGTTGCAAAATTTAGGCTTAAATTGAAAAAAGTAGGGAAAAGCACTAGGCCACTCAGGTATGAACTAAATCATATTCCTGATGAATATACAGTAGAGGTGACAAATAGATTTAAGGAACTGGATCTGATAGACAGAGTGCCTGAAGAACTATGGATGGAAGTTCGCAACATTGTACAAGAGGTAGCAACTAAAACCATCCCAAAGAAAAAGAAAGCAAAATGGCTGTCTGAGGAAGCTTTGCAAATAGCTGAGGAAAGAAGGGAAGCGAAAGGCAAAGGAGAAAGAGAAAGATACACCCAATTGAATACAGAATTCCAGAGAATAGCTAGAAGAGATAAGAATACCTTCTTAAATGAACAGTGCAAAGAAATAGAAGAAAACAACAGAATAGGGAGGACCAGAGATCTCTTCAAGAAAATTGGAGATATGAAGGGAACGTTTCATGCAAAGATGGGCATGATAAAGGACCAAAATGGCAGAGACCTAACAGAGGCAGAAGAGATTAAGAAGAGATGGCAAAACTACACAGAAGAACTATACAAGAATGAGCTTAACATCCCAGATAACCACAATGAGATGGTCACTGACCTCGAACCAGACATCCTAGAATGTGAAGTGAAATGGGCCTTAGAAAATCTGAGCAACAACAAAGCTAGTGGAGGTGACAGTATTCCAGCTGAGCTATTCAAAATCTTAAAAGACGATGCAGTAAAAGTGCTACACTCAATTTGCCAGCAAATTTGGAAAACTCAACAGTGGCCACAGGATTGGAAAAGGTCAGTTTACATTCCAATTCCAAAGAAAGGCAATGCCAAAGAATGTTCAAACTATCGCACCATTGCACTCATTTCACATGCTAGTAAAGTTATGCTTAAAATCCTACAAGCTAGACTCCAGCAGTATGTGGATCGAGAACTACCAGAAGTACAGGCAGGATTTCGAAGAGGCAGAGGAACTAGAGATCAAATTGCCAACATACGCTGGATCATGGAGAAAGCTAGGGAGTTCCAGAAAAACATCTACTTCTGCTTCATTGACTATGCAAAAGCCTTTGATTGTGTGGATCACAACAAATTGTGGCAAGTTCTTAAAGAGATGGGAGTACCAGACCATCTCATTTGTCTCTTGAGAAACCTATATGCGGGTCAAGAAGCAACAGTGAGAACCGAACACGGAACCACTGATTGGTTCAAAATTGGAAAAGGAGTCCGGCAAGGCTGTATACTGTCGCCCTGCCTATTTAACTTATATGCAGAGCACATCATGAGAAAGGCAGGGCTAGATGAATCAAAAGTTGGAATTAAGATTGCTGGGAGAAATATCAACAACCTAAGATATGCAGATGATACCACTCTAATGGCAGAAAGTGAAGAGGAACTAAAGAGCCTCTTGATGCGGGTGAAGAAGGAGAGTGCAAAAGTTGGCTTGAAACTCAACATTAAGAAAACCAAAATCATGGCATCCAGCCCTCTCAATTCCTGGCAAATAGATGGGGAAGAAATGGAGGTAGTGACAGATTTTATTTTCTGGGCTCCAAGATCACCTCAGATGGGGACTGCAGCCAAGAAATTAAAAGACGCTTGCTCCTGGGGAGGAAAGCTATGGCAAATCTAGACAGCATACTAAAAAGCAGAGACATCACCCTGCCAACAAAAGTGCGTATAGTCCAGGCCATGGTTTTCCCAGTTGCAATGTATGGCTGTGAAGTGGACCATAAGAAAGGCTGAGCGCCAAAGAATGGAGGCCTTTGAACTTGGTGCTGGAGAAGACTCCTGCGAGTCCCTGGACTGCAAGGCGATCAAACCGGTCAGTCCTTAAGAGATCAACCCTGACTGCTCTTTAAAAGGCCAGATCCTGAAGTTGAAACTCAAATACTTTGGCCACCTAATGAGAAGGAAGGACTCACTGGAGAAGAGCCTAATGCTGGGAAAGATGGAGGGCAATAGAAGAAGGGGACGACAGAGAATGAGGTGGCTGAATGGAGTCACTGAAGCAGTAGGTGTGAGCTTAAATGGACTCCAGAGATGGTAGAGGACAGGGGGGCCTGGAGGAACATTGTCCATGGGGTCGCGATGGGTCGGACACGACTTCACAATTAACAACAGCAAGGTTGTGATCTACTTTGTTGAAGGTGTGGTCTACTAATTTAGTCACTTTGTCAAAGAATAAAATAAGATTGGTTTGCCATGATCTGTTTTTAATAAATCCATGCTGGCTTTTAGTTATAACTTTATTTGTTTCTAGATGTTCGCAGATATCTTTTTTGATTATCTTCTCCAGTATCTTCCCACGTATTGATTGTTAGGCTGATTGGTCTACAGTTTCCTGCATCTGTTTTTTTCCCCCTTTTTTTGAAGATTGGAATCACATCAGCTGTTTTCCAATCCTCAGGTTAATTCCTCAGTGTTCCAAGATTTTTGAGAGATATGATACAATGGTTCTGGAGATAATATCTGCCAGCTCCTTTAGAACGCTGGGGTTGTTAGTTGTCTGACTATCTGTTGCCATCTAGTGGGCATTGTGGCCTGGTTAAATAAAAGCCAGCAGGAGAAGGGGGTAGTAAAATAACATTCAAGACAATGGCTATGATCAAAGTCTCACCACCTTTTTTAAAAAGCATGCACTATATTTTTAAAAAGGTGGAATTTTTAGTGGATGACTGCCATTATGGTTTGGCATGTGGTCTCATGACAAAAAGGCATAAGAACTAAGATTCTGGAAAAGGTCTTGATCTGCGGTAGGCAACCTTGGCTCTTTTATGACTCATGGACTTCAACTCCCAGAATTCCTGAGCCAGCCATGCTGAGGGGAAAGGGAGGTTTCCAAGCTGAGCCATGCTAGCTCAGGAATTCTGGGAGTTGAAGAAAGCTGAGACTTCGAGGCACTGAGGTTGCATTAGATATAATCGGTACATGCAGATGTTTGTGAGAATGAAAATAAAATAAAATTTATGCTAAACAAAACCCATGTGTTTCTCTTGCTTTGTATGCTGTGTTCTTAAAAACTCCATTGCTGACTAGCCTGAATAAAAAAAGTTGCTTTCATTTTTCTTGTCAACACTGATGAAACTTCATAACCATAATGGATTTTTACACAATAACAGTGTTGGAAGGGACCTTGGAGGTCATCTAGTCCAACCCCCTGCTCAGGCAGGAACCCTACACCATTTCAGACAAGTGGCTGTCCAGTCTCTTCTTAAAAACGTCCAGTGTTGGAGCATTCACCACTTCTGGAGGCAGGTTGTTCCACTGATTAATTGTTCTCACTGTCAGGAAGTTTCTCCTTAGTTCTAGGTTGCTTCTCTTCTTGATTAGTTTCCATCTGTTGCTTCTTGTCCTTCCTTCAGGCGCTTTGGAAAATAGCTTGACTTCTTCTTTGGGGCAGCCCCTGAGATATTGGAACATTGCTAGTTCTTAGTCCCACTGATTTCACTGGACCTGTGAGTGGATCTTAGAGGAAGCTCTTGCAAGATTGATTGGATGGACTGTTTAAATGCTGGCAAGATATGTGTACAGCTTTATACCCTTCAACTTACTGGCATCGATCAATTCCTGAAACTAATATATAACTATTGTGGACTATTCCCCCTATGTGCTAGGTTTTTGGGGGGGGGGGAGTTTCACCCTCTTTTAAAATCCTCCACTGTTTCCCATTCCTTTGTCCACTTTTCTTACCAATCAAGCTAAAAGCCTCAAACTGAGATTTCCTTCATATGTTGATTGGGCTTGTCTGCAGTTTCCTGAGCTTTAAAGGAAAGCCTCTGAATCAAGGTTGGACACTAGATGACCTCCAAGATCCCTTCCAAGTTTTTTTATTATTATTATTACTACTACTACTACTATTATTGTTGATCATTGCACAGTCAACCAGATGTTCAGACTGGATCTGACATTTTGTCTACCTATTGAGTTCTTCCCAAGAACCTGGGATAGGCAGATGTGATGGTAAAACAGATATCGCCGCAGGATGGAAGCAGTTCCTAATAAGGCTGCTTTTTGCAATTGATTGATGGCAAATTATTATTATTACTATTATTATTGTTGTTGTTATTGTTATTATTATATGGGTGACAGGATTTTGCTTAGTTTTTTTGACAGATGCCAACAGAACGCTTGTTTCAAGACTCTGTGACCACAGTTGATACAAGACATGAACCCTGAATGTGATTTGATTTGTGTAGCTTCAGCGCCCTGCGGGAAGTAACTTAGAACATAGACTTACAGAGTTGGAAGAGACCTTGGAAGTCTTCTAGTCCAACCCACTACTCAGGCAGGAGACCTCTGTACCATTTCAGACAAATGGTAGAAGTAAGTCATTCTGTTTTTGCAAATCACAACTTGCAGTTTAGCCCCATTGTGAGAACTAATTAATTCAACTTTCTTTAAGAAGTATTTCTCAAAGGTGGCGCCTGCGTGCACTTCAACTCCCAGAATTCCCCAGCCAGCTTTCAGATCCAAGGAAGGAAGTTGGTTTATTTTCCTCCCCCTCCCTATAAATAAAGTAGCTAACCAACTAACTCTCATGGTGTAAAGCAGAGTTTCTTGAACTGGCAACTTTAAGATGTATGGACCTCAACTCCCAGGATTCCCCAGCCAGCCTTCAGATCCAAGAGGGAAAAAAATGGACGTTTTTTTTTTTCTCCTCCCAATAAATTAACCAACTGACTCTCACACTGTAGAGCAGCATTTCTCAACCTTGGCAATTTTAAAATGGATGGGCTTCAATGTCTAGAATTCGCCAGCCAACCATCAGACCCAAGGAAGGATTCTGGATTTATTTTCCCCTTCTAAATTAAAAGAAAACCCTTCCATATTGCAAAACAGTAAGGTGACCAACCGTCCTCCTTTTGGGAGGACAGTCCTCCTTTTGTGAGTTCTGTCCTCCCTCGAAAATGTCCTCCTAAATGTCCTCTTTTTCTATATTTGAAGACTTATCTGCAGGGCTTTTTTTTCCTCATAGAATGCCCAGAAGGCGTTCCGGGACCTTTTTTTGATGGTTTTTTTTCAACTTTTGCCTGAGCTGTGCTACTCCCCCTATTGGCTTTCAAAAGACAATAGGAATTGCTGCTGAGCGCGCCAAAACACCCAGGCGGCAAACTTTGCACGTGCAAGTTGCAGGAACTTTGCACCCCTCACTGCTACCCAACTACACCATCTCTTACTTAGTTTCGCAGATAGCTGGAGGAGACTGGAGCGGTAAGTTTCTCTTGATCTTCGCCGTTTGGTTCTACACGGGGATGCACAGGGCAGGCGGTGGTGCTGGGGGGTGGCTACAGAGTCGGAGCCAGCGCGGCTGGTGCTTTGTGAGCCATGGGGCCGGCTCTACGGGGATGCGCAGGGTGGGCGGTGGTGCTGGGGGCAGCTGGGGGGGGGTGGCTGCAGGGCCGGAGCTGGCGCAGCCGGTGCTTTGCCTTTGCGAGCCATGGGGCCGGCTCTATAGGGATGCACAGGGTGGCCGGTGGTGCTGGGGGGCGGCTCAGGGCCGGAGCTGGCTCGGCTGGTGCTTTGCGAGCCGCGGGGCCGGCTCTCCATGGCAGGGCAGCGGTGCTGGTGGGGCGGCTGTGGGCGGGGGCGCGGCAGGCAGTTGACCTTCCATGGGCTGCGCCAGCTGGTGGTCTACGCAGTGCTGATCTGCGCTGCCACCACCTCACCCTGCGCATCTACATGGCCGTCCTGGAGCACCTGGCTCACAACACCTGCCTCCGCCGCCCACCCCCCGCGCAGTCCAGCCGGGTAGATTTTTGGACAAGTGAGAAATCGAGATTGAATGTTGATACTCTAGCTGTAGCACTTGCCGTAAAATTCAATATGAAGGATATTTCTTGTTCAGATATTTCCAATATATTGTTAGAAGATGAGACAAAAAAATATTCATTCAATGGAAAAGTACTCATTTAAATAATTAATAGGCATGTAAGCATAATTACCCCCTTTATGGATTACTGCCTTGTCGTGGCGAAGGGGCTTGCGTAACTTAATGCAACTATAAGCTATGCCGTGCAGGGCCACTCAAGACGGACAGGTTATAGCAGAGAGTTCTGACAAAATGTGATCCACTGGAGAAGGAAATGGCAAACCACTCCAGTATCTTTGCCATGAAAATCCCATGGACAGTACTAAAAGGAAAAAAGATCTGACGCTGGAAGATGAGCCCCTCAGGTCGGAAGGTGTCCAATATGCTACTGGGGAAGAGCAGAGGGCTAGTACTAGTAGCGCCAGAAAGAATGAAGCGACTGGGCCAAAGCCGAAAGGACGCTCAGCTGTGGATATATCTGGTGGTGAAAGGAAAGTCCGATGCTGTAAAGATTTTTTCTCCATAGGAACCTGGAATGTAATATCCATGAATCAAGGCAAGCTAGACGTAGTCAAAAAAGAGATGACAAGACTGAACATCGACATCTTAGGAATCAGCGAACTAAAATGGATAGGAATGGGTGAATTTAACTCAGATGACCATCAGGTATACTACTGTGGGCAAGAATCCCTCAGAAGAAATGGAGTAGCCTTCATAGTCAATAAAAGAATAGGAAAAGCAATACTGGAATACAATCCCCAAAATGACAGAATGATCTCAATTCGAATCCAAGGCAAACCATTCAATATC
Organism: Crotalus tigris; assembly: GCF_016545835.1. Taxonomy (NCBI): domain Eukaryota; kingdom Metazoa; phylum Chordata; class Lepidosauria; order Squamata; family Viperidae; genus Crotalus; species Crotalus tigris. The sequence goes on along the minus strand of NW_024098302.1, from coordinate 332,478 downwards.
ACAGTAGTCCAAATCTATGCCCCAACCACTGGTGCTGAAGAGGATGAAATTGACCGGTTCTATGAAGCCCTACAGCACCTTATAGAATTAACACCAAAAAATGATGTCCTTATCATCATGGGGGATTGGGATGCTAAGGTAGGAAGCCAAAAGATAACCAGAATAACAGGCAAGTTTGGCCTTGGAGTACAAAATGAAGCCGGGCACAGGCTAATAGAATTTTGTCAAGAGAATACGATGGTCATAACAAACACTCTTTTCCAACAACCCAAGAGACGGCTCTACACATGGACATCACCAGACGGTCAACATAGAAATCAGATTGACTATGTGCTCTGCAGCCCAAGATGGAAAAACTCTATACAGTCAGTAAAAACAAGACCAGGAGCTGACTGTGGCTCAGATCACGAGCGTCTCGTTGCAAAATTTAGGCTTAAATTGAAAAAAGTAGGGAAAAACCCTAGGCCACTCAGGTATGAACTAAATCATATTCCTGATGCATATACAGTAGAGGTGACAAATAGATTTAAGGAATTAGATCTGATAGACAGAGTGCCGGAAGAACTATGGATGGAAGTTCGCAACATTGTACAAGAGGTAGCAACTAAAACCATCCCAAAGAAAAAGAAATTCAAGAAAGCAAAATGGCTGTCTGAGGAAGCTTTGCAAATAGCTGAGGAAAGAAGGGAAGCGAAAGGCAAGGGAGAAAGAGAAAGATACACCCAATTGAATACAGAATTCCAGAGAATAGCTAGAAGAGATAAGAATACCTTCTTAAATGAACAGTGCAAAGAAATAGAAGAAAACAACAGAATAGGGAGGACCAGAGATCTCTTCAAGAAAATTGGAGATATGAAGGGAACGTTTCATGCAAAGATGGGCATGATAAAGTACCAAAATGGCAGAGACCTAACAGAGGCAGAAGAGATTAAGAAGAGATGGCAAAACGACACAGAAGAACTATACAAGAATGAGCTTAACATCCCAGATAACCACAATGAGATGGTCACTGACCTCGAACCAGACATCCTAGAATGTGAAGTGAAGTGGGCCTTAGAAAATCTGAGCAACAACAAAGCTAGTGGAGGTGACAGTATTCCAGCTGAGCTATTCAAAATCTTAAAAGACGATGCAGTAAAAGTGCTACACTCAATTTGCCAGCAAATTTATTGGAAAAACTCAAAACAGTGGCACAGGATTGGAAAAGGTCAGTTTACATTCCAATTCCAAAGAAAGGCAATGATGCCAAAGAATGTTCAAACTATCGCACCATTGCACTCATTTCACATGCTAGTAAAGTTATGCTTAAAATCCTACAAGCTAGACTCCAGCAGTATGTGGATCGAGAACTACCAGAAGTACAGGCAGGATTTCGAAGAGGCAGAGGAACTAGAGATCAAATTGCCAACATACGCTGGATCATGGAGAAAGCTAGGGAGTTCCAGAAAAACATCTACTTCTGCTTCATTGACTATGCAAAAGCCTTTGATTGTGTGGATCACAACAAATTGTGGCAAGTTCTTAAAGAGATGGGAGTACCAGACCATCTCATTTGTCTCCTGAGAAACCTATATGCGGGTCAAGAAGCAACAGTGAGAACCGAACACGGAACCACTGATTGGTTCAAAATTGGAAAAGGAGTCCGGCAAGGCTGTATACTGTCGCCCTGCCTATTTAACTTATATGCAGAGCACATCATGAGAAAGGCAGGGCTAGATGAATCAAAAGTTGGAATTAAAGATTGCCGGGAGAAATATCAACAACCTAAGATATGCAGATGATACCACTCTAATGGCAGAAAGTGAAGAGGAACTAAAGAGCCTCTTGATGCGGGTGAAGAAGGAGAGTGCAAAAGTGGCTTGAAACTCAACATTAAGAAAACCAAAATCATGGCATCCGGCCCTCTCAATTCCTGGCAAATAGATGGGGAAGAAATGGAGGTAGTGACAGATTTTATTTTTCTGGGCTCAAAGATCACCTCAGATGGGGACTGCAGCCAAGAAATTAAAAGACGCTTGCTCCTGGGGAGGAAAGCTATGGCAAATCTAAACAGCATTCTAAAAAGCAGAGACATCACCCTGCCAACAAAAGTGCGTATAGTCCAGGCCATGGTTTTCCCAGTTGCAATGTATGGCTGTGAAAGTTGGACCATAAGAAAGGCTGAGTGCAAAAGAATTGAGGCCTTTGAACTATGGTGCTGGAGAAGACTCCTGCGAGTCCCTTGGACTGCAAGGCGTTCAAACCGGTCAGTCCTAGAAGAGATCAACCCCGACTGCTCTTTAGAAGGCCAGATCCTGAAGTTGAAACTCAAGTACTTTGGCCACCTAATGAGAAGGAAGGATTCACTGGAGAAGAGCCTAATGTTGGGAAAGATTGAGGGCAATAGAAGAAGGGGACGACAGAGAATGAGATGGCTGGATGGAGTCACTGAAGCAGTAGGTGTGAATTTAAATGGACTCCAGAAGATGGTAGAGGACAGGAAGACCTGGAGGAACATTGTTCATGGGGTCGCGACGGGTCGGACACGACTTCGCAATTAATAATAACATAAAGCATAATTACAATGTAAAATGTTATTGTTACAAATGTTTTTTATTATGCATTGATCATATTATAGTGTATTCTGTATTATTGTTGCAATAAATACAATGTTTCTTTTATTTACAATATTTTTTTCTTCAATTTATTTGTGTCCTCCTTTTTGTTGTAAAAAAGTTGGTCACCTTAAAAACAGTGTTTCTCAAATTGAATAACTTCAAAGTGAATAGAATTTAGAATAATTTAGAATTTAGAATAGAAATAGAATAGAATAATAGAGTTGGAAGGGATCTTGGAGGTCATCTAGTCCAACCCCTTGCTCAGGCAGGAAACCCTATACCATTTCAGACAAATGGCTGTCCAGTCTCTTCTTAAAAACTTCCAGTGTTGGAGCATTCACTGCTTCTGGAGGCAGGTTGTTCCCCTGGTTAATTGTTCTAACTGTCAGGAAGTTTCTCCTTAGTTCTAGGTTGCTTCTCTCCTTGATTAGTTTCCATCCGTTTCTTCTTGTCCTGCCTTCAGGCGCTTTGGAGAATAGCTTGACTCCCTCTTCTTTGTGGCAACCCTTGGACTTCATGGATTTGAACTCCCGGCATTGGTTGGTGAATTCTGGGAACTGAAGTCCACATATCTTAAAAGTTGCCCAAGGTTGATGAAGACTGATTGCTTTTTAAACAGTGTTAGCCTGTCGGTCCCAAATCCCGGCTCAAGGATATTTTGCCACCGCAACCCAGTTCCTTTTCCTTTGCAACCTTGTCCATTTTATTCTGGACGTCTTTTTCCTCCTTCCTCTCCGGCATCTTTGTTTTTCTGGAAAAAGGAGAAAAGCACCGCCTCAGAAAAAGAATAAATAAATCCTTAGCTCCTTTTTTTTTTTTTTTTCTTTCCCCTCTGGCACTCCACGGGTTAAGGAGAAGAAGGGGCGATTCCTAGAGGGGCTCCGGAAGATGAAAGGGCTGCGAGTTTAGAGGCATTTAACCAAAAAAAAAATATATTAAAAAAAAATAAAAGTTCCTTCCTGTTTTAATTTCCTGCAGGAGCTGCTGAATGGAAGATGGGAGAAGGCGCTGCTACTGCTGCCGCCGACGCGCGCAGAGGGAATGGGGTAAGCGCAGCCCTGGGCTCCAACAAGGGGGAAAGGGGAAGGCCGCCTTCCCTCTGCACCGCTTGGCTTTGAAGGGATGCAGGGCAGGCAGAAATCCAACCGGGCTAGCTTGTCCAGCATCCCAGGCAGTAGTGCGGAGAACCCTCCCTTGCAGCATCTCTGCCTGTCCTTCCCTTTTCCACCGTCCCCGGGGAGCGAGGCAAGCCAGCCGACGCGGAGCGGGGCGCATAAGGACCCCTTAAAACCGCAAGGCATGTGGCTAGACCTCAGTTTTAAGACAGGGTGAAAGAGAGAAGGGGAGAGTCGCAGGGTCCCACTGCCCAGAAAAGACGCTTTATTCCGGGGCAGTCTATCTGAACCGCTGCTGAAGGAAGCCAGAGGATGGGGATGCATTTGGGGGGAGCCTTGTGGGGAAATTTCAAAAATTGTGGGTCATTTTTTTTTTTTTAAATAGCTCTCTTTGAGCAGCTCGCTCCCGGGATTCTCAAGCCGGTCCTGAACTTTTTGTTGGGGGGGTGTGTGTGAGACCTGGGTTGGTTTTGTATTGTTGTTTTTTAAATAATAATAAATCATAACACGGTGTGTGTGAAAACAGGGTGAAAAATGTTCCCTTTTTTGTTTTAAGAATGCAGCTGTCCATTCAGGTCGTGGAATCCTTGTGCAAAAGCACAGCTGGTCTTGGACTTACAACAGTTCATTTAGTGACCATTCAAAGTTATGACGGCACTGAAAAAAAGGGACTTAACGACCATTTTTTCACACCTGCAACCCCCCCGCAACGTCCCCGTGGTCGTGTGATCCAAATATGAACACTTGGCAACTGACTCATAATTATGACGGTTGCACTGTCCTGGTGTCCTATGATCCTGCTTTGTGACCTTCTGACCAGCAATCAATGGGGGAAGCTAGATTAGTTTAACAACCGTGTTACTAACTTAACAACTGCAGTGATTCACTTACCAACTGTGGCGAGCAAGGTCTTAAAATGGGGCAAAACTTACTTGACCAATGTCTCGCTTAGCAACATAAATGTAGGGCCCAATTGTGGTCGTAAGTCAAGGACTACCTGTATTTGTGTGTACCCACAGGTGGGTAGTGGGCTGAAGGTGCCCCCCCCCCGCCTTTTAACTTTACAATGATTCCTTTAACTTTGTTTTAATCTGGTTTTTAACTTTAGCTTTGGTATCATTTTATTCTTTTATCTGTAAACTGTCCAGAGGCAGTGTGATGAGCAGTGTAGAAATTTGATCAATAAATGTAATAAATATTTGCTTCGCCAAATGCTGCATGTTTCCTTGGATTTGGAATTTTCACATTAAGAGGAAAAACAGGAACAAGGAAACTGGATTAAAATTGTGCAATATGATAAAGGTTCATATGGAAGATGGTCACCTAGACCAGGGCTTTTCAACCTTTTCACCCATTGTACCACTTTTAGGATATGGCAACATCTGAGTACCACCAGTCGCCTAGCAAGGTGTCAAAAACCTGATGACCCCCTCCCAAAAGGAAAAAAGTGATAAAGTACAGGTAGTCCTAGACTTACAACAGTTCGCTTAGTGACTGTTCGAAGTTACAATGGCACTGTGCCCCCCAAGCCACAGCCGAGGAAGACACCTGCCTGCCCACCCGGTGGCGCTCTTCCTCCTGTCCGAGGTTTTCATTGTTGTGAGCATTTCTGTTGAGGATTGGCAGCGGGGGTGGGATGGGGGGGGTGTTTGGTTTTTATCCCCCCCCCCGTCTGCTGGGTGGTTGCAGCAGATTTTGGTCACTTCACATGACCCTGAGCCACTGTGACCATCACAAATATGAATCAGTTGCCAAGCATTTCAATGTAAATCACAAGACCCTGGAGATGCTGCAACATTCCAGCTGATCGGCGCTTCTTCTGAGCTCAGCAGAAGCGCCAGGATCAGCACCGGGCTCCAGCCGGAGCCTGGCGCTGATCCTGGTGCTTCCACTGAGCCCTGACAGTCCTGAAGAAGCGCCGATCAGCTGGAAAGCGGCATTGATCCTGGCGCTTCCGCTGAGTCCTGACAGCCCTGCAGCTCCAGTCTTGCTCAGGCTTGTGCGGTGCTGCCACCGGTTCAGCTCATTCCCCTCCCCCGCTACCACTTTTCTAGGATGGTCGCATACCACCTGCCAGGTGCCAATGTACCACAGGTGGTACCCGTACCACTGGTTGAAAAGCCCTGGCCTAGACCAGTTGGAAACTTAGCAATTTTAAGACTTGTGGACTTCAACTCCCAGAATTCTCTAGCAAACATAACCTGGGAATTGAAGTTCACACGTCTTAAAGTGCCCAAGGTTGACAAACCATAGACATTTGAATATTAATGCTTATTAACAGTGCTTGTGTCCCTGTTAAGCTTTAATTTCCTTAATTCTTATTTCATTTACCATCAATTATCCTTGATTTGTACAAATATTAATGTTTTCAGATTATTGTTTTAACAATTGGTTGACAGCCTGTCTTGGATCAGAATATAATTCAGCCATTTTAAATATCTAAGCATATGGCTAGTTGGCATCAACAACTTGATGTCAACTCTTATCTCCAAAATTCAGAGTGAAATTCAAAATTATAAGCAATCAATGTGTAGTAAAGATTCAAAGAGTGATGCTTTGAGCCCTTTTACAGCAACTTCCTAAACATCTCCATTGTGTCTAGCCCAGGGGTAGGCCACCTTGCCTCTTTTATGACTCGTGGACTTCAACTCCCAGAATTCCTGAGCCAGCCATGGCTCAGCTTGGAAACCTCTCCCTTTCCCCTCAGCATGGCTGGCTCAGGAATTCTGGGAGTTGAAGTCCACGAGTCATAAAAGAGCCAAAGTTGCCTACCCCTGGTCTAGTCTGATCTTGCTTAGCTTTCGATCCTATAGAAAAGAAATCTAGGGTTGCAACCGGCTGAGCTACCTATTCAGCTATTGGACAGTATGGTATAGTAGTCACCAACAGATGGATTCGTAGCTGGCTGACCAACTGCACTCAGCGTGTGGTCCTCAATGGAATTGCATCTACATGGAGGGAAGTGTGTAGTGGGGTGCCCCAGGGCTCTGTTCTGGGCCCAGTGCTCTTCAACATCTTCATCAATGATTTGGACTAGGGAATAGATGGGGAACTCATCAAATTTGCAGACGACACCAAGCTGGCAGGAATTGCCAACACTCCAGAAGACAGGCTTAAGATACAGAAGGATCTTGGCAGACTTGAAAAATGGGCGTTATCTGACAAAATAAAATTCAGTGGTGAAAAAAGTAAAGTTCTACATTTAGGCAAGAAAAAACAAATGCACAGGAATAATACAGGTGGTACCTCGCTCAATAGTAACTTTGAGAGGGATCTTGGAATCCTAGTGGATAATCACATTTAAATATAAGACAGCAGCCTGCTGCAGCTGCCAAAAAAGCCAACACAGTGCTGGGCTGCATTAACAGAGGGATAGCATCAAGATTAGGTGAAGAGTTAATACCACTTTACAATGCCTTGGTAAGGCCGCACTTGGAATACTGCATCCAGTTTTGGTCGCCACAGTGTAAAAAAGACATTGAGATTCTAGAGAGAGTGCAGAGAAGAGCAACAAAGATGATTAGGAGACTGGAGGCTAAAACATATAAGGAACGGTGGCTGGAATTGGGTATGTCTAGTTTAATGAAGAGAAAGACGAGGGGTGACATGATAGCAACGTTCCAATATCTCAAAGAAGAGGGAGTCAAGCTATTCTCCAAAGCACCTGAAGGCAGGACAAGAAGCAACGGATGGAAACTAATCCAGGAGAGAAGCAACCTAGAACTAAGGAGAAATTTTCTGACAGTGAGAACAATTAATCAGTGGAACAACCTTCCACCAGAAGTTGTGAATGCTCTGACACTGGAAGTTTTTAAGAAGAGTCCAGACAGCCATTTGTCTGAAATGGTATAGGGTTTCCCTGCTTGAGTACGAGGTTGGACTAGAAGACCTCCAAGGTCCCTTTCAACTCTGCTGTTCTGTTAGTTAGAGTGATGGAGTAGGATGTGGGAAATCGTGATTCAATTCCCCACTCAGGGCAAAGTTCCTTGAAAGAATCTGTTGGTTGTGAAACTGGGGAGGAGGAAAGAACCATATACTATATACATTTTTTTTTAATTAAAAGTTTTAAAAATTTCACACAATATATATCCCCAATCCCTCCCCCCCCCCACTTCCCAGAGCTGATTACAGGGTTACAAATAAACAAACATAATCTAAATAACATTACCCAACTATACTATTAATCAAATCCATAACATACTTTAACCCCTCTTCAAAATAAATATTAACAAATTGAAAACAAAAATTATTATATGATTATATAATTAAACCATAATACTAAAAATAATATAATATAAAATCAAATAATATAAATTCAATCATATTAAACTATTAATAATAATCTAAAAATTACTCATAAGCAAGATAATATTTTTCAGTCTGATATTTCTTTTGAATATAATCAATCCATCTTCTCCAAACCATATACTATATACTTTGAACCCATGCGGGGTAGTCCTTAACTTAGAACCATTTGTTTAACAACCATTCAGAGTTACAGTGCCATTGAAAAAAATGATCACGACCGCTCCTTACACTTCATGATTGTCACGGCATCCTCACCGTCAGATGACCAAAATTTGGGCATTTGGCCAACCAGCGTGAATTTACGATAGTTGCAGTGTCTCAAGGTCATGTGATGGCCCTCTGTGACCTTCCCAACTGGCTTCCGACAAGCAAAGTCCAATGAGAGGAACCAGATTCGTTTAACGACCATGTGATTCACTTAAGAACGGCAGTGATTTCGCTTAACTGTGCCAAAAAAGGTCATAAAACTGGATGCTTAACTTGCTTAACTGCCCTGCTTGGGGCAACCAATGATGTGTCATATATTTCTTTTCTCATCAGTCCAGCTGATGTTGCCCAGGTTCAGAGAGATGTAATCAAACAAGATTTGAAGGATCGCAAGTTCCTAGTATCTGCATCAGGAAGAATACAGAATAACAAGAGTTGGGAGGGACCTTGGAGGTCATCTAGTCCAGCCCCCCGCTGAAGCAAAAGACCCTATCCCATTTGAGACAAGTGGCTGTTCAGTCTCTTCTTGAAAGCCTCTAGTGATGAAGCACCCACAACTTCTGAAGGCAAAGCTGTTCCACTGGTTGATTGTTCTCATGTTACCTGCCTGAGCAAGGGGGTTGGACTTGATGACCTCCAAGATCCCTTCCAACTTTTATTATTATTATTATTATTATTATTATTATTATTATTATTAAATTTCTCCTTAGTTCTAGGCTGCTTCTCTCCCTGATCAGTTTCCATCCATTGTTTCTTGCCTTGCCTTCTGGTGTTTTGGAAAATAGGTTGCCCCCCCTCTTCTTTGTGGCAGCCCCTCAAATATTGGGACACTGCTATCATGTCCCCCCTAGTCCTTCTCTTCACTAGACTAGCCATGCCCAGTTCCTGCAATCGTTCTTCACATGTTTTAGCCTCCAGGCCCCTAATCATCTTTGTTGTTCTTCTCTGCACTCTTTCCTGAGTTTCAACATCTTTTTTTAATAGTGTGGTGATCAAAACTGGATGCAGTATATCAGATGTGGTCTTACCAAGGGTCTGTAGAGCTGTATTAGTACCTCACATGATCTTAATTCAGTCTCTCTGTTCATGCAACTTAGGATTGCATTGCCATTTTTGGCTGCTGTCACACACTGCTGGCTCGTGGTTAAATGATCGTCCACTAGGACTCCCTTACACAGTTTCTGCTATGAAGCCAGGTTTCACCTAATCTGGACATGTCAAACCCAAGGCCCGGGGACCGGATGCGGCCCGCGAAGTGGTTTCATGTGGCCCGCGAAGCCATTCTGGAAACAGTGAGGGAACGGCCCCCACTGCCTTGGCCCTGGCCCAGGCCGGCCAGGAGCCAATGTACAATTTTGTGGTGGCCTTCTATGCTGAAACGCATTCAGTCTTAGCTCCACAAGGCCGTCTGGAAACAGCGAGGAACCAGCCCCTGCCGCATCGGCCCAGTCCCCTGGGTGCATGCTGGGGAGGTGTCACCCTTTGTGAGAAATGAAGAAATTCACCATCGCCTGGAAGTGGCCAGGAAATGGCCCTCACCTACTTCACAGATCTGGCTTGATGGGCTCTGCCCCGATCCCACCCCCTTCTGCCAGAGACCCTCAGATCTGTCCCACTCCTGCCCTGGCCCCCCACAGGCACCCTTGATGTCAATGATGTAGAGCTGGCCATGCCCACCCAGCAGGCCACACCCACTCCATCCACGTCCACCCAGTAGGCCGCACCTACCCTGGCCACCCCCCCCCCCGAGGGCAACCGCAATGCTGATGTGGCCCTCAATGAAATTGAGTTTGACACCCCTGCACTAAAGGATTCTCCAATTGTGGTTTTCCCGCCTTCTCTATGTGTCTATGCACATTCAAGCAATTTTTTTTAAGCCTATCAGATTTTCTCCAGCAAAGCCGGAATGCAGTCAATACTTGCTCATGGTGTGGCGAGTGGGTGGTTAATATTATTTACGGAGAGAGCATGCAAATGCATTTATCCATTTAGGGTTTCCAGACTTATACAATCTTCCTGGGTTCAAACCCCAAAGTTTTATTTTTTTTTTCAGAGCGACGACAGGTAGTCCTCGACTTATGACCCACAACGGAGCCCAAAATTTCTGTTGTGAAGTGAGACAGTTGTTGAGTTTTGCCCCATTTTACGGCCTTGTGAAGTGAATCACTGCAGTTGTTAACAACGCGGTTGTTAAGTGGGCTTCCCCGTGGACTTTGCTTGTCCGAAGATCGCAAAAGGGGATCACGTGACACCGGGATGCTGCAGCCGTCATAAATAGGGGTCAGTTGCGAAGCGTCTGAATTTGGATGGAGATGCTGCAATGGTTGTAAGTGTAAAAAAAAATGATCATAAGCCACTTTTTTCAGTGCTGTTTCGGAAATCGCCACTAAACGAACGATTGTAAGTCGAGGGCCATCTGTGAGGTTTTATCTGTGTGCCAAATGGAATTGGGAGTTCTGTAAAAGCTTGTTTAATATCGTGGTTCCTTTTTTCCATTCGTTCCTGGTTCCTTCCTTTGTTTTTGTTTTTTTTTTTCCAGTTCCTCTGCAGAGACGGCCTATCTCCCTCTAAACTAGAGTTAGTGGCGTAACTAGGGAAGCCTGGAGCGTGCCTGCCACTTAACCAACCAACCTTACATGAGAATCTGTTCAGGGATCGACAGCCTTAGGCCATATGTTTGATCCAGCCCATGCTGAGGACTGGGAAGTCTCCTAAGGAAGGGGCTGGCTGACCACGGATGAGGCCCAAACAGACTTGGGACAAAATGGCTGCCAAGGAAGGGACCCAGTCAAGCTTCGGCCTCCGGTTTCATGCCGAGCTGGAGCAAGGAATGCATCAGCGGATTAAGATGGAGGAAGAGGAGCCGGCGAATTCCTCCACATCTGGAGAAGGCTTGGAGGAAGCTCCTCACCTCCTTCAGCCTGGAAGCATTCGGGAGTTCTTGCAAAGACCGCCCGGAGACCAGGAAGCTGGAGATGGGCTCCTCCAGCGGTGGGAGGCCCAGTGGCAGGATTTTCTGAAGAAACTGGAGTACCCTCACTCAGAATGGGAGACGCCCCAGTTGCTGGACGAGCCCACCCCCTGGGACAACACCAAGGCCTTCCTGGCGTCTTTTGAACAAGTGGCCCAGGCCTGCCAGTGGCCCAGAGAAGACTGGATGGCCCGTCTCTTGCCTGCCCTGAGCGGGGAAGCAGAGCAGATCTTCAGCAATCTGGACACCAGAGACCGGGTGGACTATGACAAGGTCAAGGCGGCCATCTTGAGGGGGGACGCCATTGCCAGGGAGCGCCAGCGGCAGAACTTCCGACGGTTCTGTTACCAGGAGGCTGAAGGCCCGAGGGGTGTCTACTGCCAGCTCCAGAAACTTTGTCATCGTTGGCTGAAGGTGGAGAGACACTCCAAAGAGCAGATCCTAGAGCTGCTGATCCTGGAGCAGTTCCTGGCCATCCTGCCCCCGGAGATGCAAAGTTGGGTCCGGGAACACGGTCCGGAAACCTGCTCCCAGGCGGTGTCCCTGGCCGAGGATTTCCTGCAAAGGCAACCAGCCGAGGCGGGTTGGGAAGAACAGGTGAGCTTGGGACACCTCGGGCCTTCTTTGCAGCAAGATGCCGTGGCTCGGTTCGCCCAATACGCCAAGCTACACATCTGGATTAAGAGTTCAGTTCCGTACTGTACAATGGTTGTGAAATGAAGGCTGGGGTTTTGCAGCTTGCTGAAATAAGAGCCCTGTTTTGCAGGAGCCCTCAAAAACCCTGTGAGAATGCAACCCCCCAAAATGATAAATTAATGTGGTGAGCCCCCTCCCGCCTCATCCAGGAAAACGAATGGATTGGGAAGAAATGAATATAATATTAGGTTGGTGATTAAAAATTAAGCTACGTATCAAAAGTGTTGTCACATGTTATGGTGGCCCAGCTGGCCACCCTGGGCTGGCTGAAGCAAAGTAGAAGTAAGTTTTGACTCTGCTCCTGTTTTATTTATGTACACTTGATCGGCTCGAAAAAAAAATGTGTGACCCATAACGGAAATTCCTGTTGTAAGCTACAAGTAGTCCTCGCTTAACAACGGTAATTGCGACCGGAATTTCCATAGCTAAGCAATGCAGTCATAAAGCATGACATCACACAACTGCATCAGTGACGGCAACTGGACTTCCTTGTTTTTCTTTGAAGACGTTCCGCTTCTCATCCAAGAAGCTTCTTCAGCTCTTGACTGGATGGTGGGGAGATGGAAGGACTGAACAGCTTTCTCTCAATGAGGGGAAGGGAGGGTATGACAACATCTATCTCCCGTCTACAACACAGTCCTTTCAGAAGTTCCAAGAAGGCTCCACATCCATTTGTACCACTCAGATGACCCTGAGGACACAGATAAACCTCCAAGTGGCCTCAACGACTCTGTAAGAATGCAAATGACCAGCTCTCTGCAAGGAGTATAAATCCTTCCATTCCCCACCATCCAGTCAGAGCTGAGGAAGCTTCTTGGATGAGAAGCGAAACATCTTCAAAGAAAAATAAGAAAATCCACTTGCTTCCTGAAAAAGCACCTTTGGGACAACCATGACCTGGATGATTGAGAACCTCCATAGAGATTGAGCTGGTCTAACTGGTCACTGAACGGTGGTGCCTGTTTTAATTAGGTTACTAATTATTGGTGTATATAGCCCTACTTTCAGGGAGAAAGACTTGTGGGGGTGTCCTTCAGATGTCAACCCTGCTCCATCTTAGTCTGCACCCCAGTTTCATCACTTCTCCTGTCATGTAATAATAATAATATAATAATAATGACAAAACAGTCTGGATAGTGGACATGGCAGTGCCTGGAGACAGCAGAATAGACGAGAAAGAACTGGAGAAGATAACAAAATACAAAGACCTACAAATAGAAATAGAAAGACTGTGGCAAAAGCAAGCCAGGGTAGTACCAATAGTCATAGGTGCCTTGGGTGCAATCCCAAAACAACTGGAGCACCACTTGAACACCACTGGCATTGACAAATTTGCCATTAGTCAATTGCAAAAGGCGGCCTTACTAGGAACTGCTTCCATCCTGCAACGATATCTGTAATACCATCAAACATCCACATCTGCCTGTCCCAGGTCCTGGGTAAGGACTCGATAGGTAGACAAAATGCCAAATCCAGTCTGAACATCTGGCTGACTGTGCAATGATCCATAATAATAATAAAGTTGGAAGGGACCTTGGAGCTCATCTGGTCCAACCCCCTGCTCAGGCAAGAAACCCTATACCATTTCAGACAAGTGGCCATCCAGTCTCTTCTTAAAGACTTCCAGTGTTGGAGCATTCACCACCTCTGGAGGCAGGTTGTTCCACTGGTTAATTGTTCTAACTGTCAGGAAGTTTCTCCTTAGTTCTAGGTTGCTTCTCTCCTTGATTAGTTTCCATCCGTTGCTTCTTGGAATTGCTCATCATAAAATGGATTTGTGGCCCAGCTAAGACTCAGGGGTCAAAGATAGCTTCAGTTCCTGTCCTTTGACGCCCTGCTTGGAGCCTCCATTTTCTTCTCTTTCCCCTCAGTGCCTCTGCTTCCAGATCTTTCCTCGAAGTGACGTCTCCCCTTTCCTTCCAGGAGCTGGGACCCATTGAAGAAATTGCGCTGGACTTCTCCGAGGGAGAAGAGTCACCATCAAATGAGGCCGATGGGGACATTCAGGAGAAAGATGTTGGATCCTTGGGTGAGAATAAATGAATTTTACCTTCCCTTCGAAAAGAAAAAAAAACTTTTTTTCTGTAGTAACCCATAAACTTTACAGGGATACAGACCCTCAACTTATGACCATAAATGAGCCCAGAAATTACAGTTGTAAGAGGTGCTGGTTGTTAAGCAGGTCATCATATAATCATAATATACAGTAGTCCTCATCTTACGACCATAATTGAGCCCAAGAATTCCGTTGCTAAGCGAGAGCGGTTCAGTGAATTTTGCCCCATGTTACGACCTTTCTTGCCACAGTTGTTAAGTGAATCACTACAGTTGTTGAGTTAGTAGCAGAGTCGTTAAGTGAATCCAGCTTGCCCATTGGCTTTGCCCTTCAGGAGCTCACAAAAAGTGACACCAGAACTCTGCAATCGTCACAAATCTGAGTTGGTTGCCAAGTAGCTGATTTTGATCATGTGACCCTGGAGAAGCTGCAACGGTCACAAGTGTGAAAAATGGTCATAAGTCACTTTTTTCATGCCGTTGAACCTTCAAACGGTCACTAAATGAATTGTTGTAAGTCAAGGACTACCTGTAGTTAGAGCGGTGAACTAGCATAATCTAGCACGCAGAGTAGACAATCTATATACACTCCTGGGATTTCCCTGTGTGGTTTGCCATTTAAAATTTGATCCTAGACCAGGGGTAGGCCATCTTTGCCCTTTTATTACTCGTGGACTTCAACTCCCAGAATTCCTGAGCCAGCCATGCTGAGGGGAAAGGGAGAGGTTTCCAAGAAGAGCCATGCTCACCCAGGAATTCTTGGAGTTGAAGTCCACGAGTCATAAAAGAGCCAAGGTTGCCTACCCCTGGTCTAAGGGCTATTCTAAGTGTTATTTATATAGCCTAGGGCAGGTGTAGGCCATCTTGGCTCTTTTATGACTCGTGGACTTCAACTCCCAGAATTCCTGTGCCAGCCATGCTGAGGGGAAAGGGAGAGGTTTCCAAACTGAGCCATGCTGGCTCAGGAATTCTGGGAGTTGAAGTCCACGAGTCATAAAAGAGCCAAGGTTGCCTACCCCTGATCTAGAGAAATGAAGTTTAGTGTTGCTGCCTGCTGAGCTACCTATCCAGCTACTGGAACAGTATGGTATAGTAGTTAGAGTAGTAGACTCAAATGTGGGAAATCCAGATTCAGTTCTCTGCTCAGTGCAAAGCTGCTTAGAAGAATCTGAGCCAGAGACCTGTCGGTTAGGTAACCGGGGAAGAGGAAAGAACCATATACTCTTATCTACCATGAAGGTAGTCCTCAATTTATGACCACTCTGACAATTGGCATCCATTTACGACAGTTGCAGCATTCTGGGGGTCATGTGATCCCCATTTTTTACCTTCTCAGCTGGCTTCCAACAAGCACAGTCGATGAGAGAAGTTGGATTTGTTTAACGACCATTTAGTTCACTTAACAACTGCAATATTTGCTTAACAACAGTGATAAAAGAGATCATAAAATCTGGCCTGACTCATTTAACAAGCACCTTGCTTGGCAACAGACATTCTGACCGTAAGTCAAGGATAACCTGTACATTAATTAAAGATAGATAGATAGATAGATAGATAGATAGATAGATAGATAGATAGATAGATAGATAGATAGATAGATGGATGACAGACAGACAGACAGACAGACAGACAGAATTATGATAGATGGAAATAGATGATAGGTGGTAGATAGATAGAGAGATAGAGAGATAGAGATAGAATGATGGTAGATGGAAATAGATAAATTATAGATAGATGATAGATGATATAGATAGACATAGAGATAGAGAGAAATAGATGATGATAGAGAATGATGATAGATGGAAATAGATAGATGATAGAGAGATAGAGATAGATGAGAGATAGGTGAGAGATAGATAGATGATATATATATATATATAGAGAGAGAGAATGATGATAGATGGAAATAGAGAAAATGATAGAGATAGATAGATAGATAGATAGATAGATAGAGAGATAGATAGATACAGTAAAATGATAGATGACAGACAGACAAAAAGAGAGAGAATTGTGATAGATGGAAATAGATAGATAGATAGATAGATAGATAGATAGATAGATAGATAGATAGATAGATATAGAATGATGATAGATGGAAATAGAGATAGATTATAGATAGATGATAGATGATAGAGATACATATAGAGATAGATAGATACATAGAGATGATAGATGATAGATAGAATGATGATAGAATGATAGATATAAATACAGATAGGATAGATGATAGATAGAGATAGATGAGAGATAGATTGATTGATAGATGATAGATGATAGAATGATGATAGATGGAAATATAGATGATAGATGATAGATAGATAGATAGATAGATAGATAGATAGATAGATAGATATGATAGATAGAATGATGATAGAATGATGATGGAAATAGAAATAGATGAGAGAGAGACAGATAGATAGATGATAGAATTGTGATAGATGGAAATAAATAGATAGATAGATATAAATAGATAGAGAGAGATAGACAGACAGACAGACAGACAGATATAGAATGCTGATAGATGGAAATAGATTATAGATAGATGATAGAGATACATTTACGACAGACCGATCCTGCGATGAAATCCCAGATCCGGCTGTCTGGGGGAGGGAGACAGCCGGATCTGGGATTTCATCGCAGGATCGGTCTGCAGTTACACAGGTTACTCTGGTGCGAAATAACATGGAATGCTCGCCTCCCAGCTTAGGAGCCGCGCGCAATAGAGAAGTAATCAGCTGCAAGAACTTAGAACTCAGAAATACATCTGATATGAGTGATGGGAGGATTAATCGACCGGGCTCCATAACGAGGTCTATGAGCCGTGTGCAGGCGCGTTTGTGCCTATAAACGAGCTCCCCCACCCTCTGGCTTTTAACACCCTGATGATGATGGCAGCAATACAGCCATCGAAAGCTAGGTTATTTATTTATTAAACATTTAATTGTTTTATCTCCTGGTGCTCGTCTTTATCTTTTGAATATATATATATATATATATATATATATATATATATATATATATATATATATATATAGAGAGAGAGAGAGAGAGAGAGAGAGAGAGAGAGAGAGAGAGAGATGATGGAAATAGAGAAAGATGATAGAGATAGATAGATAGATAGATAGATAGATAGATAGATAGATAGATAGATAGAGTAAGATGATAGATAGATGACAGACAGAGAGAGAGAGAGAGAATTGTGATAGATGGAAATAGATAGATAGATAGGTAGGTAGGTAGGTAGGTAGGTAGGTAGGTAGGTAGGTAGATACATAGATAGATAGATAGATAGATAGATAGATAGATAGATATAGAATGATGATAGATGGAAATAGAGATAGATTATAGATAGATGATAGATGATAGAGATACATATAGAGATAGATAGATACATAGAGATGATAGATGATAGATAGAATGATGATAGAATGATAGATATAAATACAGATAGGATAGATGATAGATAGAGATAGATGAGAGATAGATTGATTGATAGATGATAGATGATAGAATGATGATAGATGGAAATATAGATGATAGATGATAGATAGATAGATAGATAGATAGATAGATAGATAGATAGATAGATAGATAGATAGATATGATAGATAGAATGATGATAGAATGATGATGGAAATAGAAATAGATGAGAGAGAGACAGATAGATAGATGATAGAATTGTGATAGATGGAAATAAATAGATAGATAGATATAAATAGATAGAGAGAGATAGACAGACAGACAGACAGACAGATATAGAATGATGATAGATGGAAATAGATTATAGATAGATGATAGAGATACATTTACGACAGACCGATCCTGCGATGAAATCCCAGATCCGGCTGTCTGGGGGAGGGAGACAGCCGGATCTGGGATTTCATCGCAGGATCGGTCTGCAGTTACACAGGTTACTCTGGTGCGAAATAACATGGAATGCTCGCCTCCCAGCTTAGGAGCCGCGCGCAATAGAGAAGTAATCAGCTGCAAGAACTTAGAACTCAGAAATACATCTGATATGAGTGATGGGAGGATTAATCGACCGGGCTCCATAACGAGGTCTATGAGCCGTGTGCAGGCGCGTTTGTGCCTATAAACGAGCTCCCCCACCCTCTGGCTTTTAACACCCTGATGATGATGGCAGCAATACAGCCATCGAAAGCTAGGTTATTTATTTATTAAACATTTAATTGTTTTATCTCCTGGTGCTCGTCTTTATCTTTTGATATATATATATATATATATATATATATATATATATATATATATATATATATATATATATATATAGAGAGAGAGAGAGAGAGAGAGAGAGAGAGAGAGAGAGATGATGGAAATAGAGAAAGATGATAGAGATAGATAGATAGATAGATAGATAGATAGATAGATAGATAGATAGATAGATAGATAGAGTAAGATGATAGATAGATGACAGACAGAGAGAGAGAGAGAGAATTGTGATAGATGGAAATAGATAGATAGATAGGTAGGTAGGTAGGTAGGTAGGTAGGTAGGTAGGTAGATACATAGATAGATAGATAGATAGATAGATAGATAGATAGATAGATAGATAGATAGATAGATAGATATAGAATGATGATAGATGGAAATAGAGAGATTATAGATAGATGATAGATGATAGAGATACATATAGAGATAGATAGATAGATAGATAGATAGATAGATAGATAGAAATGATAGATGATAGATAGAATGATGATAGATAGAATGATAGATGGAAATAGAAATAGATGATAGGACAGATGATAGATAGAGATAGATGAAAGATAGATAGATAGATAGATAGATAGATATAAGAGCCGAGGTGGCGCAGCAGTTAGGGTGCAGTACTGCAGGCCACTTTAGCTGACTGTGTTCAGCAGGTCAGCAGTTCAAATCTCACCGGCTCAAGGTTGACTCAGCCTTCCATCCTTCCGGGGTAGGTAAAATGAGGACCCAGATTGTTGGGGGCAATGTATACATTGCTTACTGGTGTACACCGCTTAGAGAGTGCTTGCACTTAAAGCAGTATATAAATCTCATAAATAAATAAATAAATAGATGATAGATAGAATGATAGATGGAAATATAGATGATAGATAGATAGATAGATAGATAGATAGATAGATAGATAGATAGATAGATATAGATGAGAGAGAGACAGAGATAGATGATAGAATGGATAGATGGAAATAGATAGATGATAGATAGATAGATAGATTATAGATAGATGATAGAATGATGATAGATATAGAGATAGATGATATAGATAGATATAGTAAGATGATAGATAGGTAGGTAGGTAGGAAGGTAGGTAGATAGGTAGGTAGATAGAGAGATAGAGAGATAGAGGGATGATAGACAAGGAGCCAAGCTAACACTGCTCCTCTTTTTATTATTTTTTATGTGGATGCCATATTCAATTTGTCCTCTTGGCTTTTTTGTGGGCACAGGATGGACGTGCATTAATGAGAAGAT
The DNA here is from genome assembly GCF_016545835.1 of Crotalus tigris. NCBI lineage: Eukaryota > Metazoa > Chordata > Lepidosauria > Squamata > Viperidae > Crotalus > Crotalus tigris. The sequence goes on along the minus strand of NW_024098302.1, from coordinate 313,051 downwards.
GGCCCACGCCGAAAGTTTTGACCAAGTTTTCAACAGGACCCTGAAACGGGGGAGACTGGAAAACAAGGTTTCCCACTTTGGGGAGCAGGATGACATTTTGCACGGGTGGTACCGAGCTGAGAGGAAGAAAGGAAGTGGCTTGCAAGACAGGGAGGAAGGCTCCCCCTTCTGGGAGGGCGAGGAATTGCTGGATGGTCCCGGCGATGACGAGCAGTTCCACGAAGGAAAAGACGCCTATCTGGTGGGCGGGTGGAGCTTCAGGCAGAGAGCCGATCTGATTAAACTCGAGAAAAACGATCTTTACAAATTCTCCGACGGTGGGAGGAGCTTCAAAGCGATTTCCCCGTGCGCTTCAAGCAACGAGAACGACGAGGAGAAAAAGCCGCACCAGTGCCCCGAGTGTGGCAAGTCCTTTATTGCCAAAGCACACCTGATCATCCATCAGCGGATCCACACCGGAGAGAGGCCCTTTAAATGCCTGTCCTGTGGGAAGACCTTCACCCAGCGCTCAAACCTCACTGTCCATCAGCGCATCCACACGGGTGTGAAACCCTTCCAGTGCGCAGACTGCGGGAAAAGTTTCTGCTCCAGCACCAACCTCAGCAAACACCAGAGCGTCCATGTGAAAGGGGCCCCGTACAAATGCTTAGCCTGCGGGAAAAGCTTCAAGATCCACGCCCATTTTATCGCGCACAAGAGAATCCACGCCCGGCGGAAACTCCACTCCTGTCCGGACTGCGGGAAATCCTTCCTCGCCGCCTTGCATCTCATCATCCACCAGCGAATTCATACCGGAGAGAAACCCTATAAATGCTTAGAGTGTGGGAAAAGCTTCAGCCAGAACGCTCACCTCAAAGTGCACCAGAAAATCCACAAAAAGGGGAAGAGGTTTCAGTGCGCTGACTGCGGAGAAAGCTTCCTCTCCAGGTTGAACCTCAGCCAGCATCAAACCCTCCACTTCGCCGATAACCCCTACAAGTGCACCGAATGCGAGAAGTCCTTCCGCCTCAACTCTCACCTGATGGCTCACAAGCGGAATCACGCCGCCAAAAAGCCGCACAAGTGCTCCTATTGCGGAAAAGCTTTCTTTACCAAATCCTACTTCATCATCCACCAGAGGATCCACACCGGGGAGAGGCCGTTCAAGTGCTTGACGTGCGGGAAATGTTTCAGCCAAAGCTCCCACCTGAACGTCCACAAGCGCACCCACACCGGGGTGAAGCCGTTCCCGTGTTCTCACTGCGGGCAGAGTTTCAGCTCGAGCACCAACCTGCTCAAGCATCAGAGGATCCACACAGGGGAAAACCTGTACATCTGCTCCGACTGTGGGAAAAGCTTTAAGGTGCATTCCCACCTGATTGCGCATAAGCGGATGCACGCCGCCAAAAAGCCCCACAAGTGCTCCTATTGCGGGAAGTCGTTCTTCGCCAAGTCCTACCTCATCATCCACCAGAGGATCCACACCGGGGAGCGGCCCTACAAATGCTTGGCTTGTGGCAAGAGCTTCACGCAGAGCTCCAACCTGACGGTGCACGAGCGCACCCACACGGGCAAGAACCCGTTCCAGTGCTCGGACTGTGGGAAAAGCTTCAAGGTGAGTTCGCACCTGCTTGCGCACAAGAAAATCCACGAAACCAAGAAGCCGCACAAGTGCTCGTACTGCCACAAGTCCTTCGTCTTCAAGTCGTATCTGATCATCCACGAACGGATGCACACGGGTGAGCGACCGTTCAAGTGTCTGGCGTGCGGGAAAAGTTTTAGTCAGAGTTCCCACCTGAACGTTCACAAAAGGACGCACTTGGGGAAGAAGCCGTTCCAGTGTTCCGAATGCGGGAAAAGTTTCCGTGTGAGTTCCCAGCTCCTGGCCCACAAAACCATGCACGTGGCCAAAAAGTCTTATGCCAGCCCGACGAGCAACAGCAATACCAATAGTAGTAACAACAACAGCAATAGCAATAAATGCCTGGATTGCGGGAAAACGTTTATTTCCAAGTCCTACCTGATCATCCATCAGAGGATCCACACCGGCGAGAGACCCTATAAATGCCTGGTGTGTGGGAAATGCTTCAGCCAGAGTTCGCACCTGACGGTCCATCAGAAGACGCACCGCCGCGTGAAGATGTTCCAGTGCTCCGAATGCGAGGAGAGTTTCAATTCCCACATGAAGCTGTTGAAGCACCAGAGGATCCACATGAAAGGAAATCCCTTCCAGTGCTTGGATTGCGGGAAATCGTTTGTCACCAAATCGCAACTCATCATCCATCAGAGAAGCCACACAGGGGAGAGGCCGTACAAGTGCTTGGACTGTGGGAAAGGGTTCAGCCAGAGCTCCAATCTTATACGGCATCAGAGGATTCACTCGGGGGAGAACCCCTACAAATGTTCGGACTGCGGGAAAAGCTTCTGTTCGCACGAGAATCTGATTAAACACCAGAGAATCCACACCTAAAACCCTGAACGAGCTGTTGATAAGAGGTTATGGACCAGTGTTTCCCAACCTTGGGGAATTCTGGGAGTTGAAGTTCGTGCATCTTAAAATCCCCAAGGTCGAGAAACAATGTTATGGACCATTGCATTGTATTAGCCAAGTGTCCGTTGGGGAGACTACACTACAACAGAAGGCCACATTGCCGTTTTGCTGTCACGACACGAGAATTTGCTGCTTATCCGAGCATCAGTGGAAGAGATGAATCATGTCAAGGCAGAGGAATGGAGAAAGTCTCCCGGGGGGAGGGCGATTCTCCCATGTATTTGGAAGCCTTTACTCAGAATTTGAACTCAGTACTGTTTCTAAACTGAGGAGCTAAGAGTGGCCAGAGAATGTTGTTCTGCATCCGTCAGCCGGCTTCAGAATGATTCTTAAGGACCACCAGCCAAGCCATCTCTTGACAAAAGCTTCCAGGTCACGTCCGTTAAGTAGTCACTCCAGATGAGTTTCTTTTAATTAGACTAATCTCCGACTTTTTCTTCAGGCCTGTGAAGGGATTTCTTTTTATTTTATCTCCACAAACGATGACTCTGCCAGGAAGGTTCAACTGAGAGAAAGTCCAGGGCCTTCAAGGGCCTTCCGAGTTTTCAAGACTAGCTGGATCCCCATTGTCCTGCTCTGCCTCCATAATCACCACCCTGCGTTGATCTTGGGAGTCTCTTCTGCAAGCTAGAAATTTTCGTTCGTCTTTGTTTATCTTAAAGAGAGGCAATCCAGCGTTCTCCATATGTGCAAAGATGGTGGGTGGTGGTTTAAATCACATCAAAGATGGGGGGGGCTGGAGCCTAGCCTTGATTCCTTCTGACTAGCATCACTCTCTAGATCGTAGGTTGACCAAGTCTATCTGCCGCCTTTTGTTATTTAAAAAAATGGATTCAGTTTGGGTCATCTTCACGGAGACATTCTTATCCCAAGCTCTGAGGAGATTTCTTTTTTCACAAGTTTGAAAAATGGAAGCATGGGACTTCCTAAGCTCCTCTATAGAAGGTGGTAGGATCAGCCCAGGAGAAAAGCCACAAATCGTTGGCGGTTCTTGGTGGATTTTCAGGTGCCACAAGGCCTAGTGTTTTTGGCCAGATGTCTTAGAATTGGTGCAGAGCGCAAGAAACTGGATTTTTAAAATGGTCTTTGGTTTAAACACCAGCCCACTGACCAGCTGAAGGTTTTCAGCCTCTTGAGTGTTTTCCCCAAAATTATTTATTTTTCAATACATTAACGAAATCAGAGTCCTGTTGAGCCAACCAACACCACCTGGACTCTGCAGTTAAGAAAATGGTTGCGAGATGAGTGACTTGGGGCTAATTGAAGAAGACCGCCCCAACCCCGGTTCCTGCTTATCTTCTGGAAATGTGTGTAGGTCACCAAGCTGCTTTCATAAGCAAGGAGGCGAAATTCTTGATTTTGTGCGTTTTGACATGATCATCCAGCCTTCTGTGTTCACTGCCTCCCAAAGAACAGAAAATAAGTCTTAGCAAACAACGTATTCTTGTATTTTGGGGGGGATAGGGGTAGGGGTGGGGTGGAGTTCAGCCATGTAATATCCTCTTTTGTTCCTATAAAATGGAGGCAGCCAAAAATGCCGGGTTTTAATTGGAAGTGGTGAAATCTTAAGGCACATATACAGAGAGAAATCGTGTGGGGGCTGGACACACCCAGATGTGATGTCACAAAGGCACCGTCCAATAAGAGATAGTGAGCTTTGTCTAGGCCTGGTTCTCTTGTAACCCCTGCAGGATGTCACATCAACCAATACCGCAACCAGTTTTGGTCACCATGCTACAAAAAAGATGTTGAGACTTTGGAAAAAAATTCAGAGAAGAGCAACTAAGATGATCAAAAGCCCGGAGACCAAAACATATGAAGAACTGCTGCAGGACTTGGGTTTGGCTGGTCCAGGGGTAGGCAACCTTGGCTCTTTTATGACTCGTGGACTTCAACTCCCAGAATTCCTGAGCCAGCCATGGCTCAGCTTGGAAACCTCTCCCTTTCCCCTCAGCATGGCTGGCTCAGGAATTCTGGGAGTTGAAGTCCACGCGTCATAAAAGAGCCAAGGTTGCCTACCCCTGGGCTAATCTAAAGAAAAGAAGAAATAGGGGTGATTCCAGTATTTGAGGGGCTGCCACAAAGAAGAGAGGAATCACATTATTCACCAAAGCACCAGAGGGCAGGACAAGAAACAATGGTTGGAAACTGATCAAGGAGAGAAGCAACCTGGAACTAAGGAGAAACTTCCTGACAATGAGGACAACTAACCAGTGGAAGAGCTTTGCCTTCAGAAATCGTGGATGTTCCATCAATGGATATTTTTAAGAAAGAGACTAGATAGTCTCTTGTCTGAAATGATATAGGTCAGTGGTGGCGAACCTATGGCAGGTGTGCCAGAGGCGGCACTCAGAGCCCTCTCTGTGGGCACTTCTCTGAACTGGTGGCGGGCTGTGGACCCCCAGAGTGCGCCGGTCGAGGGGCCGGCAGGCTGTGGCTGCTGACGGACACTGTCGGCCCCCATGCGCTTGCTGGCCTCTGTGTGCGGGGGCTGATGGTGTCAGGCAGCAGCCACCCCAGGCCCTGCCTCACCTTGCCCTGTGACAGTGGCACCCCTGCCTTGCCTCGCCTCGCCTCACCCCGCAGCACGAGCCTCCTGCCCACCACCCCACCTGCCAGAAACCCCCTGGATCTCCCCCAACCCTGCCCGGCCCCCACAGGCATCCCTCCCCACGAGCAACATCGAGGTGACCATGCCCACCTTGGCCACACCCACCCAGTCTGCCATGACCACCACAGCCACGCCTACCCAGTGGGGTACTTGGCGATACATAAATGGGTTTTGGGTTGCAGTTCAGGCACTCGGTCTCTAAAAGGTCCGCCATCACTGGTATAGGTTCTCCTGCTTGAGCAGGGGGCTGGTCTAGAAGACCTCCAAGGGTCCCTTCCAGCTCTGTTCTGTCTTAGAATTTTGGTTTCAAAAAAGGGGCAAGGAATCATCACTGTGGGTGACATCTGGGGAAATCTTAAGACAGGTCCCTTTATATAAACGTTTCTCCCAGGCCTAGACAAAGCTTACGAATTCGGAGTTGCGTTGTGATGGTTTCGAGAGAGAGAGAGAGAAGGCACGAATTGGAACAATGGTTAGGAAAAGGACTTTTTGAGACAAGGCATATATTGGGGAAATGTCTTTCCTCCTTTATAAATGGGGAAAGAGGTCTTCCACTTGGGACATGTAAGTAGCATCACTACCAAGCCTTTTTTTTTTTTTTGGTCCTTTCTAGGATATTAAAAACCTTTGAGATGCAAAGGTGGGCCATGTCTTGGTAACGGCAACACCCTCTCCTGTCCACCAGGCAACAACCAAAGAGAAATGACTATTGTTAATAAGGTCACCGTAGGGAGCAAAATGTTAAATAATAGAGGGGGAGGGAATTGGTAAAAAGGAAGGGAAAATTAAGAGTAGGAATTGCTTGCGATTTTGAAATGCCTTTGAAGTAGACCAGGGCTAGGCCACCTTGGCTCTTTTATGACTCGTGGACTTCAACTCCCAGAATTCCTGAGCCAGCATGGCTCAGCTTGGAAACCTCTCCCTTTCCCCTCAGCATGGCTGGCTCAGGAATTCTGGGAGTTGAAGTCCACGAGTCACAAAAGAGCCAAGGTGGCCTAGCCCTGGAATAGGAAAAAAAGATAGGCCAAAGGTGATCAAGATCTAGAAATAGATCTCTGGGCAATTTTTGGTCTGCTTAGAGTCCAGGGTAGGCAACCTTGGCTCTTTTATGACTCGTGGACTTCAATTCCCAGAATTCCTGAGCCAGCATGGGTCAGCATGGAAACCCCTTCCTTTCCCCTCAGCGTGGCTGGCTCAGGAATTCTGGGATTTGAAGTCCACGAGTCCTAAAAGAGCCAAGGTGGCCTACCCCTGGAGTAGACATTTGAAATGGAAACAAATTGCTCTGTTTAAGAACAAAATGGGCGCTGGAAGGAAGTGACTGTGAAGGAGAATTCAAAGAAATACTGAAAAATACCGTAAAAGTATAGGAAGTGCAGTTCAGACTGGACTGTTTCTCCATTAGAATTGTTTACCTTTCCTGAACATTGGACACAGTTTAAGATGGGCTGTTTTGCGTCCGTTACTTTGAATAAAGTGTTTCTAAAATGCTGTATGGAACAAGAATGGGGCAGCTGTAGAAGAGGGAGACTCAGAAAACTGACAGTTTTATGGATGCTCCCGAAGATTCGGTATTACGTTATATCGCCTTATCTTTCTGCAAAGGAAGAACGATATGCAACTAAAACCAGACTCTCCTTGCCATGCCCCTTGAATAGGAAAGAAAAATCTCTTTACACTTTGCCAAAATTAAAGAAGTGTAACTTCTTCGTACATTTCTTGTAAGTATGAAAAATGATAATAAAATATATATCTATACAAAAAGTTAAGTGTTGAGTGCTTGAGACCTTGCCCATCGTTTGGAAGAAATTTCATCCAAATTTATTTCAGGAAAGCCAAAGTAGAACTTTTCAAATGCCATTCAGCCCCCTGAGATGGTTGTCAAGGTTTTAATATCTTTATAGAGAACTGAATCAGGATTGAAACCTAAATTCAGGCATAAATTTCCTCAGGTTGTCCACTTTCATCTACTGATTATTTTGTTTCAAAACATTTATACTGGTATTCCTCAATGTATGATGGGAACTGAGCCTGGGATTATGGTTGTAAGTCATCACTGTCATACATTGAGGCATTATAGCAGGGGTGTCAAAGTCAATTTCATTGAGGGCCACATCAGCATTGTGGTTGCCCTCAGGGGGGGTGGCCAGGGGGGGTGCATCCTACTGGGTGGGCGTGGATGGAATGGGTGTGGCCTACTGGGTGGGCATGGCCAGCTCTACATCATTGGAGTCAAGGGGGCCTGTGGGGGCCTGGGCAGGAGTGGGACAGATCTGAGGGTCTCTGGCAGAAAGGGGGGGGGGACCAGGGCAGAGCCCATCAAGCCGGATCTGTGAAGTACGCGAGGGCCATTTGCTGGCCACTTCCAGGCGATGGTGCATTTCTTCATTCCTCACAAAGGGTGACACCTCCCCATCATGCACCCGGCGGCTGATGTGGCAGGGGCTGGTTCCTTGCTGTTTCCAGATGGCCTTCTGGAGCTAAGACTGAATGTGTTTTAGCATAGATGGCCACCACAAAATTGTACATTGATTCCTGGCCGGCTTGAGCCAGGGCCAAGGCAGCGGGGGCCATTTCCTCACTGTTTCCAGGATGGCTTCGCAGGCCACATGAAACTACTTCGCGGGCCGCATCCGGCCCCCCGGGCCTTGTGTTTGACATGTCTGCATTATAGGATTAACTCTGAAGTTACAACTTTTTACAACAGTTGTTTTTTCCTCAAAGTTTATTCAGCGAAAGTTAAAATAGAAAATACCAACGTATTTTTTTAAAAAGTGGACAAAAGAAGAAAAAAAACACAGCAAACATTAAAGTGTCTTAAAAAAAGACTAACACATATGCACGTCTTCCCTAGTTCTGATTAATATTATACGTTAGTTTCCCACCACTTGTGAAACAGGCCAAACGAATGTTAAACTACTAAACTATTAAATCTGTTTATGATTCTTATGACAGTTGTTAAGCAATTGTCATGGCTATCGTGCAAATCTATTTTCTCCTAGGGTGGTTTGGGGTTTTTTGCCAAAAACCAGAAATAAAACACCAGAAACCAGCAGAAAATGTTGCAAATTATGGTTATTTGACTATGGGACACTGCAAACAGCCATAAAGATGTGTCAGTTGCCAGGCACGCAAAATGCAATCGTGGACTGCAGGACGTGGGTTATAGCCATGATAACTCCGAAAATGGATCGTAAGTAGCTCTGGGGAGGTCCATTGTAATTTTGAACAGTTTTTAAGCAACCAGTTGTAAGTCGAGGGCTATTTGCACAGCTGCCCATTTTATATCAAATTTTGGGCAGTTCCCAGCCAACAATTATTCTAATAAACCATTATTGCCTGGATTCACACAACATATTGAGCCATGATGTTGGTTTACACCTAAAGCGGCTGGATTTCGCACAGTTACTCTAACATCAACTTAAAACCAAGCCAGTCACAATAGGTGTTAGCCTGCTGTGTGAAAAAAGACACAGAATGTGTTTGACTCTCTGAAAAGAGTGGAATAAGAAGAGTCATTCAAGCATATCCTCTTAGGGAAAAAATGAAGAGGAATGGAGCAATAAAAAAAAGGATAAAACTTCCTCAAAATATTGTTTCTCCACCCGCTTATATAGGATTCTATTGAATGAATCCATTTTCCAGGGTAGTACAATTTAGGAGCACATCTGTGACCAAAATGAGTGGTGAAGTTGTTGGAGAGATGGGAAAAGGAACATTTCAAACACAAATCTACACTTCTCTAAACTAGTACAATGATGTTTTATTGTTAATAAAACATGGTTTTCAGGTAAGCAATCTACGCTGATTTCTAATACTTTAGCTTGACAAATTTTACAGGTCTTTTAATACAAATATTTCTATACAAAACACCAATCTCTCCTACATGCAAAGTTGTTTTTTTTTTTTACAGTTCCTTAACTTTCACTCACATTGATATCTGTATCAATGTGTCAAGCTAAAGTTGAAACTCTGCAGATAAATATTGAACTGAAGAGAGTAAGAGACAGATGAGCTTTGCATTTTTCTCTCCCATCAAATTATCAGAGGGTATCTAAACTTTGTCTCCAATGTGGGTCCACATGTGGGCCACAAGATTTGAGCTGGATCCGAAACCTTTCCCACAATCAACACACAAATAAGGCCTCTCCCCTGTGTGGTGTCTCTGGTGGACGATGAGATGTGATTTTTGTTTGAAGCGTTTCTCACATTCGGAGCACTGAAAAGGCCTGACTCCCGTGTGGGTCCGCTCGTGGGTGTTGAGGTTGGAGCTCACACTGAAGCCTTTGCCGCAGTGCGCACACACGTAGGGTTTTTCGCCCGTGTGAGTCCGCCGGTGGCTGGTCAGGTGCTGCTTCTGGGTGAAACTCTTCCCACAGTCTAGGCATTTGTAGGGTTTGTGGCCGGTGTGGATTCGCATGTGCGCAGCGAGGTCCGAAGTAACACAAAAGTTTTTGCCACATTCCGGGCATTTAAACAGATTCTCTCCGGTGTGGATCCGTTGGTGCCGGCTGAGATGTGACTTCCCACTGAAGGTCTTTCCACAATCGGAACAGATCAAGGCTTTCACATGCATGTGGACACACTGGTGCCCGTTGAGGTGCGCGCTTGAGCTGAAGATCTTCCCACACTCAAAGCACCGGAAGGGCTGCTCACCCGAGCGCACCCTCTGGTGGGCCAGGAGCTGGGAGTTCTGGCAGAACGATGTCCCACATTTTTCGGCAGCTGGGGATAGACCAGCCCTGCGCGGGTCCGAGTGGGTACTGATGCTCTTCCCCTTGCACACGTCCTGAGGCAGCTTTTCTTCCCTATGGCTTCTGAGGTGACTGTTGAAACCGCTGGGGTGTTGGAAGCGTTTCCCGCACTCGGAGCATCTGTAAGGCTTCTCTCTGGAGTGGCTTTTGAAAGGAAGACCAAAGCCCGAGCTCTCACCACCTTTTTGACCGCCATACGAGCAGGAATGGAGTTTTCCAGTCGTCTGGATGAGGCCTCTGTGAGTTACGAGGCTGGATCTCAAAATATACCCCAAACCTTTGTGTCCTTTTTTTCCTGGCTGCTTTCTTTTTGGGGAAATAGAATCTGGGATCCAGCTCAAGGACTTCCCATCCAGAGGATGTAAATTGGGTTCTTTGCCCCTGCGGACTCCGTCTTTTCTTTTACAGGAATCATTTCTCCAAGAAGGAACGGCGTCGCCTTCTTGTTGCTTCGTTTCAGGCTGATTTACGGAAATCTCTCCGCTGGGCTGACACGAGGAAGGGTTTTCAGCATCCAGTCCTTGGTGTTCGACGGGATCAGCCAGTTCCACGCATGGGTTCCTTTCTCCCACATCCTGAAGGCACCCAGCTGGAAATATACAACAAAGCATCACACTCGGAAAGCAAAAAAATGATAACAATAACAGCAAGAAATTGAGAAGACAAGACTAATTGCTGAATTGTTTACAGCAGGGTGTCATGGTTCCGACTAATGAAACACTTCAAAGAACTTCCAGGCATGTTTATCCTAAAGTCTTTATTAACAGTGTAACAAATCGACGGCACATCATGGATGTATGCCAGAATCTCTTGCTTGCGTCTAGCTTTTCTTTCTAAACCCCTCCCTTATTTTGCAGTCATAAGTCACATCTTCCAATTAGCCCGGAGGGCAAAGATTCACTTCCGTTCCTTTTTCCCGGGCTTTCCTTATGAATCTCCTCCCTCACTCTGTCATCTGAATTAACTCTAAAAATACCAGACAGTTCTGTATATCTTGTCAAAGCAATAATATCCTATATTAACAGCGTTGACACAGGGGTTCCCAACCGGGGGCGTGAGACTATATTCCAGGGGGCGCGAAAACTTGGGTTTTTCAAAATTATAGTGTATATGCATAATTGCTGTTATTTCCAACTTTTGTAAAGGGTGCGAGAATATATCAGAAGCGTTCTAGGGGTGCGGGGTATAGACAAGGTTGGGAGCCACTGGTTTAGAGGAAGTCCTTGATTTAAGATCAGTCGCTTAATGACGATTTGAAGTTACGATGGTCCTCCCCAGGATTACTTGCAACCCAACATAAACTTTCAATGGCTCCCCCCCTCCTCCCCACAGTCACATTTGCTGTGTCCTGCAGTCACCTGACCACAATTTACAATATTTGGTGGGTTTTTTTTGCTGGAAACCAGTGTTTATTTCCAGTTTATGGCAAAAGACACCCACTGTGGACAATGGATTTGCTTAACAACCGCCAAAAGAGGTCATAAAACTGGGCCCTGTCAGATGTCCATTGTTGCTTTCTTTGAGCTCGCTAGCGACTGCCATCACCAAGGGGGAGGGCGCATTTGGGAGAGGAGGAGGAGGAGTGCTCGAGGTGTGAAAGGACGCTGTGGGAATTTGGGGGAGTACGGACACTAACGGGAACCAGACCGGATATTGAACCGAGCCATCTGCCTGCCTTCAAGGAAGCTGGCCCTGGGAAAGGAACGGACGGCGGCGTCTGAGGCCCCGGTTTCCCATAACATCGGAACAGAGCTTGATTGGACGATTTCCACAGGGGGGAGGGTTTTGGACATTGGGAATCGCTTTCAATATATGACGTTCGCCCGGTTTTTCTTCAGAACTTGCCCCACTCACCCTGCACTCACCATCTCTAGTAAAAGTACCTTTTCTCTAACACCGTCCTATGGAGTCAGGGGCCGTTCTTTCTCAGGGAGCGGGCTGTGGCCAGTCTGACAGGCCCAACTGTCGCTTAACGAATGCCGTGACTACGACTGTCATTCCAGGCGCAATTACCATCTTAAGTCAAGGACTACAGGCAATCCTCGAGTTGCGAAGGTTCACTTAGCGACAGGCACCGAGCCTGTCAAACGCACCTTGCAAACCTTCCATTTCTTGGCCTTCAGTGCGTTCGCATGGAACAGAGGCCTAAAGTACCGCGAGATCAGACGAGATCAGTAGCGCGAGACCTCATGCTACTGATCTCGTCTGATCTCACGGTACTTTAGGCCACTGTTCTGTGCAAACGGAGGCCTGGATGAGATTTGCAGCAAAAGAGGGAAGGCCTGAAGCACCAAAGCCTTGCCTCCATTTGCAGAGCCTTTTGCCATCTTTGCAAAAAAGGCTTCGCCACCAAGAACGGAGGCCGGGAGGGGCACGGGCGTCCCTCTGGGCCTCTGTTCACGGCAGCAAAAGCCTTTCCTCAATTTACATGATTCACTCCTACAAATCCTCGGGTTACAAATGTAATTGGCAGGCTCCATTACATTCGTAACTCGAGGATTACCTGTACCTGTAATTTGTAAGACTGCAGAACTGTCCTAGAGATGAAAAAGTGGGACATCACAGTGCCTGTGTACAGCTGTTTGCAAAGAACAGCCATGGATGCTGGTGGCACAGAGATATGACTAATAAAGAAAGAAAACTGCCAGCAAGATTAGCAAAAATGTTTAAAAACATGTCAGACAGATGTTGGAAACGCAAACGTAAGTCAGGTGCTTATTACCATGTTTGGTGGACATGTGCCAAAGCAAAGAGTTATTGGAAAAAAATACATACGTGGCTAGAAAAGATGTTGGGAAAATATGTAGATTTTAAACCTGAACTTTTTTTTATTAGGTATAATGCCAGAAAAAACTGATAAACAAAGCATATATTTGATTTTACATGTAAAACAGCGGCAAGAGTTATATTCTCACAGTATTGGAAAAATGAAGAAGTACCATCAGAGGAAGAAATAACTAAAAAAAAAAATACTAGAATGTACGGAGATGGATAGACCGACTTTGAGGTTGAAAGAAAAAGAAGAAACGGAATATTATCAAACGTGGGACTTATTTTATCAATGGCTAGAGGAAAGAATAAAGGATTAGGAATTAAATTTGTATTAGTGAATGTAAACTCATACAGCACGTTTGTTGAACAAGTGGTATTGAATGTATGAAAAAAATCAATAAAAATCTTATATAAAAAAGAATGTGAACAGTGCAAAAAACAAAGTCTCACCCATAATGCCAACGTCCATGGTATCCTCTTGTGTGGGCTGGTTGTACAATTGTTGCGGACTGGTATCCAGCAGGTCACTTGGCCCTTCTGCAAGGTTACTGGATACTTCAGAGAACAGCTTCTGGAAAGGGACGGGGGTAGAAGGATAAGCAGGGAGGCTGTTATAAGCTTTCCAGCTTCAGTCCTAATTTATGATCAGATCATAGGATCTCCCCAGAGCCAAGCTGTGGCTGTGTCCAAAAGGCATCTCTTGACCCAGCCAAAAGTCCAGCCCAGGGGTAGGCAACCTTGGCTCTTTTATGACTTGTGGACTTCAACTCCCAGAATTCCTGAGCCGGCCATGCTGAGGGGAAAGGGAGAAGTTTCCAAGCTGAGCCATGCTGGCTCAGGAATTCTGGGAGTTGAAGTCCACGAGTCATAAAAGAGCCAAGGTTGCCTACCCCTGGTCCAGCCCATATTGCAGGGGTTCCTAAACCCCAAGCCATGGTCTATTCAGAACTGGGCCAAAAGAGAGGCAGGCCAGTGTGCAGGTGCGCGTGCCCATGTAGCTCAACTTGCAGTCGAACTATGTGTGCATGTGTGTGTGCACCGGCCCGCTGCTTGCATGGCCCAGTTCTCTTCTCCACTCCCCCCCCCAGCCAGGCCACCAAGCCACAAAGGTTGGGGATCGTTGCCATATTGTATTCAGAAGTGCAACACTATTTGGAAATGACCTTGGCGCAGAGGTAGGCAACCTTAGCTCTTTTATGACTCGTGGACTTCAACTCCCAGAATTCCTGAGCCAGCATGGGGGAACTATGGCCCCTTCATGACTCGTGGACTTCAACTCCCAGAATTCCTGAGCCAGCCACGCTGAGGGGAAGAGAGGTTTCCAAACTGAGCCAGCCTGGCTCGGGAATTCTGGGAGTTGAAGTCCACGAGTCATAAAAGAGCCGAGGTGGCCTACCTCTGACCTTGGGGGACGGCTATAAAGGAGATGGCACAAAAATTGTACTTTCAGTCTTGAAAATTTTTTATTCATGTAGGTTTAAAATAAAGTAGGGTTAGTTTATCCGGGTGGCGCTTCCTGTCTGGCCCACCTCTTAAAACTGATGGGAAGGATGCAGGCTTTATCCCTTAGTAAGGAAAGGAGGAAAGATGCATTGCCTGTCAGGTGCACCATTTTTGCCAAGTCTCCTTGGTCTCTGTACGGCATACAGGTGGTCCTCAACTTACAACAGTTCATTCAGTGACTGTTCGAAGTTACAACGGTACTGAAAAAAGGGACGTATGACCATTTTTCATACTCAACGACCGTTGCAGCATTCCCCCCCGTGGTCACTAAAATTCAGACCCTTGGCAATTGACTCATATTTATGACGGTCGCAGTGTCCTGGTGTCCCCTGATCTCCTTTACTAACCTTCAGTCAAGCCACGTCTATGGGGAAGCCAGATTCACTTAACAGCCGTGTTACTAACTTAACCACCGCAGGGATTCACTTAACAAGCGTGACAAGAAAGGTCGTAAAATGGGTCAAAACAGCTGTCTTAGCTCACTAACAGGAATACTGTGGTCGTAAGTCAAGGATTGCCTATACTAAGGATAGAGCTTCTCAGTGGCAGGCCAGGGTTAAACAGAGAACCTGTGGTTTACAGGTAAATGGAATTCACACAAAATAACAGGAACCCAAACCTCAAGAGGACTAGGAGCATGGGAAGCAGGAGTAGACCATACTCCAGTGGTGGCGAACCTATGGCACGGGTACCAGAGGCGGCACTCAGAGCCCTCTCTGTGGGCACGCGCCCCGTCGCCCCAGTCCTAGGCCTTCAGCTGGGTTTTATAAAACCTTTTCGCTTTAGGCCTCTGCCGCCGTGTGCAAAAAAAAAAAAAAAAAAGGTTCAATCAATCAATTTTAACTTCTCGTGGGGAAAAAAAAAGATCTTGCAAAGTTGGCATTGATTGATTGAACTTTTTAGTCCCACCCAGTCTGCCGTTACCACCGCAGCCACGCCCAGCCAATGGGCCACACCCAGCCAATGGGCCACACCCACCCGGCACCCGGATTCTTTTCTTTCCCCTGCCTGCCTGCCAGGGGCTGAACCCAGGACCCTCGGCATTCAATACGAGATCTGCATCCCGAGGCTGACTCCTCCCTACTCCTTCAAACCCCCCCCCCTCAAAGGCAGCCTGATGTCCTCACCTGCTCCGGCCTCCGTAAGAACTCCTCGGCTAAGGCCACCGCTTGGAGGCAGGTGTCCGGCTCACCGCTTCTCACCCAGCCCTGGAGCCCCGGGGGCAGAATGGCCACAAACTGCTCCAGCACCACCAGCTCCAGCATCTGCTCCTTGGTGCTCCTCTTGGGCTGCAACCAACGCCTGCAAAGTCCGGAGAGTCGCTGGTAAACCTCTTTCGGTTCCTTGGCCTCGTGGAAGAGGAATCCGCGGAAAAGCTGGCGCTGTCCTTCCGGGCTGAGGACCTCCTCCTTCACCGGCCTGGATGCTCCATAGGATCCAAGGCTCTCGTGCACCTGCGATGTTGCAGACCTGGGATCAGGAGACGCCAGCTGGATCTCTCTTGGGGGGCTGGGCAGAACCAGCATCCTTTGCTCTCTTGAAGACCACTGACCACCAGCAGGCGGTTCCCCAACGAGAGAGTTCGCAACATCTCTCTCTGTTTGTGGGCATTCATGGGGCAGGAGAAAACCCTGCTCCACTTTGATAAGTCCCAGGGGACTCCAGCAGTTGTGCGTCTCCTCAGCCGGTTCCTCTTTGATCCAGCGTTGTGTGCTAGCATCCTGGGACAAAGGATCCAAAGGGACTTCCATCTCTTCCGCAGCCATTGCTGCATACTAAGAAATCAAGGACAGAAAAAGTCATTTCCTCAAATCTGGCAATGTTACATTTCGGAGCCCAGTCACCCAGAAGAGTTCGAGATTCACCATTCAACCTCAGAGCAGCGTCGTTCTGTGTGACAACAAGGCCCAGCCTCATAACCAAAATTTTTAAGGGATGTGGTCATATAGCTCCAAACAACTGACCACACTGGCACACGAGATGCTTATGAGTTAAGGAGGATAGTACAATTAAATCCTGCTGGTGATGTTATCTAGTTTGGCAGCGAAACATTCAGAAACTATATTGAAACAAACTTGGAGGACATGCCACAGCCAAAATCTATAAATCCTAGTTCACACTCCCCAACCAAGATCCCATCACATATCAAACCCCAAATCCTGGCTTACACGTAGAATAGGAATAGGAACAGAATAGAACAGAATAGAATATAGAATATATAGAATATAGAATAGAATAGAATAAGAGTATAGAATAGAATAGAACAGAACAGAATAGAATATAGCATAGAAAATAGAAAACAGAATAATAATAATAATAATAATAATAATAATAATAATAATAATAATAATAATAATAATAGCAGCCACTGGAAATAATAAAGCAACAAATAACAGCTATAGCCAGGAAAATCAGTAGATATGAAGCTCGAATTGCAAACTATAGGCAGAACCTCCAATTTCAATCCAATCAGAAACGTTTCTACCAATCCATCAATGGAGAAACTGCAAGGAATCAGTCAGTACCTGACAAGGAAGAAACAGTGCAGTTCTGGAAGCAGATATGGGATAACCCAAAGAAATACAACAAGGATGCAGCTTGGTTAAAAGAGGTGGATGCAAATAAAACAGAAGTTGAAATGAAAGAACTAGTAATAACAACAAAAATGGTAAAAAAAAGAGCAAAGAAAATCAAAAATTGGTCAGCACCAGGTGAAGATGAACTGCATGGGTTTTGGTTGAAACATCTAACTGTTATACACCCACTCATTGCCAAACAGTTCAACAATATACTACAAGGAGGAGAAATTGAAAAGTGGCTAACAACTGGGAAAACCTACCTAATAATGAAAAATCCAGCAAAAGGGGCAACACCAGGTAACTACAGGCCAATTACCTGCTTACCAACAACATTCAAATTACTAACTGGTGTGGTAGCTGATGCAGTACAACAGCATCTAGTTGAAAACAATCTCTTTCCACCTGAGCAGAAAGGAAACCGCCCCAATAGCAGAGGAACAAAAGATCAACTCCTAATAGACAAAATGATCTTGGAAAACTGCAAGAGAAGGAAGACCAACCTGAATGTGGCATGGATTGACTACAAAAAGGCATTTGACTCTCTGCCACATGATTGGATAATCAAGTGCCTAGAAATAACAGGAGTCAGTAGAAACATCAGAAAATTTGTGCAAAGATCGATGGCACAATGGAAGACACAGTTGCAGATCAATGGTGAGAAGCTGGGAGAGGTTAATATCAAGAGAGGAATATTTCAAGGAGATTCATTATCACCATTACTATTTGTTATTGCACTGTTTCCTCTGTCAACAATACTGAATAACTCAGGACATGGCTATCAAACATCAAAAACATCTGCTAGACTATCCCACCTCCTTTATATGGATGATCTGAAGCTGTATGGAAAAACATCATCTGAAATAGAATCGCTGCTCAACACTGTCCGTATATATAGCCAAGATATTGTAATGGAGTTTGGCTTGGACAAATGTGCCACACTTACTATCAAACAAGGAAAAATAGTGAAAACTGAAGGAATCAAGATGCCCCACGAAAATAACATTAAGAGTCTGGATGAGGAAGATACTACAAATACTTGGGTATCCTTCAAGCTGACAACATCAAGCACACTGAAGTCAAGAAAAAGATTAGAGGTGAATACATCAAGAGAGTGAAGAAGATCTTAAAATCCAAACTCAATGGAGGAAATACCATAAAGGCAATCAACACCTGGGCAATCCCAGTCATTAGGTACACAGCTGGAATAGTGGACTGGACTCAAGCAGAACTAAAAGCAATGGATAGGCAGACCAGAAAAATAATGACAATGAATCATGCCCTTCATCCACGCAGTGACATTGATAGACTTTATCTACCAAGGCAAATAGGTGGGCGTGGAATGCTACAAGTACATCAGATGGTTGAAGAAGAAAAAATGGCTTTGGAAGAATATCTGAAGAACAATGATGAAGATGCACTGAAATTAGTATATCAGGAAGGCTTACTAACTACTGGAGAGACCAAACTGGCCTACAAGAAAGACCAAATGAAGAACAGAATAGAGGCATGGGAAGACAAAGCACTACATGGCCAATACATGAAAAAAATAGCTGGGAAAGCAGATAATAATAAAACCTGGCAATGGCTAAGAGCAGGAAAATTGAAGAAAGAGACCGAGGGACTAATTCTGGCTGCACAAGACCAAGCCTTAAGGACAAATGCATACAAAGTCAAAATTGAGAAGACAGCAACAGACAGTAAGTGCCGCCTATGCAAAGAAGCTGAAGAAACAGTGGACCACTTGGTAAGCTGTTGCAAGAAGATTGCACAGACTGATTACAAGCAGCGGCATGACAAAGTAGCAACAATGGTGCATTGGAAGATCTGCAAAAAATATCATTTGCCTGTAAGCAAAAACTGGTGGGATCATAAAATAGAGAAAGTCATAGAAAATGATAAAATTAAACTGCTCTGGGACTTCAGAATTCAAACAGACAAGCACCTGCAACATAACACCCCAGACTTAACAATTGTCGATAAGAAAGACAAAAAAGTCTGGATAGTGGACGTGGCAGTGCCTGGAGATAGCAGAATAGAAGAGAAAGAACTGGAGAAGATAACAAAATACAAAGACCTACAAATAGAAATAGAAAGACTGTGGCAAAAGCAAGCAAGGGTAGTACCAATAGTCATAGGCTCCTTGGGTGCAATCCCAAAACAACTGGAGCACCACTTGAACACCATTGGCATTGACAAATTCGCTATTAGTCAATTGCAAAAGGCGGCCTTATTAGGAACTGCTTCCATCCTGCGACGATACCTGTAATACCATCAAACATCCACATCTGCCTATCCCAGGTCCTGGGTAAGGACTCGATAGGTAGACAAAATGCCAAATCCAGTCTGAACATCTGGCTGACTGTGCGATGAATGATAATAATAATAATAATACACAGCTGGAATAGTGGACTGGACTCAAGCAGAACTAAAAGCAATGGATAGGCAGACCAGAAAAATAATGACAATGAATCATGCCCTTCATCCACGCAGTGACATTGATAGACTTTATCTACCAAGGCAAATAGGTGGGCGTGGAATGCTACAAGTACATCAGATGGTTGAAGAAGAAAAAATGGCTTTGGAAGAGTATCTGAAGAACAATGATGAAGATGCACTGAAATTAGTATATCAGGAAGGCTTACTAACTACTGGAGAGACCAAACTGGCCTACAAGAAAGACCAAATGAAGAACAGAATAGAGGCATGGGAAGACAAAGCACTACATGGCCAATACATTAAAAAAATAGTTGGGAAAGCAGATAATAACAAGACCTGGCAATGGCTAAGAGCAGGAAAATTGAAGAAAGAGACCGAGGGACTAATTCTGGCTGCACAAGACCAAGCCTTAAGGACAAATGCATACAAAGTCAAAATTGAGAAGACAGCAACAGACAGTAAGTGCCGCCTATGCAAAGAAGCTGAAGAAACAGTGGACCACTTGGTAAGCTGTTGCAAGAAGATTGCACAGACTGACTACAAGCAGCGGCATGACAAAGTAGCAACAATGGTGCATTGGAAGATCTGCAAAAAATATCATTTGCCTGTAAGCAAAAACTGGTGGGATCATAAAATAGAGAAAGTCATAGAAAATGATAAAATTAAACTGCTCTGGGACTTCAGAATTCAAACAGACAAGCACCTGCAACATAACACCCCAGACTTAACAATTGTCGATAAGAAAGACAAAAAAGTCTGGATAGTGGACGTGGCAGTGCCTGGAGACAGCAGAATAGACGAGAAAGAACTGGAGAAGATAACAAAATACAAAGACCTACAAATAGAAATAGAAAGACTGTGGCAAAAGCAAGCAAGGGTAGTACCAATAGTCATAGGCGCCTTGGGTACAATCCCAAAACAACTGGAGCACCACTTGAACACCATTGGCATTGACAAATTCGCTATTAGTCAATTTACTAGGAACTGCTTCCATCCTGCGACGATATCTGTAATACCATCAAACATCCACATCTGCCTATCCCAGGTCCTGGGTAAGGACTCGATAGGTAGACAAAATGCCAAATCCAGTCTGAACATCTGGCTGACTGTGCGATGATCAATAATAATAATAATAATAATAATAATAATAATAATAATAATAATAATAATAATAATAATAATAAAGTTGGAAGGGACCTTGGAGGTCTTCTAGTCCAACCCCCTGCTCAGGTAGGAATCCCTATACCATTTCAGACAAATGGCTGTCCAGTCTCTTCTTAAAAACTTTCAGTATTGGACCATCACTGCTTCTGGAGGCAGGTCGTTCCACTGGTTAATTGTTCTAACTGTCAGGAAGTTTCTCCTGAGTTCTAGGTTGCTTCTCTCCTTGATTAGTTTCCACCCATTGCTTCTTGTCCTGCCTTCAGGCACTTTGGAGAATAGCTTGACTATAGAATAATAATAATAGAATAGAATAGAATAGAATAGAATAGAATAGAATAGAATAGAATAGAATAGAATAGAATAGAAGTTATAAGGGACCTTGGAGGTTTTCTAGTCCAGCCCCTGCTCAAGCAGGAGAACCTATATACCATCTCAGACAAGTGACTGCATTCCCATCACCAGCTGAGCTATAAACTGTATTTACAAATCCCAGTCGGTGGATTCACTCGGGCTAAGCTATAGTATAAACCACGGTTGATTCACCCCTGGGAATCAGCGCCGGTGCTCTCCCAACTACCAGAACCAACCAGCAGAGCTGCAGTCCCGCATGAACTCGTCCCGGGACTCCAGAGGGAGGGTCGCCCCGCCAACCTTTTCACACTGCTGGGAAATGCAGAAAAGACGAACCTTCCACCGCTTCCCCTCCCGCCCCACAAAAAGAGGGTACGCGATCGCCGATACCGGGAACGCCGCATGCGCGCCACATTTGCAACCGGGCGCTCGCGTGCCCCGAAGGAGCGATCAATGCCGTGGGCGGAGCCAGGAAGTTGCTTAGAGACTCGGAGGCTGAGCTCCCGCTCCCCGGCTTCTCTAGGACTCCCGACTCGGATATTTAACCCTTCCAGTCCCGGGTCTGATTCCTGGAGATTTTCCAGGCACGTCGGTGTAGTTAGTTGTTTCATTCATTCGCTCATTCATTCAGTCATTCATTCATCCATCCATGCTCCATCACTGGAGGCTTTTAAGAAGAGGCCGGACAGACGCTTGTCTGGAATGGTACAGGTCTCCTGCGTGAGCAGGGGGTTGGGCTAGACTAGATGACCTCTAAGGTCCCTTCCAACTCTTATTCGTCTTTTTTCTGCCATCCATATGTATACACTCGAAGTAGACGATAATGCTTCTCTGTGTCATGCATGTGTGCTTGAGCGTGTGAGTATATGTCTAATGGTATTTTTTGGAGAGCTGAATGCAATGACATTTCATTTTAATGTATGCTGATTAGTGTACATTTAAAGTGACAATAAAGATTCTAATTCTATTCCTTAGTATAATATACCGCCAAATCCCAGGGGACTCCCAGAGGGTTGCCAAAGCTTATACTGATAAGACATCCATGGGAAGAATTCAATTCAGGTAGTCCTCAATTTACGGCCAGAATTGATCCCAAAATTTCTATTGCCAAGCAAGCCAGTTGTTAAGTGAATTTTGCCCCATTTTACGACCATTTCTGCCACAGTTATTAAGTGAATCACTGCTGCTATTAATTTAGCAACATAGTTGTTAAATGAATCGGGCTTCCCCATTGACTTTGCTGGTCAAAGACTCTAGAAAGAGTACAGAGAAGAGCAACAAAGATGATTAGGGGACTGGAGGCTAAAACATATAAGGAACGGCTTCTGGAATTGGGTATGTCTAGTTTAATAAAGAGAAGGACGAGGGGGGACATGATAGCAGTGTTCCAGTATCTCAGGGGCTGCCACAAAGAAGAGGGAGTCAAGCTATTTTCCAAAGCGCCTGAAGGCAGGACAAGAAGCAATGGATGGAAATTGATCAAGGAGATAAGCAACCTAGAGCTAAGGAGAAACTTCCTGATAGTTAGGACAATTAACCAGTGGAACAACCTGCCTCCAGAAGCAGTGAATGGTCCAACACTGGACATTTTTATGAAGAGACTGGACAGCCATTTGTCCGAAATGGTATAGGGTTTCCTGCCTGAGCAGGGGGTTGGACTAGATGACCTCCAAGGTCCCTTCCAACTTTTTTTCATCATCATTATTATTATTATTATTACCATTTGAGTACCTCCAGGTAGTCTCAACGACTCTCTAAAAGAAGGCAAATGACTAGCTGTCTGCAAGGAGTATAAATCCTTCCATTCCCCACCATCCAGTCAGAGCTGAAGAAGCTACTTGGATGAGAAGCGAAATGTCTTCAAAGAAAAAACAAGAAAATCCAATTGCCTCTTGAAAAAAGCACCTTTGGGACAACGACCCAGATGACTGAGTATCTCCATAGATCATCTCGGTTTTTTTTTTTTATATGGGAAATTATGATTTAAATAACAGCATCAATGTCAGAAACAGCTCTTTAATGCATTTTACTCAGTTAATTGTTCAAAACATATAATTATAAAAGAAAGGGGGGGGGAAGCAAGTGGCAAGCTGGGACAGACCGTGCACTTAAAGGAAAAAAATTTTCTCACAGTGTTCAAAATAAAAGTACAGAAGGTAATTAGAAACCATCATTTGAGCAGAACAGAAAACCATGAACGCTCGGTTTTAAACAATAGATTTTAAATGCCTTATTTTGGCCTTCCTAATAACTTAATTAAGTACTTCCAGGAAAAAAAAATCACATTGTGTAGATAAAGTAGAAGCCAGGTACTATATCATTCCTATATATTGTTGATTGTAAACAGGAAATCTCTTTTAAGATTTATCACATAAAGGGTCCTAGAGCAGTGTTTTTCAACCTTGGCAATTTTACGTTGTGTGGACTTCAATTCCCAGAATTCCCCAGCCAGCCCTGCTGGGGAATTCTGGGAGTTGAGGCCCACATAATGTAAAACTATCAAGGTTGAAAAATACTGGCCTAGGACAGGGGTAGGCCACCTTGGCTCTTTTATGACTCGTGGACTTCAACTCCCAGAATTCCTGAGCTAGCCATGCTGAGGGGAAAGGGAGAGGTTTCCAAGCTGAGCCAGGCTGGCTCAGGAATTCTGGGAGTTGAAGTCCACAAGTCATAAAAGAGCCAAGTTTGAAGACCCCTGTTGTAGGTCATCTAGTCCAGGGCTAGGCAACCTTGGCTCTTTTATGACTCGTGGACTTCAACTCCCAGAATTCCTGAGCCAGCCATGCTGAGGGGAAAGGGAGAGGTTTCCAAGCTGAGCCATGCTGGCTCAGGAATTCTGGGAGTTGAAGTCTACGAATCATGAAGGGGCCAAAGTTTCCCTCATGCTGGCTCAGGAATCCTGGGAGTTGAAGTCCACGAGTCATAAAAAAGGCAAGGTTGCCTACCCCTGCCCTAGGGGAATCCAAGAAAGAAAATGCTAAATTTCCTGCTCAATCTTCAAGGGATTACCAACCAGATTTACAAATCTGGAAAGATTACCCAGTATCCCACCTGAGCACCAACGTAGACAAATGAAGGAATCTTTAGTCCAATGTTTTAAGAGCTATATCCCCCACTTCCTTTTTAAGGAAAAACTGAGGTCTGAATCAAGATCTCCCTTGATAGGGAGAAAACCTAATAAGTGTCAGCCAGTTGAGGGTCCTTATGCAAGGACATAAGCGCCTTAAGACAAAAATGTACCCCCTCTCCCCAAAATACCGTACGAAAATAACAAAATCACATTCATAATTCCGTATCAAAGGAGCAAAAATTCCTGATGTAAACATTGGACTGTTTTCCCAAGCAAGTAGAAGGGACAAGTGTATGTGCGTTTGTTTTTTTTTTAAATAGCCCATAAACATTTGACACTTGGTTGTAGAAAAGGGATCTCCAAACTTGGCAACTTTAAGACTTTTGTGGACTTTCAATTCCTAGAATTCAACTTGTGGACTTCCACTCCCAGAATTCCCCAGCCGTACTGGGGAAGTCCACAAAGTCTTACAACGGTCAAACTTGGAGACCCTTGTGGTAGAAGAAAAATAAGGGAGAAAAAACAGCTATAGGGACAATCAATAGTTTCACAAAGGGCTGGATGGTGCTGCCAAAGGCTTTAGGTTTTCTAATGAAAAGATGCCCTTTATGGGTGATTTCCAAGAATTATTCAAAATCTCAAGTTTGTTCTGGGTGGTCTACTTTCCCTTTGCCACACACCCCTGCCCTCCGCCCCTCTATTCATTCCTAATTCCCAGTTCGCTGTTTGTTTTCTCATGAGCAGGAACTTCTAATCTGTCTCCCACCAAAATCTTTTTGCTTTTCTCTTCCGTGTGAACCGTGTAATGCCGGTGAAGTTCTGATTTTGACCGGAAGTTCTTCCCGCAGTTGGTACACAGGAACGGCTTGACCCCCGTGTGAGTCCGCTGGTGCGAAATGAGGTTCGAGTTACGGTTGAAGCTTTTCCCACAATCCAGACAGACGTACGGTTTTTCCCCCGTGTGGATCTTCTGGTGCCTGGTGAGGCTGGTGCTGTCGCAGAAACTTTTCCCGCAGTCCGAACAGATATACGGGGTGCCCCCGGTGTGGACCCGCTGATGCCGAATGAGACTCATGTTAGAGTAGTAGCTCTTCCCGCACTCGGCGCACTCAAACGGCTTCACACCGGTGTGGGTTTTCTGGTGCGTGATCAGGTTGGAGCTCCAGCGAAACCCTTTCCCACATTCCAAGCACGTGTAAGGCATCTCCCCGGTGTGGATCCTCTGATGGAGCGTCAGATCCGCCTTCCGGCAAAAGTTTTTCCCGCAGTCGGCACAGTGGTAGGGTTTTTCTCCAGTGTGGATCCTCTGGTGGATTCGAAGCTCCGATCGCTCGCAGAAGCTGACGCCGCATTCCGGACACTTGTAGGGTTTCTCCCCCTTGTGGATGATGGAGTGCCTAATCAAGTGCGACTTCACCCGGAAATTTTTCCCGCAATCCAGACACTGGTAGGCCTTCTCCCCTGCGTGGATTCTCTGGTGAATTGTGAGACCCGAGCTCTGGCAGAAACATTTGCCGCAATCCAGACATTTGTACGGTTTTTCTCCGGTGTGGATTCTCTGGTGTCTAACCAGGCTGGTGCTGTAATTAAAACTCTTCCCGCAATCGGGACATTTATAAGGCATGTTCCCTGTGTGGGTCACCTGAAATTCAATGATATCTGAGTTACGGTCAGCTACTCCGGCAGCCTCGCTCTTCACTTGATGGATTCTCTTCGGATCTGTGTTTTCTCCGACGATCTCAGCGCCTTCACAAAGAACAGCCTTCCCGATGTTCTTCTCTGGAGAGTGCTCTCCTTCAAATCCCTTCCAAATTCTGGGAACGTCTTGCAGATCACCGCTCTGGGAATCCTTCCCCCCCGAGTTCCCTTTCACTATTCCATTGGTGCCTTCTCCTGGAACGTCTGGTGGATCGGTGGCTTTATTGGTGCTCCTCAAAGATTCACCTGAGGGAAAGAATAAGAGAAAGGGGGAAATCCAGCATATCCATTTGGCTTCACACTTCCAAGCTATTCGCCAGAACTTTAAACTCACCTTTCTGAAAATCAGATGCCCACTTTGGCTATATTTCAATTTGGAGAACTCTAGGCTTATTCGCCTATATCAGGGGTTTCAAAACTTGGCAACTTTAAGACTTGTGGACTTCAACTCCCAGAATTCCCCAGATAGAACAGCTGGCTGGAGAATTCTGAGAGTTGAAAGTCTTTCAAGTTGCAAATTTGGATGCCCCTAGCCCAGGGGTAGGCAACGTTGGCTCTTTTATGACTCGTGGACTTCAACTCCCAGGATTCCTGAGCCAGCCACGTTGAGGGGAAAGGGAGAGGTTTCCATGCTGAGTCATGCTGGCTCAGGAATTCTGGGAGTTGAAGTCCGTGAGTCATGAAAGAGCCAAGGTTGCCTACCCCTGGTCTAAGGGCTATTCTAAATGTTATTTATATAGCCTAGGGCAGGGGTAGGACATCTTGGCTCTTTTATGACTTGTGGACTTCAACTCCCAGAATTCCTGAGTCAACTATGCTGAGGGGAAAGGGAGAGGTTTCCATGCTGAGTCATGCTGGCTCAGGAATTCTGGGAGTTGAAGTCCACGAGTCATAAAAGAGCCAAGGTT
Source organism: Crotalus tigris (assembly GCF_016545835.1). Taxonomy (NCBI): domain Eukaryota; kingdom Metazoa; phylum Chordata; class Lepidosauria; order Squamata; family Viperidae; genus Crotalus; species Crotalus tigris. The sequence goes on along the minus strand of NW_024098302.1, from coordinate 286,675 downwards.
GCCTACCCCTGCCCTAGCCTGTATGATATGTGTTCTTTGGGCCCAAGATGGTGGCTTTTTCATCTGAGGAATGCTTTGATCAATTTTATGATGGAGCTTTGCAAGGAACCACCCCCCAAAAAAAGATACGGACCAAAAAGAGAGGCAGCCTGGTTTAAAAACCTGATTGCACTCCTACAACAAAGGTGTATTCAATCCAGCTCCTCTTGGGCAAATCCAGACAGAGTTAGGGCATCATTCATGCTTTGCCAGTGAAAAAGATGAAGCTTCCTCATCAAATAACTTACCTTGGATGGGGGAAAGTCCATTGTCATCTCCCTGTAGACAAGCCAAGGACTCTTGCTCGGACCCAGAAAAATTCAGGGCTGGCTCTTTCTTTGACACCTGCCATAGAAAAGAAAATGCTAAGATCAAAGAAGCAGAGAGGACTTAAAGGACATCTAGCTGGCCCCCTTGTTGGGTGGGAAGCCCCCTCCTCTATTCCCACCACCCAGTCATGGTTCCGACAGATGAAACTCTTCAAAGAACTTTGAGGCGTTGTTTACCTTAAAGAATCTTTATTCCAGAAGCTTAGCATCAGCAGGAACACAGTAGAAGCCAAAAACTGAATTCTCCTCCCCTGAGCATATAATATCAAAGCACAATTCCCTCCTCCAATTAACAGTCATAAATCACATTCTCCAATTAGTTTGAAACTCAGGCTTTCCCTCCTGTTTTCCAACCCGCCAATTCTTATCATCTCTTATTTCAATAACCTTGGTTCACACACTAAGTCCAGTATTGTTATGTCTAGCTAAACTCTCATGCACATTCCTCCCCCCAGCATCATCTAACTCTAACTCTAAAAGTAAAACATAAGAAGGAAATGGTTGCATCTCCAACTGTTGTCCAAGTAAAACATCCGATGTTAGCAGCATTGACAGGCCCATTATCACAGAGCCTGCAAAAAGCTCCTTCCTTGTCCAACTATTTTCCAAAACACCAAAAGGCAAGACAAGAAACAATGGATGGGAGCTAACCAAGGAGAGAAGCAACCTAGAATTAAGGAGAAAATTCCTAAGGGTTAGAGCAGAAGTGTCAAACTCGTGACGTCACGTGACATCACGTTATGTATCGGAGCTTTTTTCCCATTGCCAGCAATGGGGTGGGCGTGGTTTCCTGATGACGCGTCCGGTCCGCAGGCCGGCAGTTTGACACCCCTGGGTTAGAGCAATCAAACAATGGACCAGCTTTGCCTTCAGAAGTTGTGGAGGCTTTTAAGAAGAGACTGGACAGCCACTTGTCTGAAATGGTGTAGGGCAGGGGTAGGCCACCTTGGCTCTTTTATGACTTGTGGACTTCAACTCCCAGAATTCCCCAGCCAGCATGGCTGCCTAGGGCAGGGGTAGGCAACTGGGCTCTTTTATGACTCGTGGACTAACTCCCAGAATTCCTGAGCCAGCATGGCTCAGCTTGGAAGCCTCTCCCTTTCCCCTCAGCATGGCTGGCTCGGGAATCCTGGGAGTTGAAGTTCACGAGTTATAAAAGAGCCAAGGTTACCTATCTCTGGCCTAGGCCTAGGCCACTTTATGACTCGTGGACTTCAACTCCCAGAATTCCTGAGCCAGCCATGCTGAGGGGAAAGGGAGAGGTTTCCAAGTTGAGCCATGCTGGCTCAGGAATTCTGGGAGTTGAAGTCCATGGGTCATAAAAGAGCCGAGGTTGCCTAGCCCTGCCCTACACCATTTCAGAGAAGTGACTGTCTAGGACAGGGTTCTTCAAACTTGGCTCTTTTATGACTCGTGGACTTCAACTCCCAGAATTCCTGAGCCAGCCTGGCTCAGCTTGGAAACCTCTCCCTTTCCTTTCAGCGTGGCTGGCTCAGGAATCCTGGGAGTTGAAGTCCACGAGTCATAAAAGAGCCACGGTTGCCTACCTCTCATTTGCGCGGAAGCCAGCACTGAGTTTGGGATCTATACCTGTCATTTCCACTCTCCAGAATGACGTCACTCAAAGGGTTTTGTGGACAGAAACCAAAGCTCTGCCATATTTATTTTTTTTAAGTCAAAGAACAAAGACAAACCAGAAGCCAGACAAGGGAACAGGCAGGCTGTTAATATCCAGCACCTCATGCCCACTGTGAGGATTGGGGATGATGGATCTTATTCTGCTTCCACTACAGAGCTATATGGCACTGCTCAAACACGACGTACATGGATCTGCCCTCTCCAACAAAATGAGTTTCAATGTGGAGAAAAGCAAAGTCTTACATTTAGGCCTGGAAAACCAAAGGTACAAATACAAACTGGGCAAGATCTGGTTTAAAAACAGTAACTGTGCGAGGGACCTTGGAGTCCTAGTGGACGATCACTTGATTGAGCCAACAATACAATCCTGGGCTGTATAAACAGAGGCACAGAATCAAGATCACGCGAGGTATTATTACCGCTTTATAAAACCCTAGTAAGACCACACCTGGAATACTGCAGCCAATTTTGGTCACCATATCACAAAAAAGATGTTGAGAGTTTGGAAAAAAATTCAGAGAAGAGCGACTATGATGATCAAAGGCCTGGAGACTAAAACATACGAAGAATGGCTGCAGGACTTGGGTTTGTCTAGTCCCGGGGTAGGCAACCTTGGCTCTTTTATGATTCGTGGACTTCAACTCCCAGAATTCCTGAGCCAGCCATGCTGGCTTAGGAATTCTGGGAGTTGAAGTCCACGAGTCATAAAAGAGCCAAGGTTGCCTACCCCTGGTCTAGTCTAAAGAAAAGAAGAAACAGGGGAGACACGATAGGAGTGTTGCAGTATCTGAGGGGCTGCCACAAAGAAGAGGGGGTCACGTTGTTCACCAAAGCACCAGAGGGAAGGACAAGAAACACTGGTGGGAAACTGATCAAGGAGAGAAGCAACCTGGAACTGAGGAGAAACTTCCTGACAGTGAGGACAATCAACCCGTAGAATAGCTTATCCCCAGAAATCGTGGGCGCTCCATCACTGGAGATTTTCAAGAGAAGACTGGACAGTTACCTGTCTGAGATGGTATAGGTTCTCCTGCTTGAGCAGGGGGCTGGACTAGAAGATGTTTTTGTCAGAAACCATCATTTTACCTCCGGCTTCTGGCAATAAACGCCCATGGCGAACAACGGGTTCCCTTAACAAACAAGGCAGGCTCAATTCTGATCATAAATCGAAGACTACCTGTGCTCGCTATGGAATTCTGGGAGTTGAAGTCCTGACTACTTTAAAGTTGCCGAGGTTGAGAGAGGCCGGTCTAAGCAATTCTAGGTAGGGCTGCACCCTCCGATTCCTCGCCCCAAACCACGCGTCCTTCTCACCTGCTCACCCAGCATCTCACGTACCCATTCCTTCTGCTGGAAGCCCTCGGCCAGAGCTACTGCCTGGGCACAGGTTTGGGGGCCTCCCTCGACCACCCAACTCTGGATCTCCGGGGGCAGGATGGCCAGGAACTGCTCCAGGACCAGCAGCTCCAGGATCTGCTCCTTGGTGTGCCTCTCCGGCTTCAGCCACCGGCAGCAGAGGAACCAGAGGCGGCTGCAGGCCTCACGGGGACCCCCAGCCTCCCGGTAGAGGAACTGGCGGAAGTGCTGGCGTTGAATCTCCAAAACGACAGTCTCTGCCTCCGGAAGCGATTCTTTCAGCGGCTCGGAAGACTTCAGGTCTCGGTGGGGCCCTTGGGATTCCCCGCCGAAGTCGGGCTGGGTTTGGGTCGACCGTTCTTCTGTGAAGCGCCGGGTGTCTCTGGCCTTTATCTGCACGGAGGCTGGGAGTATTGCTGAAGAGGCCTGGAGGGACGATCTCAGCTCTTGTAGACTTGAGCAGCCAACTGCAGGAGTCACCACTGTCTTAAGGAAGTCTTTCCACTGAGTGTCCTCAGAATGGGGGAAGCCCTCCAGGTGCAACTCTTCTTTAATCAAGTCTCTTGGAGACTTTATCAGAAGAGTCCTGGTGTTTCCAGTCTGGGAGGCCCCAGCGCGTTCCCTGCCCTTCGCTCCTGCCCTGGAATCTGCGGTCTCTTCCCATCCTGCCATCTCCTCCTCAGCGGGCACGTCTGTCTCTTCTTCTCCCTGCTCCTCCGTTTCCACGTCCGAGGTCACCTCTGGCTTTCGCCTAGCCTGGATCGCGGGGCCCAAATCCAACAGGGCTCCCTCTTCCATCGCCATCCTGGACCAGGTTAACGGTCAAGAATCAGCCTGCCTTCCGAAGCGTCTCGGCGTGTCTTTCCGTCTGACAGGAAATTGCAAGGTAACAAGTAATCAGAAGTAGGCGTCTTGCCCAACGCCAAGAGCTTCTTTCTGAAAAGAGATGAGGGGGGATAGAAATTAGAACGAGAAGGAAACTACAGGTTGTCAAGGTTGAATTGCTATGATGGTTACTAACCTCTGTTGCTGCTCAACCTGCCGTAGAAACAGGGGGGAGGGAGAGCTTGGGAAAGAAACGGGAGTTTCAAGAAGCCGTCCATGGACCGTGAGACCCGAGGTCATCCAAAGCAGGCGGAGAAGTGGGACCGTCCCCATAACAGCAAGGATGTGATTGGGCAATGTGACCACATGGTGGGTGGGGGGATATGAAAAGCTATTGTTTAACTAACCAGATATTTGCGCAGGAAAACTAGAGATGATTTTGCTTCTTTGGTGCCGGGATGTGTAAAACTGGCAGGAATAGCCAACACCCCAGAAGATCAACTCAGGATCCAAAAAGATCTTGACAAACTCGAAAAATGGGCCCTGTCCAACAAAATGAGTTTCAGTGTGGAAAAAAAGCAAAGTTTTACATTTAGGCAGGAAAAATCAAAGGTGCAAGTACAGATTAGGCGAGACCTGGCTCAAAAACAGTAACTGTGAGAGGGACCTTGGAGTCCTAGTGGACGATCGCTTGACTGAGCCAACACTGTGCAGCAGCAGCCCAAAAAGCTAGTACAATCCGGGGTTGTATAAACAGAGGCATAGAATCAAGATCATGCGAAGTATTAGTACCACTTTATAAAACCCTAATGAGACCACACCTGGAATAATGCAGCCAATTTTGGTCACCATACTACAAAAAAGATGTTGAGACTTTGGAAAAAGTTCAGAGAAGAGCAACTAAAATGATCCAAGGCCTGGAGATTAAAACATACAAAGAACGGCTGCAGGACTTGGGTTTGGCTAGTCTAAAGAAAAGAAGAAACAAGGGCGACATGACAACAGTATTCCAGCATTTGAGGGGCTGCCACAAAGAAGAGGGGGGTCAAACTATTCTCCAAGGCATCAGAAGGCAGGACAAGAAACAATGATTGGAAACTGACCAAAGAGAGAAGCAACCTGGAATTAAGGAGAAACTTCCTGACAGAGAGGACAATTAACCAGTGGAACAGCTTGCCTCCAGAAATCGTGGGTGCTCCATCACCGGAGGTTTTTAAGAAGAGACTGGACAGTCACTTGTCTGAGATGGCATAGGTTCTCCTGCTCGAGCAGGGGGCTGGACTAGAAGACCTCCAAGGTCCCTTCCAGCTCCATTCCATTCCATTCAATAAAGATTATCTCTCTTATGGCATCTCAAGACTGTAGTGTTTCTTCAATATTGAATTCGCCAGCCGGACGGTTGACACAGGTAGTCCTCGACTTAAGATCATAACTGAGCCCAAAATTTCTACTGCTAAGTGAGACATTTGTTAAGTGAGTTTTGCCCCATTTTACGACCTTTCTTGCCACAGTCGTTAAGTGAATCCCTGCAGTTGTTAAGTTAGTAACACGGTTAAGTGTTCTCCTTTGACTTTGCTTGTCAGAAAGTCACTAAAGGGGATCACATGACCCCAGGACACCTCAACCGTCATAAATACGAGTCAGTTGCCAAGCGTCTGAGTTTTGATCACGTGACCATGGGGATGCTGCAAGGGTCATAAGTGTGAAAAATGGTCCTAAGTCCTTTTTTCCTTTGCTCTTGTAACTTCTAACGGTCACTAAATGAACTACAGGTAGTCCACGACTTACAGCAGTTCATTTAGTGACCGTTCAAAGTTAAAATCCCTGGTTAGGTGTGAAATTTATCAGAAAACAGAAGAAGAAAAACTTAAAGAGGATGGAGAAAGCAACACAGCTCTGTTTAGAATGGGATACTGCACAGTGGAGCATGGGAAGGTGAGGACAACGTTGTCTGCCTAATTCATGAACAGGATTCACACCACACAATCTGAGGGCTGAGTTACCACAATACGGTAAAGCATAAACAACTAGGTTAATTGTATAACAGGTTATGCACAGGGAACAAATTAAAATCAGGTGCTGTACTCCAAGACTTGCCATTTTCTCCTTTTAAAAAGTGCAGAATGGGACCCTCCAAAGCCCTCCCTCCCTCCCCCCCCCTTTTTTTGCAAAGCATGCGGGAAACTGCGAGGAGCTCTGCATAAACCCTAAAGCTTGCCCATTCTACACTGATCTCTAGCAGCATTGTATCACTTCACTGTTCCTAGGTTTCTCCAACTCCTAGTGTGGGAGCCACACTTAACCGGTTCATTTAAATCTCAGGGGGAGGGCTTCCTTCTTACAACCCCCCTAAGTTAGATTTTATTACAACCTCCCTAAGTTAGATTTTACTGGATCTCATGTGCATCCACCAGGTTTAAGGATTCGACCCCTGGGGCAAACCTAGAAAATGGGTAAATTACATTCCGAAGTTGTTGTTATTATAGTTATGGCTTGTTGCACAATCAGCCAGATGTTTAGACTGGATATGGAATTTTTAATCCACCTGTGGAGTCTTTCTTCCCACGGGCCTGGGATACTATCATCATCAACAACAACAACAACCTGGCTCAAAAACAGTAACTGTGTGAGAGAGTCTTAGTGGATGATCACTTAAACATGAGCCAGCCGTGTGCGGCAGCAGCCAAAAAAGCTAATACAATCTTGGATTGTATAAACAGAGGCACAGAATCAAGATCACCTGAAGTCTTAGTACTGTTTTATAGAACCTTAGTAAGGCCACACCTGGAATATTTGCATTCAGTTTTGGTCACCACATTACAAAACAGATGTTAAAGCTTTGGAAGAAGTGCAAAGAAGAGCAACTAGGATAATTAAAGGCCTGGAGAATAAAACACATGAAGAACAGTTGCAGGATTTGGAAATGGCCGGTCTAGAAAGACGAAGGAGGGGGTGCCACAAAGAAGAGTGGGGTCAAATTATTCTCCAAAGCCCAGAGGGCAAGACAATGAATGGAAACTAATCAAGGAGAGAAGCAACCTGGAATTAAGGAGAATCTTTCTAACAGTGAGGACAATTAACCAGTGGAAAAGCTTTGCCTTCAGACGTTGTGTGTGTGGGTGGATCATCACTTTTACGAAAGAGACTAGACAGCCACCTGTCTGAAATGGTATAAGGTCCGCTGCTTGAGCGGGCGGGGGGGGGGGGCTGGACTAGAAGACCTCCAAGGTCCCTTCCAGCTCTATTCTGATTCTGATCATTATTATTACTACCTCGGGTGAGACGGCGGGAAGCCGATACAGCAGGAAAGATCGCTGGGGAGGATGGGGTTTGTAATTATCTGAAAGTGAAGGGGAGGATGGATGGGGTGGCTTTGATAGGCGCCCCTCCCGCCGCCGCCGCTGCGCGCGCACACACAACCTACAACCCACCGCCCGCTTTCCATTGCGGGCGCCTTCTCCCGACTCTCGCAAGCGCGTCCCCGTTTTTACTACTTACCACGCGGCCTCCATTCATCTCCTGCCGTGCAGTGGCCGAACGTTCCAACCGGAAGGAACCCTCATGTTTTTTTTTTTATCCCTTTCGCGTTCCATTACCCCCTCCCCAACCAGCCGGACTTTGATATTTACTGCCGCTCTAGGACACGCCTTCCAGGACCACCTCTAATGTTTTAACCCATTAAAGTCCAGTGTTTCTCAACCTTGACAATTTTAAGGCATGTGGACTTGAACTCTTAGAATTCCACAGCCAGCAATGCTGGCTGTGGAATTCTGGGAGTTGAAGTCCACATGCCTTAACATTTTCAAGGTTGTGAAACACTGCTAAACGCTCAAGCACGGACCATACACGGATCCTACAGCATATTGCTTTTAAGAGCTCCACTTTGAAACGGGTAGATTTGGACTCCCAGAATTCCTCAGCTAGCCAGCCGATTGACTGGCGGATTGATTATATCAGGGGGGTCTTCAAACTTGGCCCTTTTATGACTTTGTGGACTTCAACTCCCAGAATTCCTCAGACATCGTGCCTGACTGAGGAATTCTGGGAGTTGAAGTCCACAAGTCATAAAAGGACCAAGTTTGAAGACCCCTGGATTATATCAATCAAGTGGCTGTTGACTCCTATTGACCCTATGGAGCAGCTGTTACTCAACCTTGGCAACTTTTAAGATCGGCAGGCTTCAATTCCCAGAATTCCTCAGCCAGCCATGCTGATTAGGGAATTCTGGGAATTGAAGTCCATGTGTCTCAAAGCAGCCAAGGTTGTGATGTGCAGTATTAGAGGGTTTATTATTTTTTATCTCCCTATGTTCAAGGAAAAAAAAATAGATAAATTGGATAACTATGACCTGGATGATTGAGAATCTCCATAGACATAAACCTGAGAGGTTTTTTTCCAGATTAAATCCCATCCTCCTTAGCTAGCAGACCTCTTCCCTTGCACTCTTGATTTCTCTTGATTCTACCTCCCATTAACTTTCTGCATTAAAAACTAAGTCCAGGTGGTGACAGATGCAAGCACTCCTGGATATATATTTTTTTCTTAACTAAGAAATGGACCCCAAACGTTTGCTACTTCTGCCTGTTCCTTTTAGAGACAACTTTTTGTCAATCATTTGTGAGATTCCCCCCTTCTCAAGAAAAGCTTCCCATTGCTATGATTTTTACCTGCAAATTCTGTGCCAAGTTTGAACTGAAGGCAGTCCTCGACTTGTGACAACAATTGAGCCCAAAATTTCTGTTGCTAAGTGTGACAGTGGTTAAGTGAACTTTTTTCTCCGCTTTACTATCTTTCTTGCCACAGGTGCTAAGCAAATCATCATTAGTAACACAGTTGTTAAGTGAATCTTGCTTTCCCATTGACTTTGCTTGTCAGAAGGTCACAAAAGATGAGTATATTCTTGTGGAAAATGAAAAGACTCTTACGAATTCCAGGGGGCTTTTAGCAGAAAGATTTATTGCGCAGGTTCAGAAGCTATAGCAACAAGTAATTCTGAACCCCAAGGACAGGTTCAGACTTCAGTTTTATACATTCCTTTTTCTCAGGAACAAAGGAATACACATTGAAATACACATTGTAATACATTAGGTTAGTTTCTCAGGATATACAATGGAGAGTTTGCTACGTACATTGTATCCAAGTGCAATGCACATTAGGTTAGTCACATACTGCTAACACAGCACTATTCCAGTAATTATGCAGACACATAATTATTCTAGTGATTGTTAACTTTTCCACTTTAATATGACACACACACACACACACACACACACACACACACACACACACACACACGGGACACTGCAACCATCATAAATATGAACCAGGTGTCAAGCCTTTGAATTTTGATCACGTGATCATGGGGATGCTGCAAGGGCTGTGTGAAAAATGGTCACACTTTTTTTCAGTGTTGTCGTAACTTTGAGTGGTCAGTAAACAAAACCATTGTAAATTGAGGATTACCTGTTACTTCTTGGCCTGCCCAAGAGGACAATGCCAAGCTGAGATGGAGCACTTGATGAAAATTTGCCACAAGGCTCAGACATGAATGAAGCCAGGACTGAACTGGGATTAACCTCAGAAGAACCAGACAGAACTGGATACCTGCTGTCCTACTAGATCTTTCCTGATTCCTATCCTTTTAGTAAAGCTCTTAGTAACTCTTACTGTAACTCGTGCAGGTTCTAAACCACGGAAGAAGAAGAAATCAAGTCTTGTTCCCATTTTGATTTCATCCTTTGCACTAGACCAGGGTTCTTCAAACTTGGCCCTTTTATGGCTTGTGGACTTCAACTCCCAGAATTCCTCAGCCAGGCATGTGTGCCTGGCTGAGGAATTCTGGGAGTTGAAGTCCACAAGTCATAAAAGGGCCAAGTTTGAAGACCCCTGCATTAGGCTCAGCCTCAACTACATATGTGCAATACTCTCCCACAAACTTACAATGCCAAAGCTGAAAGAGAGGGGGTAGGGAGATTTGTCTCCTTGAGCAGCCATTTCATGACTGGACTTGCTTCTGTTACATTGGTGAAGGAGAAGCGAACAACTTCATTGCAAGGCGGGCCTCCAGTCTGGCTGGAGTGAATAGCAATAGCACTTAGACCAGCGGTTCTCAACCTATGGGTCACGACCCCATTTGGGGTCAATCGACCATTTCACGGGGGTCGCCAAGCAAGGCTGTCCGCCATTTTTTTCCCCTTTTCCGGCGGGTGCCTTACCTCCCTTGGCCCAGCCGGTGGTCAGCCTGCTCCGTCTCTGTCACTTGCCAGCTACGCCTCAGCCGGCGCAGGGGGCGGCACCACGCATGCGCGGCGTTCCCGGGCAGGGAAAGTCCTCAACTTATGACTGGTTGGGTAGTCCTCGACTTATGACTGGTTTAGTCCTCGACTTATGACCGGTTTAGTCCTCGACTTATGACCGGTTGGGGGTCACAGCATTAAAAAGGTTGACTTAGACTTATATACTGCTTCACAGTGCTTTACAGCCCTCTTTAAGCGGTATACAGAGTCAGCATATTTGCCCCCAACAATCTGGGTCCTCATTTTACTGAGCTCAGAAGGATGTGTTGTCCCCAATTCGGGTCTCAGCCTGGTGCTGAACCCAATGAAGAACACCAGACACGAATTGCAGGTTTTGTGGTCTTTTATTGAAGCGCTCCAAGAAAAAAGGGTCCTGGGTAGAAAATGTCAACGAACCCCAAACAATAGAATTAATAAAGTTTTACACATTTTCTCTAAAGCAGAAGGCGGGATAAGGTGGGATATGTAAGAAATATCATCTAATAAACGTTTCAATAATAATCTAACAATTATTCTATTGGTCTCTAGCCGTCCCTATTCCTAAGCCTTGGCTAATGAATGCTTCAGGAGTTATCTAATACACATCCTATTTGCTCCAGGCCATCCCTGTTCCTAACTTTTAGCTGAGTCTGCAAAATGCCTATGAGGAGCCGAGGTGGCGCAGCAGTTAGAGTGCAGTACTGCAGGCCACTTTAGCTGACTGTGTTCAGCAGGTCAGCGGTTCAAATCTCACCGGCTCAAGGTTGACTCAGCCTTCCATCCTTCCGAGGTAGGTAAAATGAGGACACAGATTGTTGGGGGCAATGTAAATATATATATACATTGCTTACTGGTGTACACCGCTTAGAGAGTGCTTGCACTTAAGGCGGTATATAAGTCTCATAAATAAATAAATAAACAAAAGTCTTCTTTACTTTTATCAGCTTTCAGAACTGTTACAAGCTTTACATGTGCATATTCTCTGTGAATAAGCCTTCTTTGTTGTTACCAGAACACACTCCCCAATTACAGACTTCCTGGACTCTTTTGAAGTGTACGCCTAACCTTGCTATGTTTTGGCAGCCAGCCCATCATTCGGAAGGCTGAATCAACCTTGACACGGTGAGACTCGAACTGCTGGCAAGCAGCAGTCAGCAGAAGTAGCCTGCAGTACTGCATTCTAACCACTGCTCCACCAGGGCTCTTCAAAACATGTTCTTCAAAGTTTTTTCACTCTCAAGAGTGCTTTTTTTTCCAACCTTAGCATCTTCAACATGTATGACTTCAACTCCCAGAATTCCCCATCTAGCATGGTTCAGTTTAAAGGTGCAGGTGTCTTTCTGGGTAATTAAAATAAGATTTCCATAGGATCTATGACAGTGATGGCGAACCTTTTAGAGACCGAGTGCCCAAAAACTGGCCCCATCCCTGCTCTGCCCCCCACCATCCCCTGCCCCGCTGCCCAAAGGATCACTCACCGCCTCCAGGACCCGCCGCAGATTGCCCAGGCAGCCCAGCAGTGCCATGGTGGCCACACCCTCTGCCCACGCCCTGCAGCATCAACTGCATGATGGGATATGAGGCAGACTCTTGTCTACATTGCCTGGCTGCCATGTCTGTGGCTGCGCTGCTCCGTGGGGGCCACGCTTGGGGCCGACTCTCCTTCAGGGGGGGCTGCTGGAGAGGAAGGGGTCGTGGGGGGAGGCAAGACTGGGGCAACCGCACGTGTGCTCACAGAGAGGGCTCCGAGTGCCGCCTCTGGCACCCCTGCCATAGATAAGCCACCACTGAACTATGATAAGGCAACCAGAGTGATTGGATAGAAAAGAAATATTATATTATATTTATTTATTTATTTATGAGACTTATATACCGCTTTAAGTGCAAGCACTCTCTAAGCGGTGTACAGCAGTAAGCAGTGTATATATATATTTACATTGCCCCCAACAATCTGGGTCCTCATTTTACCTACCCCGGAAGGATGGAAGGCTGAGTCAACCTTGAGCCAGTGAGATTTGAACCGCTGACCTGCTGAACACAGTCAGCTAAAGTGGCCTGCAGTACTGCACCCTAACTGCTGCGCCACCTCGGCTCTTGATGTGATATTATTGATATCAAATATTGATGTGATTATTATTTTTGGGAATATTGGGGGAAAATATATATTTAATTGTTATCTATCAAAACAATCAGAATTGTATTAACTCCATGTTTGCAAAAGAGGGTATTTTGGGAAGAGAGGAAATCAACTAAAACCATTGTGTGGATTATGGATTATAGAAATCGATGGTTAGTGATTGTTTTACAAATGTAAACCCAGACAACACACTGTTCATCAATATATTTTATTGATTTTTTAAAAAATATAAATCACTTAATGATTTATATTTTAAAAAATCAATAAAATATATTGCAAAAAATAATAAGATTTCCCAATTTTACTACGGAAATATGGTGGAGATCTATTGCACGGACTCCCAAAAGCTGGTTCTCACGATAGGTTTGACTGAAGGACCAAATCAACTAATTTTCTGGGTTGATTCCAGCTCAGCCTTTCGCTCTTAGGCCAGAGAGCGGACAAGCACAGAGATGACCAAGGCAGTAAGGTAGAAAAATGAAATTATAAAGCCCCAGAGGGGAGCGCTAATAGTCGGTGCTTTGGCTTTAACTGACCTGGGGCCAGATGGCTCTCCAGATTGCAGTGACCTTTCTTCAGACCCCTCCCTCCACCAGGAAAGGGGTCAGGAGAGGGCTTTAAATGTCAACGGGTTCCCCTCCCCCCCCATTGTAAAGATCTTCCTAATTAGACAAGAGATCAGGTTGGGGGAAAGAATCAAGAAAGTCAAGCAATTGCACTTCTGAAGCCCCCTTTATAATTAATTCCTTTACGAAACTTATTTATGAAATCTATGGGCTGGCCCCATCTACGACAACTCTGATTATGAAAACGATAATAATAATAATAAAGGGACCTTGGAGGTCATCTAATTCAACCCCCTGCTCAGACAGGAAACCCTATACCATTTCGGACAAATGGCTGTCCAGTCTCTTCTTAAAAACTTCCAGTGTTGGAGCATTCACCACCTCTGGAGGCAGGTTGTTCCACTGGTTGATCGTTCTAACTGTCAGGAAGTTTCTCCTTAGTTCTAGGTTGGTTCTCTCCTTGATTAGTTTCCACCAGTTGCTTCTTGTCCTGCCTTCAGGCGCTTTGGAGAATAGCTTGACTCCCTCTTCTTTGTGGCAGCCCCTGAGATATTGGGACACTGCTATCATGTCCCCCCTCGTCCTTCTCTTCATTAAAGTAGATCAGTGGTTCTCAACCTTTTTAATGCCGCAACCCCCAACCGGTCGTAAGTCGAGGACTACTGAACCAGTCGTAAGTCGAGGACTACTCAACTGGTACAGCACCGTTTGCAGAATGGGACTTTTGGCAGGCTGAGCAGGGCAGAGACAGCCTGGACAATTCCTATTGGCTTTTGAAAGCCAATAGAATTAGTCTCTATTCAAGAGGGTCTGTTCTATTGGCTTTTAAAAGCCAATAGAATAGAAGGGAGTAGCACAGCTAAGGAAAGGGGGGGAAAAAATGGCGGACTGCGTTGTTTGGCGACCCCCGTGAAATGGTTGTTTGACCCCAAATGGGGTCCCGACCCACAGGTTGAGAACCGCTGAAGTAGACATACCCAATTCCAGCAATGATGGCAGCCTCTTGACTTTCCCACCCATGGATGGGAGTGAGCAATTGTGAAGCAAGTACTCAAAATTAACAGAGTAAAACGAATGCAACTACCGTATATGCCGGCGTATATGGCGACTTCTGCGAGCGCTGAAATTGGCACCAAAGACGGGGGTCATCTTATATGCTGAGTTGTCTTATACGCCGGAAATACTGGTAGTTTCCGGCGTATAAGACAACGTTCTAGGAATGCAGCTCAGCGATAAAGACAGGGGTCGTCTTATACGCCGGGTCGCCTTGTACGCCGGCATATATGGTAGTCCTCAACTTACAACAGTTTGTTTAGTGATTGTTCAAAGTTAAAACGACGTTGAAAAAGTGACTTATGACCATTTTTCACATGAAAGACTGTTGCAACATCTCCATGATCATGTAATCAAAGTCCGGAGGCTTGGCAACTGACTCATATTTATGACGATTGCAGTGTCCTAGGGGTGTGTGTGTGGGTCATGTGATCCCCTTTTGCGACCTTCTGACAAGCAAAGGCAATGGGGGAGCCAGATTCACTTAACATCCGGCTTACTAAGTTATCAAGTGCAGGGATTCACTTAACAACTGAAGCAAGAAAGGTCGCAAAATGGGGTGAAATTCACTTAACAACGTACATTTTGGGCTCAATTGTGGTCATTAAGTCGAGGACTATCTGTAGTGGAAGCAGAGTCTGCCTTTTTACAAATCTTTTAGGACATGCAATTTCTTGTCTCAATGTTCCTCTCCTTCATTAGATTTTTTTTCCCCAGCCCTACTCAGAGTCCTCCAGAGGTTGGACTACAATGACAATAATCCCCAGGAAACATATTCTTTCCCTTCTTAGAAATTTAAAGCAGTGTTTCTCAACCTCGGCAACTTTAAGATGGATGGACGTCAATTCCCAGAATTCCCCAGCCAGGGGATTCTGGGAGTTGAAGTCCCCTCATCTTAAAGTTGTCGAGGTTGACGAACACTGCACTAAAATATACAAGGTCTCATGTAGTAGGAGAACCCAGCCCACAAATGGTACTCGGGCCACATCTGGATGTTTAGAATCTCCAGGAAGGCAGATATTCGGCGATGTTGCCAGTTTTTTAAAGTTTGCTGCTTCTTCTTCTTCTTCTTCTTCTTCTTCTTCTTCTTCTTCTTCTTCTTCTTCTTCTTCTTCTTCTTCTTCTTCTTCTTCTTCTTCTTCTTCTTCTTCTTCTTCTTCTTCTTCTTCTTCTTCTTCTTCTTCTTCTTCTTCTTCTTCTTCTTCTTCTTCTTTCTTCTTCTTCTTCTTCTTCTTCTTCTTCTTCTTCTCCTCCTCCTCCTCCTCCTCCTCCTCCTCATTATTATTATTATTATTATTATTATTGATACTGATCATCGCACAGTCAGCCAGATGTTCAGACTGGATTTGGCATTTTGTCTACCTATCGAGTCCTTACCCAGGACCTGGGATAGGCAGATGTGGATGTTTGATGGTATTACAGATATCGGCGCAGGATGGAAGCAGTTCCTAATAAGGCTGCCTTTTGCAATTGACTAATAGCGAATTTGTCAATGCCAATGGTGTTCAAGTGGTGCCCCAGTTGTTTTGGGATTGCACCCAAGGAGCCTATGACTATTGGTACTACCCTTGCTTGCTTTTGCCACAGTCTTTCTATTTCTATTTGTAGGTCTTTGTATTTTGTTATCTTCTCCAGTTCTTTCTCGTCTATTCTGCTGTCTCCAGGCACTGCCACGTCCACTATCCAGACTTTTTTGTCTTTCTTATCGGCAATTGCTAAGTCTGGGGTGTTATGATGCAGATGCTTCTCTGTTTGAATTCTGAAGTCCCAGAGCAGTTTAATGACTTTCTCTATTTTATGATCCCACCAGTTTTTGCTTACAGGCAAATGATATTTTTTGCAGATCTTCCAAATTATTATTATTATTATTATTATTATTACTATTATTACTACTAAGATCAAAATGTCACTCAATTATATGACACCTCCATTGTGCCGCTGTGAAGCAGAAAGACACAAAGCCTTAGGTTCTTAAGAATAGGGCTTGCTTTGGTTTGAAAAAGAATCAGCGGGCGCTGTCCTTTTGATGGGGGCTGGGCTTTTGCTAAGCTACGACTGGCTGAATAAGGATCACCCATCAGGGCTTAATGGCGATATATAAACCAGGCTTTAACAGCAATGTTGAATGGCACCAAGCTTTTCCATCTGGCGCTGTCCAGATGGCGGGATTACAACTCCCAGAATTCCTTGTTCCCAAACCATCTGGAGGATACTATCTGCTTTAAACCCAAAGAGTCTCCCGTTTCCTTGATCTTATTTTGACTGTTAGCAACTGAGAAGCTGCCATCATGCCCCCGGTAGTAGCTCACTCCAGGGCATTGTGGGAAATTTAAATGGTGGCTCCCTGGGTTTGCTCCGAGGAGTTCTTCTCTGGGACACATTGCAGGTATTAAGCAAAACAATTTATTAAGCAAGAGACGATGACGTACATAATCCTGCAATAGCCCTGAGAGAAAAGGGAGGCTCCCTCCACGTGGAGGGTGTCTAAAGAAGGCCTCAGGGCTTAGAATCCTCCAACAGAACAATGGGTTTTATTCCCGCCGATAAAACAATGTAGTAAAAATAGAACCAAAGTGTTCGCACGTTTTTTTTCTTCAGCTATGGATTGTGAGAAAGAACAACACTGCAAACAAATGGGGAAATAGGAAAAAAAATAAATGGGGGTTCAAATGCTCATTCTGCCTCACAACCAATGCCCCCATGACCCACTAGGCCCTCTAGAGCAGGGCTAGGCCACCTTGGCTCTTTTATGACTCGTGGACTTCAACTCCCAGAATTCCTGAGCCAGCCGTGCTGAGGGGAAAGGGAGAGGTTTCCAAGCTGAGCCATGCTGGCTCAGGAATTCTGGGAGTTGAAGTCCACGAGTCATAAAAGAGCCAAGATTCCCTACCCCTGCTCTAGAGCATCCAGCGTTTTTCAAACATGGCAACTTTAAGATGAGTGGACTTCAACTCCCAGAATTCCCCAGCCAGCTATGCTGGCTGCGGAATTCTGGGAGTTGAAGTCCATCCATCTTAAAGTTGCCATGTTTGAAAAACGCTGCTCTAGCAGCTGCTTTGAATGTTAAAAAAAAAGAGTGGTATAAACACCATGCTGGATTCCTTTTTTTGTTGGTGTTATTGATTTTATAATATTCATTTTCTATGCAGCCCCAGGGGCTTTGTGACAATGGAAAGATGCAACAAAAAGAGGCTTCAATGAAAGCAAACAAATTTTAATTTTGGTACCAGCCAAAATGCCTAGCTGAACATTTTCACTTTTTTTTTCTTTTTAATTGATATCTGGTGTCACATCAGACTCAAAGTAGTAAACAACAGACATTTATTTTGATGGAATCCAATGTCCTGTCATGCTCACTTAGAAGCCAGTGGCCTTCAGAACACATATCGGTGGTGATGGTAAAGGGGATTGGCTGGCTGGGGATGATGGGAACCGTAGTGCAGCAGAACATCTGAAGGGTACAAGGCCTCCTCTTAATAATGCATAGCAAACAGGAGGAAATTCCAAAGGTCTGGCTTTCTTCCTCAGCTGCAGCTAGTCCTCAACACATGACATTGACCTTGCTTGTCAGAAGGTCATAAAACTTGATCACATGACCTGGGGACACAACAGCGGTCATAAATATGAGTCAGTTGCCAAACATCCAAATTTCAGTCCCGTGACTGGGGATGCTGCAACTGTAGTTCAGAATGAAAAAATGTACATAAGTCACTTTTTTCAGTGCCATGCAACTTTGAATGGTCACTAAACAAATGGCTGTAAGTTGGGAACTGTCTGTATTCTGCTGTCATGGGTGGACAGAACATGTATAAGTTTGTATATGTGTGCATACAATATGTATATAATATTATAGACTCGCCTCCACCCTGTCTATGCATTGGTTTTGATCCGTTTTTTAACATTAACGTTTTAGCTTTTAAATGTCCAATGTTTTAATGTGTTCATCTTATAACTCAGGCATGTCAAACTCGTGACGTCACGTGAGGTGCGACATATCGTGACTTTTCACCCCATTGCTGGCAATGGAGTAGGCGCAGTTTCGGAGTGACGCATCCGGCCCATGGGCCCGCAGTGTGACATGCCTGTTATAATTGTTTCATTCTGCTAGGTACGGTATTGTAAGCTGTCCAGAGTCATTTGGTGGAGATTGGAGGCATACAATTTTAATAAAAAAACAAACAAACTTAGCCATGAAAAACTGCTGGGTGAGTTTGGGCCAGTCACCCACTTCACAGGACCATGGTTGTGAGGAAACTAGGAGAATGACAGAAGAACAGAATAACAGAGTTAGAAGGGATCCTGTAGGTCATCTAGTCCAACCCCCCCACACCCAAGCAGGAGACCCTACTACACCATTTCTGACAGATGGCAGTTCAATGTCTTCTTGAAAGCCTCTAGTGATGAAGCTCCCACAACTTCTGAAGGCAAGCTGTTCCACTGGTTGATTGTTCTGTCAAAAAATTTCTCCTTATTTCTAGGTTGAATCTCTCCTTGATCAGTTTCCATCCGTTCCTTGTCTGGCCTTCAGGTGCTTTGGGAAATAGATTGACCCCCTCCTCTTTGTGTCAGCTCCTCAAATATTAGAAGACTGCTATCCTGTCTCGCCTGAGTCCTTCTCCTCACTAGACTAGCCATGCCCAGTTCCTGTAACCATATTCTCATAAGTTTTAGCCTCCAGGCCCCTAATCATCTTTGTGGCTCTTCTCTGCACTTTTTCTAGAGCAGTGGTTCTCAACCTATGGGTCAGGACCCCATTTGGGGTCGAACGACCATTTCACGGGGGGGGGGGGGTCACCAAACAATGCAGTCCGCCATTTTTTCCCCTTTCCCTTAGCTGTGCTACTCCCCTATTGGCTTTTGAAAGCCAATAGAATAGACTCTCTTGAATAGTCTAATTCTATTGGCTTTCAAAAGCCAATAGGAATTGTCCAGGCTGTCTCTGCCCTGCTGAGCCCGTCAAAAGTCCCATTCTGCAAACGGTGTTGCACCAGATGAATAGTCCTCGACTTATGACCGGTTGAGTAGTCCTCAACTTACGACCAGTTGGGGGTCGCAGCATTAAAAAGGTTGAGAACCACTGTTCTAGAGTCTCAACATCTTTTTTATAGTGGGGAGACCAAAATTGGTTGCAGTGCTCTAGCTATGTTCATCCCCTTGAGTTACCTACTGTATAATCATGGCAGGATAAAAAAATAATAATAATAAACAGTATTTTTATTTTAAAATACTGACCCCAAGACCTTCCTCGGCTTTGCCACCCTGAAAGCCGGGAGGCGTGTCTCTCCGCGCTTATGGTCCTCAAAGAATCCCCAACCGGATTCTTTGTTCTCAGAACCCGACAGATAGATAGATAGATAGATAGATAGATAGATAGATAGATAGATAGATAGATAGATAGATAGATAGATAGATAGATAGATAGATAGATAGATAGATAATGTTTTCTGAGGTTTTTACGCGGGAGAAAACCCGAATAACCAAAGACATACACACACCAACACATACATACATACATACATACATAGATACACACACACACACACACACACATTGTTCTTGTGCACGCGATCTCCGGCGGGGGGGGGATTCCTTCCTTCCCTCCGCGTCGGTCGATCCCTTTCTCGCGCGCTCTCTCTCTAAGTCTGCTCGGCGGACTTTGGCTTTTTCAGTGGAAAGCTTTGTCTGGCCGGGAAACCCCTCCTTAAATCCTTCGCCCTCCGCCTCCTCGACTTCGACCGATCGCTCGCTCTCTTTTTAAATAAACATGTCAGTCCTGCCCACCTCCAGTTAACCCTCTCCTGCGCCCCTTTCTTCGCCCTTCCCGGTTCTTGTTTTGTTTTTTTAAAGCCGGGATTTTTTTTGGGGGGGGGGGGGAAAGCCTTTTAAAATCCCCGCGCCAAGCGCGCGCTCCGCGGGGCTGCGCTTTTACGCACCAGCTCCGACCCCCCGAAACGTCCGGGTTCCCTTGCAGGATCGGGCGGGATCGGCCGTCGTTTCCTTTCGGAAGAAGCCGCGGGGAGCGGATCCTTTGCTCCGGAGGAGGTGCCGGACGGGTTAAACCGATAGAGGGCCGCGTTTCCCAGAGCGGACGAGAAACTTGAGCTTTCGAGAGGCTTTTGAAAGAGCCCAGGCCCCTCTTTCTGATGGGAGGGGAGCGAGAGCCCTGCCGACTGGATCCGAGTTGTTTTCCTTTTTTTTCTCGTTTTGCTTTCTTGCCTTTTGGGGGGAGGGGGAAGGAGGGGGAGGGTGGATCGAGCGAGGAGAAGAAACGTGCCGGAGGATGCACCGGGTGGGTAAGCGAGCGAGCGAGGAGGGCGGGAGGTGTTTGCAACAGAAGGGAACTTCCCCCGCTCGCTTGCAAAAATAAAAGTAACAAGAGGCGGGAGAAGCGGATCCGGAGTAAACTGAACCGGGCTGCTTCTTTTCCCCCACCCCGCTTCCGAGACGCCGATCGCGGCGGCGGCCAGGGAGGAGGTTTTGCGCGGCGGTTCCCAGCCCAGCATGGCCTCCCCCCTCTCCCCACAGGACAATGGCTGAGTCAAGGACAAGGCGGGGAGGCAGGGATCCCCATGCACCACCACCACCACCACCCGCCAGCTTTCCCTTTTTTTCTCTCCCTCTTGTTTCCTTGTTTTCTTCTCTTCCCTCTCCCCCCCCCCCGCTGCTCCGTGCTCCTGGAAGGCGGAGAGCGCCTTGCACCGGATCGCGCCTGGACCTTTTGTGCGTTAGGGATCGCCTCCTGTAAGGAGGCGCCTGGATCCTGGAGGGAATTGGAGCCGGGACGAAAAATCGCCTTGCGCCGACTTTCTGCCCGGGGGGGGGAAGAGAGAGAGAGAGACAAGCGGGGGGGGGAGGGAGGTGCGGGATCTTTTTGGATTTCCTCGCGGATTTGGAAAGCTCGCAATCCGTGCCGAAGGGAGTCCCGGGGCAAAACAAAAACAAAACGGAGAAAAGGAAGCCCCGAGGCAGAGTTTGCGTTGCGAGAGGTGACGGGGGGGGAGTGGATGGACGGGCTCCGGACGCCTTAGCTGTCCGGATCGACTTTTACTTTTCCGACGATCAGACTCGGAGATGTCGCCGAGCGGACGCGCACTTGAGAATAGGAGGGAAAGCCGAATCCGGAGAGCTGCTGGTTGTAGTGATGTCGGAGTTGCGACCATTGTTGTCTGGGATTAAGGTTCCTAGCAGTCGGCCGTGTATTTTTCAGTTGCTCTGGACAACCCCTTGGAGATCCCCCGGATCTACCGTACTGTAGATCAGTTGATCTTCTGCTCTTTCCACCTGACTCCTACAAAGGGCTCTTTCCAAAGCCAGCAACGACTCTAGTGGAAAATTCTCGCTAGCACGTTAACCTGACCAAAGTCAACTCTACTCACTGGTAAAGCCCAAGTGGGATTCGTTGGGGGCCGATTCAGGAGGAACCAGGAGTTTTTGCCACAAATCAGGTTGTGGTGGGCTGCCGTTATCAACTTGGTGCCCCCCCCATCTGTGGTCTGGAAGTTGAAATCCAGCGTTGCAAAAGAGGTCCTAAGTTGAACAAAGGGATAGTAAATAGTAAGGATGGGCAAATAGCTTTGAAATTGTGGAAAAATGAATTTCTCCAATAATTTACTACTGTTGCATGCGACTCTAAGCGGCTTACTCTCCAGGGACGGTAATTAAAAAATTACCAAATGGGCCACCTGCTTTCTAAGGAGAGCACATAACAATGGTCTCACACACACACACACACACACACACACACACACACACAGCCCAAGGGATCAAAATTCCTAAAAGGGTTTCAGATGTGTTCTGTGGTGGCCTGTATATATATATATATATATATATATATATATATATATATATATATATATATATATATATTATATATATATATATATATATATATATATATATATATATATATATATATAATTTGCATTTTATTAAAGCAAAAAACAAATCTAGTCAAAATCAGCGCTTGCAGGTGTTTTCCTGAATGCTTCTTTAAACAGCTCACCCGTGCCTTTTTCCAAGACAGGTAGAATTCAGCCTGTGACGGCTTCCATTGTTAAGCAAGGAGATTGTGAGCCACACCTGATTTTGTGACTTCTTTTGCCATGGTGGCTAAGCAGACCACTGGAGTGGTCAAATGAATCGTGCGATCATTAAGCAAATCCGTTTTCCCCATTGACTTCGCTGGTGGGAAGCTGGCTGGGGAGATCGCAGATGTGCCCCCAGGATGCTGCACCCCAGGTAGTCCTCGACTTACAACAGTTCACTTAGTGGCCGCTCAAAGTTACAAGAGCACTGAAAAAAGCAACTTATAGCCCTTTTTTTCACACGGCCATTGCAGCATCTCCCATGATTACATGATCAAAATTCAGATGCTTGCCAACTGACTCATATTTATGACGGTTGCAGTGTCCCGAGGGGGGGTGTCATGTGATCCCCTTTGGCGACCTTCTGACAAGCAAAGTCAATGGGGAAGCCGGATCCACTTAACAACCGTGTCAATAACTTAACAGCCGCCGTGATTCACTACTGTGGCAAGAAAGGTGTGTAAAATGGGGCAAAATTCGCTTAATGAATATCTCCTTTAGCAACAGAAATTTTGAGCTTGATTGTGGTCGTAAGTCGAGGACTACCTGTACATATTGGTTGCCAAGCTCCCCAATTTTGATCACTCGACGGTGGGACGCTACAACAATTGCAAGCGCAAGGATGATCGGGAATTTCTTTTTTTCGATGCTGTCGCAACTT
Organism: Crotalus tigris; assembly: GCF_016545835.1. Lineage (NCBI taxonomy): Eukaryota > Metazoa > Chordata > Lepidosauria > Squamata > Viperidae > Crotalus > Crotalus tigris. The sequence goes on along the minus strand of NW_024098302.1, from coordinate 263,712 downwards.
CAAACGGTCACTAAGGGAACGGTTTTTAAATTGAGAATTGCCTGTAAGGGGCCTTTCTGTTATTAATAATTCAGGCAGAATATGCTTGTTTTTAAATTTCTGGTGCTACTCCCGAATACACAAGTATGCCGTGGTGTTGAATTCACAAGTGCGATGTGGAGGTTTAAAGTGCGGTGACAAGAGACGTTTTGAGGGAGTCCATTCCTACTCTTCGGCATGGTGACATTGGAAATTATATATTATTGCTATAACCTTTATTTATTTATACTCATAATCCATCCCAGTTTGACTGACCCTGGAGGATGTTCCAGTGGTGAGATTAAAATATGTGAACAACCGGTTCTCTGTGTGGATGTTGCTTCCGGAAATCCATTCTGGGCCTGGGCAACCCAAAATTAGCTATCGGTTCTACCGAAATGGTGCGAACTGGCTGAATCCCACCACTGGGATGTTCTTAAGCAGTTCTTAAAAGCAATATTGTGGAGGACATCAAGTGACAATAAAAGATGGATGGATGTCCCACCATGTCCTGAGGCAGGAGTAGGCCACCTTGGCTCTTTTATGACTGGTGGACTTCAACTCCCAGAATTCCTGAGCCAGCCATGCTGAGGGGAAAGGGAGAGGTTTCTAAGCTTAGCCATGCTGGCTCAGGAATTCTGGGAGTTGAAGTCCACGAGTCATAAAAGAGCCAAGGTGGCCTACCCCTGTCCTAAGGTCTGAAAAGCTGTTAAATCAGGCGATTTTCGACTGTAGGCTATAAATAGAATAGGTGATCTGTGGAGGTCCTTGATGCTCTCTCAGCTTGGTTTTTCTTGCAGACATTTCATTACCAAACTAGGTAACGTCTTCCAAGGTTGACCTGTTGGAACTGCAGGTTTCCCATCGGCGCCCATCTTTGTGGGTTTTGATCTTTGCAGCAAGGGTTGTTTTTTTTTTTTCTAACCTAGTGTTTCCTATGCTGACTGGGGAATTCTGGGATTGAAGTCCACACATCTTACAGTTGTCAAGGTTGAGAAACATTGTTCTAATCTGTACATTTTGGTGTATGCACCTTTTCCAGCTGTGAACTTCGTAAGAATGACCAGAAAACGTCAGATTTCGGCGTAGGAGCCTGCATGCAGGGTATGTAAACGAGGTAAGTTCCCATTACCAATGGGCTGAACTGTGCTGCAAGGATTGATGCTCTCTCGCATATTGTTTAGCAGCTTTTTGCATGTTAGTTATAAAAACCAGAGAAAAGCTGTGCCACAAGCTGGTCAAATTCGGGGCTGTGTGTCATTCAATGGATGGGTTCCTATAGCATACTTCTTCTGGTTACCCATTAACTGGGATTAAAACAGAGATTAGCCTGTCCTGCAAATGCAGGTGCTAGGTGTCTATCCTCCCATCCATATCTATCTGTCTGTCTGTCTATCTGTCTGTCTGTTTATCTATCTATCTATCTATCTATCTATCTATCTATCTATCTATCTATCTATCTGTCTATCTGTCTATCTATCTAACAGTAGGCCTCAACGTATGACCACAACTGAGCCCAAAATTTCTGTTGCTAAGAGGGTTGTTAAGTGAGTTTTGCCCATTTTACGACCTTTGTTGTCAGAGCTGTTAAATGAATCACTGCAGTCATAAATATGAGTCAGGTGTCAAGTGTTTGAATTTTGATCACATGACTATGGGGATGCTGCAACCGTTGTAAATGGGGAAAACGTTCATGGGTCACTTTTTAGCGCTGTTGTAACTTCTGAATGAATTGTGGTAGGTCAAGGACTCTGTCTGTCTCTTTGTCTCTATCTGTCTCTAGCTAGCTATCTAGCTAGCTATCTACAGTATATTTATCTCTATATCTATTTCTTGTCCGTCCGTCCGTCTGTCTATCTATCTATCTATCTATCTATCTATCTATCTATCTATCTATCTATCTATCTACAGTATCTGTTTATCTCTATCTATTTCTTGTCTGTCTCTATCTAATCTATCTATCTATCTATCTCTATATCTATTTCTTGTCTGTCTGTCTGACTCTCTATCTATCTATCTGTCTATCTACAGTATCTATCTCTATATCTTCTTGTCTGTCTCTGACTGTCTCTATATCTATTTCTCGTCTGTCTCTATCTATCTGTCTGTCTGTCTAATCTATCTCTATATCTATTTCTTGTCTGTCTGTCTGTCTGTCTGTCTGTCTGTCTCTCTATCTATCTATCTATCTATCTTTCTCATCTGTCTGTCTATCTATCTATCTATCTATCTATCTATCTATCTATCTATCTATAATGTCTATACCTTGCGATTTCATTGTTGATAATTTATTATTATCCTGGCAGGTCAGCTCATTCCTCTGGGAAATTGAGCAGGGAATGAGTTGTAACACATTAGTTGAAGCCATGTTTTTCAGAGAAAATGTCCAAGGTTTGACCTGACCAGCTATGCATGTGGGGTTGAGAAAGGAGTTGCTAAGTCTATCACAACTTTTTAGCAGCACTGCAAAAAGTTGGTGAGGAGGGGAAAAGGTAGTATGCAGTTATTCGATTGAAGAGACTTTCTGTAGCTCATGGCTGAACTGTGGGGTCCTTGGTGCCCTCCAAGCTTGGTATTTTCTTGCAGACATTTCATTACCCAACTAGGTAGCATCATCAGGGCGAGGGAGAATGGGGTTTGTTCCTTATTTATATACTGCTTATGTTGGCGAGGGTGTGGCTTTCTCCTTGAGAGTTCCTTGATCAGGATATTGCTTTTTGCTTGAAGTTTGTCTCCTGAGTCCAGAGGTTGGCAACCTTGACTCTTTTATGACTCGTGGACTTTAACTCCCAGAATTCCTGAGCCAGCCTGGCTCAGCTTGGAAACCTCTCCCTGTCCCCTCAGCATGGCTGGCTCAGGAATTCTGGGAGTTGAAGTCCACGAGTCATAAAAGAGCAAAGGTGGCCTACCCCTTTTTTAGCCATTGTCTATCCACTGCAGGATGAAGGCCTCTTCCACACGTTTCCAATCAATACGGTCCTGAGCTTTCTTTTGCCAATTGGGCCTGCAATTCTTGTTGTCAGAGCCATCTTGTTTTAGGTCTCTTTCATGGGCGTTTTTTATCATCCACTCTATGACCGCCTTGGTCCACCTGACCTCAGTTCTTGTAAAAATAAAAGTAACAGAGGTGGGAGAAGCGGATCCGGAGTAAACTGATAGGAATTCTGGGAGTTGAAGTCCACGAGTTATAAAAGAGCCAAGGTGGCCTACCCCTGCCCTAGTCTCAACCTTGGCGACTTTAAGATGTGTGGACTTCAATTCCCAGAATTCCCCCGCCAGCCTTGCTGTGTTGACTTCTTTCCTGACTTCTTTCCAACAGAGATTTGGGGGTGACTAAATTGGCGAGGAATCCTTAAGCCCCTCCCCTTCTGCTTTTGTTCCCATTCTTCAGGTAAAAGACCTTTTCATCAACCCCTGGTTTCATTCGTTTGGAGACTCAGGGTGCACTTTTGAGACAGCGCCTCCCCGAATCTCTTGCATTTGCAAAGAGAGAGAGAGAGAGAGAGAAAGAGAGAGAGAAGGCCATTTGCGAGCCTCTTCCAGGGATGTCTGCAAAACGCGGGTCGACTTCAACCCTTCAGTTCCAAGCATCTTCAGAGCAAGGAGCTCCCCGGGAAGAAAAAATGGAAGAAGAGGAATCCGAAACGCCGGATCCAGTGGAGAGATGGAGGGGCAAAGCTTCGGCCTCTCGCCGTTCTCGAGAAAAAAACGAAAGGCTCCACAAAGCGAGGACAGCCCAGCAGAAAGAGCATCACAACGCCGCCCGTTCCCCTCGTTCGGGGTGGAGGAATCTACTGCGCCCCACGGAGTTAGAAGCCCGGCAAAGATTCTCTCCCTCCACTGAGGGGCCGGCAGTCCCCCGCCTGTGGCCCAAGAGCGGCCGGGCCAGCCGGCAGCCCGTCGTCCTCAGCGAGGAGAGCTCAGAGCCCCGTCACATTTTAGACGCGGGACAGATTGGAGAATCGGGGATGGTCAAGGTGAAGGAAGAGGTACTGGGCGACGACTCGGCCAGCATGGAGATGAAACGCCAGCGTTTCCGCCACTTCCGCTACCAGGAGGCCGAAGGTCCCCGCGAGGTGTGCAGCCAGCTCTGGTACCTCTGCCACCGGTGGCTGAAGCCGGAGAGACACACCAAGGAGCAGATCCTGGAGCTGCTGATCCTGGAGCAGTTCCTGGCCATCCTGCCCCCGGAGGTCCAGAGCTGGGTGCGGGAACACGAACCAGAGAGCTGTTCTCAGGCGGCTTCCTTGGCTGAGGATTTCTTGCAGATGCAGCGGGAAGTGGAGAGGAAAGAACAGCAAGTAAGAACGTGGTTTTCGGGAGGGGGGTTTGGGGAGGGGAAGATGTAGAGCAGGGTACTTGATAAGAGTCCTTCTAGATTTCCCCCCCCCCCCATTAAACCCTGGGTCATAGTCTCCAGAGAGGCTCCGGAAAAGTCCAGCTGGCACCTGCTGAGTTGTGTTGTTGCTCCCGAACAATTTGGGATTTATTTATTTAGCAGAGGAGGGTAACTATGGCCCCTTTGTGACTTGTGGACTTTAACTCCCAGAATTCCTGAGCCGGTCATAAAAGGGCCATAGTTCCCCATCCCTGATTTGGAGAGCAATGCTTCTCAACCTTGTCACCTTTGAGATGCGTGGACTTCAACTCCCAGAATTCCCAGTTGCTGGCTGGGGAATAATAATAATAATAATAATAATAATAATAATAATAATAATAAAAATAAAAAAGTCTGGATAGTGGACGTGGCAGTGCCTGGAGATAGCAGAATAGAAGAGAAAGAACTGGAGAAGATAACAAAATACAAAAACCTACGAATAGAAATAGAAAGACTGTGGCAAAAGCAAGCAAGGGTAATACCAATAGTAATAGGCTCCTTGGGTGCAATCCCAAAACAACTGGAGCACCACTTGAACACCATTGGCATTGACAAATTCGCTATTAGTCAGTTGCAAAAGGCGGCCTTATTAGGAACTGCTTCCATCCTGCGACGATATCTGTAATACCATCAAACTTCCACATCTGCCTATCCCAGGTCCTGGGTAAGGACTCGATAGGTAGACAAAATGCCAAATCCAGTCTGAACATCTGGCTGACTGTGCGATGATCCATAATAATAATAATAATAATACTAATAATACTAATAATAATAATAATAATAATAATAAAGTTGGAAGGGACCTTGGAGGTCATCTAGTCCAACCCCCTGCTCAGCCAGGAAACCCTATACCATTACAAATGGCTGTCCAGTCTCTTCTTAAAAACTTCCAGTGTTGGAGCATTCACCGCTTCTGGAGGCAGGTTGTTCCACTGGTTAATTGTTGTAACTGTCAGGAAGTTTCTCCTTAGTTCTAGGTTGCTTCTCTCCTTGATTAGTTTCCATCCGTTGCTTCTTGTCCTGCCCTCAGGCGCTTTGGAGAATAGCTTGACTCCCTCTTCTTTGGGGTAGCCCCTGAGATATTATATATATTCTGGGAGTTGAAGCCCACGCATCTCAAAGGCGACAAGGTTGAGAAACACTGATTTAGAGCAGGGGTCCCCAACGTCTGGGTCGCGGTCGTGAGGCGTTTGAAAGCGGGCTGCAGAAATGTTGGGTGAAGCGTGCACGCTTGCCGGCCACTCCCCTCCCACCAGTCCATTAAGCCGGAAGGAGTGGAACTCTAAATCAAAGTATTTACTGTATATTGCCTCCCCGCCCACTGTCGGTGACTATGGTCTGCTTACAAACAATAAAAAAACCTAACATGATGACGACAACAAGCAATCAAACAAGCCACTTGATGGGCTCCGTTCTACTCTGGGTTCCCCAGGCCCGTTGGCAGAGCCAAGTCTTCAGGACCTTGCGAAAGAGTGTCAAAGTGGGGGTCAGTCTAATATCTGCGGGGGTGACATTCCAAAGGGAAGGCACCACCACGGAGAAGGCCCTTCTGCTGGGTCCCATCAGATGTATCTCCTTACAAGAGTGTCTGTGGAGATTCTCAGTCATCCAGGCCACGGTTGTCCCAAAGGTGCTTTTTCAAAAGGCAACTGGACTTTCTTTGTTTTTCCTTGAAGTCGTTTCGCTTCTCATCCAAGAAGCTTCCTCAGTTCTCCTTACGAGAGGGGAGACCCATAATATTCCCTTCCTCCCTGCTCTAATGGCTCGGGTGGATGTAATTGGATATAATAATTAATGATGATGATGATGATGATGATGGAAGGGACCTTGGAGGTCATCTAGTCCAACCTCCTGCTCAGGCAGCAAACCCTATACCAGTGGTTCTCAACCTGTGGGTCGGGACCCCATTTGGGGTCGAACGACCATTTCACGGGGGTCACCAAACAAGGCTGTCCGCCATTTTTTCCCCCTTTTCTTTGGCCACGCCCCTGGCACCCAGTGATGTATAAGTGGTTGGGGGTCACCACAACATGGGGAACTGTATTATGGGGTCGCGGCATTAGAAAGGTTGAGAACCACTGCCCTATACTATTTCAGATAAATAGTTGTCCAGTCTCTTCTTAAAAATTTCCAGTGTTGGAGCATTCACTGCTCCTGGAGGCAGGTTGTTCCACTGGTTAATTGTTCTCACTGTCAGGAAGGTTCTCCTTAATTCTTGGTTGCTTCTCTCATTGATTAGTTTCCACCCGTTGCTTCTTGTCCTGCCTTCAGGCGCTGTGGAGAATAGCTTGACTCCTTCTTCTTTGTGGCAGCCCCTGAGATATTGGAACACTGCTATCCTGTCACTCCTCGTCCTTCTCTTCATTAAACTAGACATACCCAATTCCAGCAACCGTTCCTTATGTTAAGAGTCAAATTACTCTTAACCTCAGATTCCACATTATAAAGGTGGGATTTAGGGTTAAATTATTCTTCATTCCATATTTTTAAAGCCTGTGAGCTGAGGTTTCCTCTTGGTGACTAAACGATGGTGGGAAAACTGGAAAAGAAGTCTGTCTTTCCCCAGTTTTTTTCCCTCAAAAAAAAACTTTTTTTAGCACGTTGAAGCTTGGAGAATCAACCCCCCCCCCACCACACACAAACAGTAAGGGACTAAATGAAATGAGAAACATGCCTTTCCTCCCCTCTTATTTTTGCCAGTCTCTGTATTTATTTATTTGTTATTTATGAAATTTATTTACCATACATCTCATATCCAACCACTTTCTTGGAGTCCTTTTTTTTTTTTTTAGGAGGGATCTCTGAGGATGAGAAATGCTTTTGGAATTGAGGGCCTTCAAAGGCTTCTTTGGATTAGAACAGTGTTTCTCAACCTTGACAATTTTAAGGCATGTGGACTTCAACTCCCAGAATTCCACAGCCAGCAATGGGAGTTGAAGTCCACATGCCTTAAAATTGTCAAGGTTGAGAAACACTGGATTAGAACAATGTTTCTCAACCTTGGTGACTTTAAGCTCTGTTATTTTTTTTTTTTTTATGTTAGCTGATCAGTCTCCCAAAACCGGGAATATGCAAATTGTTATTTGAGTTATTTGAACAATCAAATAACCCATAAATAGAATATTGCTCTAGAACAGGGGTAGGCCACCTTCGCTCTTTTATGACTCGTGGACTTCAACTCCCAGAATTCCTGAGCCAACCATGCTGAGGGGAAAGGGAGAGGTTTCCAAGCTGAGCCATGCTGGCTCAGGAATTCTGGGAGTTGAAGTCCATGAGTCATAAAAGAGCAGAGGTTGCCTACCCCTTCTCTAGAAGGAGTGAAAGGAAACAGAGAAGCGCCTCTTGTAATAGTTTATACTTCTAATCTTTATCGCTAAATGCATGGAGGCTAAAACAAAGCCAAACCCTTAAATAGATGGAGTCTTCTAATCCAGCGTTTCTCAGCCTGGGTGACTTCAAGATCTGTGGATTTCAACTCCCAGAATTCCCCAGCCAGCACAGTGTTTTATCCGAAGGTATTTTACTGCCAGATTTTCTATTCGTTTTGCTTCTTGGATGCTGGCTGTGAAACTCACGAATAGCAATTATGTATTTTGGAGATGCAGTGACGATTGTTAAGTCCATGGACCAAGTTCTAAAATTACTTTCTCAATGGCGTTGTAACTTTGAATGGTTTTTAAACGGGGTCATCATTAACTGAGGATAACCTGTCATTCTTCTCCATTCGTGTTGCTGATTTCTCCTTTCTGTCATTTGTTAATCCTTATTTGGAGGCCTCTGGAATGATTGCTCTTCTGGGATAACGTTCACCTTTGCTTTATCTTAACTGTCCCTCAATCAATCAATCAATCAATCAATCAGAATAAAACTGGAAGGGACCTTGGAGATCTTCTAGTTCAACCCCCTACTCAAGCAGAAGACCATATACCATTCCAGACAGGTGAATGTCTAGTTTCTCCTTAAAAACCTCGAGTGATGGATCACCCCCAACTTCTGAAGGCAAAGCTGTTCCACTGGTTAACTGTCCTCCCTGTTAGGAAGTTTCTCCTTAATTCCAGGTTGCTTTTTTTCCTTGATTAGTCCCCCTCCATTGCTCCTTGTTCTGGCCCTCTGGTGCTTTGGAAAATAAGTTGAACCTCCTCTTTGTGGCAGCCCCTCAAATACTGGAATACTGCTATCATGTCACCGTTAGTCCTTCATTTCTCTAGAACAGACATGTCAAACACAAGGCCCGGGGGCCGGATGCGGCCCGCAAAGTGGTTTCATGTGGCCCGTGAAGCCATCCTGGAAACAGTGAGAGAACGGCCCCCCGCTGCCTTGGCCCTGGCCCAGGTCGGCCGGGAGCCAATGTACAATTTTGTGGTGGCCATCTATGCTGAAACGCATTCAGTCTTAGCTCCACAAGGCTATCTGGAAACAGCGAGGAACCAGCCCCTGCCACGTCGGCCCCACCGCCTGCGTGCATGCTGGGGAGGTGTCACCCTTTGTGAGGAATGAAGAAATGGACCATACTTTGGCCCTTGCCCCGGTCCCACCCCCTTCTTCCAGAGACCCTCAGATCTGTCTCACTCCTTCCCAGGCCCCCATAGGCACCCTTGACGCAAATGATGTAGAGCTGGCCATGCCCACCCAGTAGGCCACACCCACTCCATCCATGCCCACGCAGTAGGCCGCACCCACCCTGGCCACACACACCCATCCCCCCCAAGGGCAACCTCAATGCTGATGCGGCCCTCGATGAAATTGAGTTTGACACTCCTGCTCTAGAGTAGCAGTAGGCCACCTTGGCTCTTTTAGGACTCGTGGACTTCAACTCCCAGAATTCCTGAGCCAGCCATGCTGAGGGGAAAGGGAGAGGTTTCCAAGCTGAGCCATGCTGGCTCAGGAATTCTGGGAGTTGAAGTCCACGAGTCATAAAAGAGCCAAGGTGGCCTACCCCTGTCCTAGCCTAGCCAAACCCAATTCCTGCAACCGTTCTTCGTACGTTCCCGATCTTGTTCTGAAACAGGATCTTTGCTGTTTCAGGTGCTCGGGCTGTTTGAGATGGATAACGCGGATTCTCCAGAAGCCGAGGCTGATCAGCCTCCGTCCGTCGCGGTGCCAGAACCTATTTTCAGAGAAGCTAAGCAAGAAACTGACGAAGAGGAACACAGCAATTTAGGTAACATCCCAATTCTCCTGGTTATGGGATGGCCCATCTTGATTTCTCCGTCTTGTTTGGTTCTTGGAGTCAATCTGAATTGTAGCTCTTTTTTGTGGACTTGTGGCCAGTATTGGAATTATGATCTTTGCAGAGTTCCCATTGTCGGATGATCAAAATTTGGGTGCTCGGCAACTGGAATGTGTTTATGACGGTTGCAGTGTCCCAGGGTCACGTCGTTGCTGGTTGCGACCTTCCCGGGGCGGCTTCTGACAAACACAGTCGAAGGGGGAAACTGGATTCGCTTAACGGCCATGTGATTCATTCAACCTCGGTGATTCGGTTAATGACCACAGCAAAAAAAGGGTCATAAAATTGGGCACTATTCGTTTAAGAATTGCATCAGTTAGCAATGGATGTTCCAGTTACAGTTATGATTGTAAATTGAGGACTGTCTTAGTATGATGTGGAGGAACAGTATGAAAGGTTCTTAAGAATGTCAAAGCCTCAGTTACTGCGAACAGAACAAAGCAGAACAGAATAGAACAGAACAAGGCAGTGATGGTGAACCTTTTAGAGACCGAGTGCCCAAACTGCAACCCAAACCCCACTTATTTATCGCAAAGTGCCAGGGCTGCATCAGCATTGTGGTGCCCTCGGGGCGTGGTCCACTGGGTGGGTATGGCTGCAGTGATCATGGTAGACTGGGTGAGCGTGGCCAGGGCCAGTCCCTCGCCATCTCCGTGGCATCCCCGGGGGCCAATGCCACTTGCTTGCTCACTTCCTGCCCTGTTGCTTCCAAACGCCACGTGCTCGCTGCTCTGGTGAATTCTGCTGGGGCAATGGCGTGCATGCCCAGAGAAGGCTCTGAATGCCGCCTCTGGCACACGTGCCATAGGTTTGCCACCACTGGAATAAGGAATAGGATAGGAATAGAATAGAATAGAATAGAATAGAATAGAATAGAATAGAATAGAATAGAATAGAATAGAATAGAATAGAATAGAATAGAATAGAATAGAATAGAATAGAATAGAATAGAATAGAATAGAGAATGTAGAATGTAGAATCTAGAGTGGAGTAGAGTATATATACAGTACTGTGAAAAAGTTTTAGGCAGTTGTGCCCAAATGCTGTAAATTAAGAATGCTTTCAGAAATATCAGTGTTAAATATTTTATTTTTGTCAATTAACAAAAAGGAAAGAAATGAACAGAAGAGAAATCCAGATCAAATCAATATTTGGTGTGACCACCCTTTGCCTTCAAAACAGCATATTTATATTTATTTACTGTATAAATATTAGGTAGATAGACAGACAGATATGTCTTAGGTAGGTAGGCAGAAAAAAGAGATGATAGATGATAGAGAGATAAAAGGAAGGTAGGTAGGTAGGTAGATGAATGGATGAATGGATGGATGGATGATAGGAGAGAGAGATGCTGTATATTATGAATAATATGCTATAACACTCAGCAGCATATAAATCCGGGAAATAACATGAGCTGATGCCCTCCTTTGTCTTCTTCCTCTACTTGTGGCCCTGCAGGAGCTCTCAGGCAGATGGAGCCCCGGAGGGGGGGCCCTCTCCCCCTCTACCCGGAAGAGGGCAGCTCGGATGACGAAGGCCTGCTGGACCTGGTCTACGCCACCAACCTCGAGCTCCACAGCCGACGGCCTCCACGTCGGACCCGCCTCATCCGGATGCGCACCCACGAGCTCCAGGTGTCCGACGAGGAGTGCCTGACCCGCTTCCGGCTGGACCGCCAGGCCATCCAGGATCTGTGCACTCTCCTGGCCCCGTACCTGGACGGGGCCTCCGCGAGTCGCCGGCACATCCCGACATTACAGAAGGTCCTGATAGCCCTGCAGGTCCTGGGCACCGGCTCCTTCCAGAGAATGACGGGCGACAACCTGCGGGTGTCCCAGTCCTCCGTCAGCCGCTGCTTGGATGCCTTCCTGGAGGCCATGTTGCGCCACGTCCACGAGCACATCACCTTTCCCACCACCGACTCGGAGCTGCGGCGGACCAGGGAAGCGTTCTTCGACATCGCGGGCTTCCCCAATGTCATTGGGATTGTGGACTGCACCCACGTGCCTATCATAGCCCCCGCAGACATGCCGGCGCTGTACCGAAATTGCCACAACTTCCACAGCCTCAACGTGCAGGCCACTTGCGACGCCTCGGGTTGCTTCACCCACGTCTTGGCCAAGTTCCCCGGGAGCGTCCACGACGCTCGGATCTTCCAGCTCTCCCAGTTGCAAAGGCTGCTGGAGTCGTGGCCGGAAGGGAAGGGGTGGCTTCTGGGTAAGCGCCTCCGGGGGGGGGAGGTGGAGGTGTCCATTTTGAAGCGGGGACGGTTGGGACGTGGGAAGGGGGGATTCCCCCAAAGTACAAGCAGCCCTTGATGTCTATGGAAGTTCTCAGTCATCCAGGTCATGGTTGTCCCAAAGGTGCTTTTTCAAGAGGCAACTGGAAATTTCTTTGTTTTTCCTTGAAGACGTTTCACTTCTCATCCAAGAAGCTTCTTCAGCTCTGACTGGATGGTAGGGAACGGAAGGATGGCAGGAATAGCCAACACTCCAGAAGACAGGCTTAAGATACAGAAGAATCTGGACAGTCTTGAACACTGGGTGCTGACGAATAAAATGAAATTCAATGGTCAAAAAAGTAAGGTTCTACATTTAGGCATGAAACCAAATGTACAGGTATGGTATAGGGGGTACCTCGCTCAATAGTCGTAACTGTGAGAGGGATCTCGGAGTCCTAGTGGACAATCACTTAAATATGAGCCAGGAGTGTGCTGCAGTTGCCAAAAAAGCCAACACAGTGCTAGGCTGCGTTAACAGAGGGATAGAATCAAGATCACGTGAAGCGTTAATACCACTCTTCAATGCCTTGGTAAGGCCACACTTGGAATACTGCATCCAGTTTTGGTCACCACGATGTAAAAAATATGTTGAGACTCTAGATAGAGTACAGAGAAGAGCAACAAAGATGATTAGAGGTCTGGAGGCTAAAGCATATAAGGAACGGCTGCTGGAATTGGGTATGTCTAGTTTAACGAAGAGAAGAACTAGGGGTGACATGATAGTGTTCCAATATCTCGGGCTGCCACAAAGAAGAGGGACTCAAGCTATTCTCCAAGGCACCTGAAGGCAGGACAAGGAGCAACGGATGGAAACTAATCAAGGAGAGAAGCAACCTAGAACTAAGGAGAAACTTCCTGACAGTTAGAACAATTAACCAGTGGAACAACCTGCCTCCAGAAGCGGTGAATGCTCCAACACTGGAAGTTTTTAAAAAGACTGGATGGCCATTTGTCTGAAATGGTGTAGGGTTTCCTGCCTGAGCAGAGGGTTGGACTGGATGACCTGCAAGGTCCCTTCCAGCATCATCATCATATTTATTTATTTTTATTATTCTCCTTGCAAATAGAGCATAAAACAATGTAAATAACCAGCGGTCTGCAAAGGAGTATAAATCCTTCCATTCCCCACCATCCTGTCAGAGCTGAAGAAGCTTCTGGGATGAGAAGCGAAACGTCTTTAAGGAAAAAAAAGAAAGACCAGTTGAAAAAAGCACCTTTGGGACAACTCTCCACAGACATTGTGAACATTGCAGTCTTCTTCCTAGCCCAGGGGCGGGGAACCTTGGCTCTTTTATGACTCGTGGACTTCAACTCCCAGAATTCCTGAGCCAGCATGGCTCAGCTTGGCAACCTCTCCCTTTCCCCTCAGCATGGCTGGCTCAGGAATTCTGGGAGTTGAAGTCCACAAGTCATAAAAGAGTCAAGGTTACCTATCTCTGGCCTAGGCCTAGGCCGCTTTATGACTCGTGGACTTCAACTCCCAGAATTCCTGAGCCACCCTGGCTCAGCTTGGCAACCTCTTCCTTTCCCCTTAGCATGGCTGGCTCAGGAATTCTGGGAGTTGAAGTCCACGAGTCATAAAAGAGGCAAGGTGGCCTACCCCCGGCTTAGGCTATTCAATTGGATTTTTCAGAGAGGAAGATGGTGTCAAGGAAGGGAACGCTTCTCTTTGAAAATGTCTATGGAGATCCAAGTCAGGGGTGTCCCAAAAGTGCTTTTTCAAAAGGCAATTGGACTTCCTTGTTTTTCCTTGAAGACATTTCACTTCTCAAAAAGAAGCTTCCTCAGCTCTGACTGGATGGTGGGGGGAATGGAAGGATTTATACTCCTTGCAGACAGCTGGGCATTTGCATTCTTTTAGAGGATTGTTGAGGCCACTTGGAGGTTTGCCTTTGTCCTCGGGGTCCCCTGAGTAGGGCAAATGGGTGTGGAACCTCTCAGGTGACCCCAAGGACACAGACAAACCTCCAAGTGGCCTCAACAACTCTTAAAAGAATGCAAATGACCAGCTGTCTGCAAGGAGTATAAATCCTTCCCTTCCTCGTCATCCAGTCAGAGCTGAAGAAGCTTCTGGGATGAGAAGCGAAACGTCTTCAAGGAAAAACAAAGAAAGTCCAGTTGCCTCTCGAAAAAAGCACCTTTGGGACAAGCAGGCCTTGATTCACGTCACGCACTTGCCGAAATAGGCATTGTAAAGCCAAGTGTGCTGTCCCTTGAGCTTTGCCCCATTTTTCGACCTGTCTTGCCACCGTTCTTAAAGTGAACCCTGCAGTTGTTAAATTAGTCACAGGGTTAAGTGAATCTGGGCTTCCCCATGGACTTGGCTGGTCAGAAGGTTGTAAAAGGGGATCGCGTGATCCCGGGAAGACTGCGACCGTCATAAATGCGAGTCAGCTGCCAAGCATCTGAATTCTGGTCACATGACCGTAGGGATGACGCAACGACGGCTGATGGCTTGACTTATGACCACCGCATGCCTGTTAGTAAGCCAGACAGCGGCTAAGTGAGCTTTGCCCCATTTTGCGACCTTTCTTTGCCACCGTTGTTCAAGTGAATCCCTGCGGTTGTTCAGTTAGTAACACGGTTGTTAAGTGAATCTGGGCTTCCCCATGGACTTGGCTCATCGGAAGGTCGCAGAAGGGGACCGCGTGGCCCCAGGACACTGCGACCATCATAAATACGAGTCAGTTGCCAATTTTGATCACGTGACCACGGGGGAATGCTGCAGTGGTCGTAAGTGTGAAAAATGGTCATACGTCTGTGAAATGTCAAATGGTCACTAAACGAACGGTCCTAACTCGAGGGCTGCCTGAACTCTTGCCTGCTGACGCTTGCTCCCTCTCTTCCACAGGCGACTCTGGGTACCCTTTGCGCCCTTTCCTCATGACCCCGCACCCCGACGACGGCCCCGAGCCCGTGGCGCGCTACAACGCCACCCACAAGACGACGCGGATGGTGGTGGAGACGGCCTTCGGCCAGCTCAAGATGAGGTTCCGCTGCCTTCACTCCACTGGGGGGCGCTTGATGCTCCGCCCGGAGAAGGTGGCGAAGGTTTTTGTAGTCTGCGCCATGCTTCACAACATGGCCCTGAGGCGCCAGCTGCCTATCCTCAATGGAGGACAAGGGGTGGACACTGAGGTCCCCGTGCCTCCGTACCTGGAGACCGACAACATGGTGGAGCAAGACCCTCAAGGCGCGGAAGTCCGGGATCAGATCATTAGCACTTATTTCTCGCAATAAATTCGCTTTCGGTAGATGGTCTGCAGTCGGCTAGTCTCCTTCTTCTTCCCTAAAGGACCTAGTGGGGGCTGTGAGAGGAGACCTGGGGTTGTGTGATCGCACAACTGCCTCCGTCCTTGCAGAATCTCCTGAAGGGTGCCGTGTATGCCTAACACAATTTTCTTAGGGTGTCTGTGGAAATCATCTAGATCAGTGGTTCTCAACCTGTGGGCGGGACCCCATTTGGGGTCGAACGACCATTTCACGGGGGTCGCCAAACAATGCAGGCCGCCATTTTTTCCCCCTTTTCCTTAGCTGTGCTACTCCCTTTTATTCTATTGGCTTTTGAAAGCCAATAGAATAGACTCTCTTGAATATTGGCTTTCAAAAGCCAATAGGAATTGTCCAGGCTGTCTCTGCCCTGCTGAGCCCGCCAAAAGTCCCATTCTGCAAACCGTGCTGCACCAGTTGAGTAGTCCTTGACTTATGACCGGTTGAGTAGTCCTCGACTTACGACCGGTTGGGGGTCGCGGCATTAAAAAGGTTCAGAACCACTGATCTAGATCAGTGGTGGCGAACCTATGGCACGCGTGCCAGAGGTGGCACTTGAAGCTCTGTCTGTGGGCACACGCACCGTCGCCCCAGCCCCGCCTCCTCCCATAGCCCGCTCCTCACTAGCAGCCCCCCCAGAGGAGAGTCACCCCCCCAGGCGCAGCCCACACGAAGCAGCGTAGTCAAGGACATGGTAGCCAGGCAGCGGGGACTCCGCCCTTGCGCCCCGTGATGTGCAGATGATGCTGTGGGGCAAGGATGGAGGGCGTGGCTGCTATGGCGCTGCTGGGCTGCCTAGGTAATCTGGCGGGCCGTGAAGGTGGTGGGTGCCCCAGTGGGCAGGGCAGAGGGGGGACGGAGGTGAGAGGGTGGGTTTTGGGCACTCGGTCTCTAAAAGGTTTGCCATCACTGATCTAGGTCACAGTTATTCCAGGAGGCAATTGGACTTTCTTGGGTTTTTTTGAAGACATTTCGCTTCTCATCCAAGAAGCTTCTTCAGCTCTGACTGGATGGTGGGGAAGGGAAGGATTTATACTCCTTGCAGACAGCTGGTCATTTGCATTCTTTTGGAGAGTCATTGAGGCCACTTGGAGGTTTATCTGTGTCCTCAGGGTCACCCGAGTAGTGTAAACAATAAGTGAGATGCAGTGAGTAGAGCGATGCAGGCAACGCAGACTCATGCCCAACAGCCTGCGCCTGTCTTCCACAGTGAAGGGACACGGGGCAGAAAAACAACCCCGCAGCCAAGAAGACTCCACACACATTTGCCCTACTCAGGTGACCCTGAAGATGCAGATAAACCTCCAAGTGGCCTCAACGGCTCTCTAAAAGGATGCAAATGACCAGCTGTCTGCAAGAAGTATAAATCCTTTCCTTCCCCACCATCCAGTCAAGAGCTGAAGAAGCTTCTTGGATGAAAAGTGAAACATCTTCAAAACAACAACAACAAAAAAACCCAAGAATGTCCAGTTGCCTCTTGAAAAAGCACCCTTGGGACAATTTTCTTAGGAGTAGGTTGGGACTGACGGGAGTTGATCTCATAAGCAGGTGATCCTGGGCGTGGGGTCTGTTTTGTGGTATAGAATGTAGGGGCAGAGAACTGAATATCATGCTTTTCTGGATCTCCTTGGACAAAGCTCAGAAGATACTGGAAGAAAAGAGGAAAGTGAAAGTTCAACAAATGTAATTCACAAATACCCATGGAATGTAAGTATTGAACGAGATGTTCAAATCATCTAATTAAGAGTTTCTCAAACTTGGGCCCTTTTACGATGCGTGGACTTCAATTCCCAGAATTCCCCAGCCACCCTGGGGAATTCTGGGAGTCAAAGTCCACGCAGCTCAAAATTCCCAGCTTTGAGAAAAACTCTGTTCTAAAGAAACAATCAACCTTGTGTTCAATGGTCAGGCATTAACCCAAACATTACAGCGTCTATTTCCATCTGGGGCCCATCATCCCCAACTGCAAGCATCTATATATTTTTTTACACCTATCGTAGTTCTACTGCTTGTGCTAGATGTGGAGGATGGGTGTTGCGGCTCAGCACTGTGAGATGGGTGTAAAAAAACAGGCTTGCAGATTGCACAGGTATTAAAATTTGTTTTCATTCACCAGAAGATCATTGGTATCTAATGCACACGATATTGATGGCAAGGTGATTGGTCTGTAGTTTTCTGGATCCACTCCCCCCCCCCTTTTTTTTTTTTTGAAGACTGGAACCACATCAGCTCTTTTCCAATCCTCTCCAGGAGTTCTAAAAGATTTAAGTTGGTGGTTCCAAGATCAAATTGCCGCTTCCTTCAGTGCCCAAGGTGTAAACCATCTGGTCCCAGAGATGTAAACTCATCCAAAATGGAGAGGAAAATAGGCCTTTCCTTGCCTATTTTGATCTGCACTCCTGTCTCCTCCGTTGCTGCTTTCGATATGCTGGACTAATTTTTTCCTTTTACATAGAGATACAAAGAAGGAATTAAGCAGTTCTGCTTTTTTCCCCCGCCGTCACCTTCTTGCCACTTTCTCCATTAGTGGACCCATCACTTCTTTTCTTTCCTCTTGTTACATATATATCAAAAGAAACATTTTTTTGTTGTTATTTTTGGCATTTGTTGAAGATGTTCATTTGCCGTTCATTCTGAATCTTAGCCTTCCTGACTCCATCCTTGCAGATTTGGGCTATTTGGTGGTATTCTGTTCTAGTTATATGCCCCTCTTTCCATTTTCTATAGTTGTCCTTTTTTGGGAAGAAAGAATAAAGGGAATAAAGAAAAATCAAAAAGTGCGAGCACAAAATAAGTTCAAGAAAAATAAATCAATGAATATTTAGCTCAGGGTTGAAATGAGGGGTCCTTGGTGCTCTCTGAGCTTGCTTGTTTTCTTGCAGATGTTTCATTATCCTAACTAGGTAACATCACCAGTGCTAGTAAGGAGTGCTGTTTGCTGCCGGTTTGGCCTGTCTGGCCACCTTGCCCCAGCTGCTGTCCTCCAGATGTTTGGGACTTCAACACCAGAGTGGGAAAGGCTGTTCTGTTCTGGTGCATAACCAGCTACATTCAATTGGAAAGAATTGGGTAGGGGAGGTGGGGCAGGTTACCAAGGTTGAACACCTCTGATAGAAACATATAGGTTGGCTTTGTGATGATTTGTTTGGGAATTGCTGCTTAACCAGGAAAGCAGCTCCTCCTTCAGGGCTGTTTCCAATAGGCAGGGCCTTCTTGGTGGTGACCTCCCACTTCTGGAACCTTCCACAAAAACAGGTGCAAAATTCCACTGCCCTGCCGGTTTTTTATATATTTAAATACCTGGGCCTTTATGAGATTGCAGCCCCTTCCCTCCGACAGTTTATCCTCACAGTCACAAAAAGCATAATTAAAGCTGAGCGACCGTAATGAGCAAGATGAAGTCACTAAACTCTACATTGAGGGTGTCAAACTCGCAACGTCACGTGACGTATCGCGACTTTTTTTCCAGTGCCAGCAATGGAGTGGACGCAGTTTCGGCATGACACAACCAGCCTGTGGGCCGGCAGTTTGACACCCCTGCTCTACATTATAAATATACTTTTAAGATAAATATTGTTAACTTTGGGCCCCAAATCTTATCCACATGTCCCTGCAGTGTTTAGATTAAAGTACGAGTAGTCCTCAGTTTACGTCCATCCAGCAACCGTTCAGAATTTAGACGGTTCTGAAAAAAAAAAACGGATGTATGGCTGATCCTAGACGTTGCAGGCATTACAGCCCCACTTGCGCTACATGCCTGGTTTGCGATTACTACATTACAAAGAGCTGCACTGAGGTGTGATCACCCTTTGTGGCCTTCCCTGCTGACCTCCCACAGGCAGAGTCAGTGGGGAAGCCCCAGAGAAGGCGGTCAGTCCCTCTAGCTCAGTGGTTCTCAACCTTTTTAATGCCGCGACCCCCAACCAGTCATAAGTCGAGGACTACTCAACTGGTGCAGCACCGTTTGCAGAATGGAACTTTTGGCGGGCTCAGCAGGGCAGAGACAGCCTGGACAATTCCTATTGGCTTTTGAAAGCCAATAGAATTAGACTCTATTCAAGAGAGTCTATTCTATTGGCTTTCAAAACCAATAGAATAAAAGGGAGTAGCACAGCTAAGGAAAAGGGGAAAAAATGGCGGACTGCGTTGTTTGGCGACCCCCATGAAATGGTCGTTCCACCCCAAATGGGGTCCCGACCCACAGGTTGAGAACCACTGCTCTAGCTGCTTTGCCCTTGCACTAGGTCAGGGGTAGGCAACCTTGGCTCTTTTATGACTCGTGGACTTCAATTCCCAGAATTCCTGGGAATTGCTGGCTCAGGAATTCTGGGAATTGAAGTCCACGAGTCATAAAAGAGCCAAGGTTGCCTACCCCTGCACTAGGCCCTCTGCCCCTAGCCTGGCTAAGCTAACCCTAACCACTGCACCAAGCTGCCTATTGGAAATATCTCCGCTTTGTGTGAAACTCCTCTGCAGTCAGGTCCCTCTTTCCCCCCTTTTTCTAGATTTCCTGGAAATCTCAACGGACGTGATTTGGAAATCGGTGCATGTGGATATTCCAGCGTCTGAGGAGATTTGGGCTCTGCGTGAAACGCTTCCGACAGTCAGGATGCAGGTGGTCCTCAGCCTACAACCATTTGCTTAGTGACCATTTGAAGTCACAACAGCACGGAAAAAACATATATAACCATTTCCCACACTTATAACCAAGCGGGGCGGAGTCTTCCGTGCAGCCGAGGTTGGGGGAGCGCCAGTGGGAAGAGCAGGGAAGAAGTCCTAAGTGGATCCGAAGATCCTGGAAGTGCAGCTGGGCAGGTGCTCTCGAGAGAGCAGATGGAGGTGGCTTTCCGATGAATCCCGGGAAGGAAGAAGTCAGAAAAGTGACAGGAAACTCTGATGCCCCCCCCCCACTCCATTCCCATGTGGAGGGCTCTTCCGCTGCTAAATGTTTGTGGAGCCTGACAGAGGATGGAGAGGGAGGGACTGGCCAAGAGCCCCTTCCCTGGGGGTCTCTAGGATTGAGGAGGGGGGAACTGAAGCAGAGTCTGCCAGGAGCCCCCAACTCCTTTACCTGCCCCCCCCCCGTGCATTTCCTAACCTGGGGTAGGCCACCTTGGCTCTTTTATGACTCGTGGACTTCAACTCCCAGAATTCCTCAGCCAGCCATGCTGAGGGGAAAGGGAGAGGTTTCCAAGCTGAGCCAGGCTGGCTCAGGAATTCTGGGAGTTGAAGTCCACGAGTCATAAAAGAGCCAAGGTGGCCTACCCCTGCCCTAGGCTATATAAATAACACTTAGAATAGCCCTTAGACCAGGGGTAGGCCACCTTGGCTCTTTTATGACTCGTGGACTTCAACTCCCAGAATTCCTGAGCCAGCCATGCTGAGGGGAAAGGGAGAGGTTTCCAAGCTGAGCCATGGCTGGCTCAGGAATTCTGGGAGTTGAAGTCCACGAGTCATAAAAGAGCCAAGGTTGCCTACCCCTGGTCTAAGGGCTATTCTAAGTGTTATTTATATAGCCTAGGGCAGGGGTAGGCCACCTTGGCTCTTTTATGACTCGTGGCCTTCAACTCCCAGAATTCCTGAGCCAGCCATGCTGAGGGGAAAGGGAAAGGTTTCCAAGCTGAGCCAGGCTGGCTCAGGAATTCTGGGAGTTGAAGTCCACGAGTCATAAAAGAGCCAAGGTTGCCTACCCCTGTAGATTCCTCCCCCCCCCCCGGATGTTTGGGGGGAGGGGATTTCTCCTCCTCCTCCTCCATGCAAGGTTGCCACATTTAAGCAAACATAATTTCCAAGTTTCTTCTCTTCAGTCAACACGTCCTTCCTCTTTTTTCCTCATAACTCAGCCAGAATGTCACCTGGAATTCCTTCTCATTCCTGTCTCAGAAAAGCCTCTGCACAAAGCGTTTCATCCCATTTCTCTTATAAAGCAAGCGTAGCTGCAAAATAAATCGGCTTCAACTTCCCTGGGGGGGGGAGCGTCGAAGGGGGGGGGCAGGAGGGAGAGGCTGGGAGCTGCCATGATGCTTTGGGACTTCGCTGGCCCAGAATCAGAGGGCGACCTTAAACTATGATTCCCTTTCAGCCCAGGAAGTGAGCTAAGCCCTCCCTTAACATTATTCACCACTATGGTGAACAATGTGGGAAAAGTACACTCCGGAGACCTCAACAACAGGCTGTAGGATAGTGGAAATGCTTTTATTAAGGCTGCACAGTGGCCTGAAATTTTTTAAAATAAAATCCCAGGCCAAAAGGTTACGGACTTTCCATACGGTTCAAACTTCCATGAAAGCTTAAAAGTTTTTCTTTACAATCCTAAAAGACTTCCTGTCCCAGTTCAGACCTGGTGACCTGGGTCTCTTCCACTGGGAATACGAGAGGACAGAGGGTGGATAAGGGGGCAAAAGAGACCCTAAGGCAGTGGTTCTCAACCTGTGGGTCGAGACCCCATTTGGGGTCGAATGACCAATTCACGGGGGTCGCCAAACAACGCAGTCTGCCATTTTTTCCCCTTTACCTTAGCTGTGCTACTCCCTCTTATTCTATTGGCTTTTGAAAGCCAATAGAATAGACTCTCT
This sequence comes from Crotalus tigris, assembly GCF_016545835.1. Taxonomy (NCBI): domain Eukaryota; kingdom Metazoa; phylum Chordata; class Lepidosauria; order Squamata; family Viperidae; genus Crotalus; species Crotalus tigris. Next base: position 241,960 of record NW_024098302.1, on the reverse strand, counting down.
TGAATAGTTGGGTAGTCCTTGGGTAGTCCTTGACTTACAACCGGTTGAGTAGTCCTCGACTTACGACCGGTTGGGGGTCGCAGCATTAAAAAGGTTGAGAACCACTGCCCTAAGGCTTAAGTGGCATCTGCAGAATATTTTCCCCTTCAAGATCACAACTTTTTTTAAATAACCCCCAGGCCAGGGAACCTTTTTCTCACTTCACTTTGCCCACAATTATGAACTGATTTGGATTTTTTGAAAAGATTTCAGGATAAAACATTTTCCATGCTACATTTGTGGGGACTCACAAATGTATGACAACAATTTGTCTCATTTCAAGGAACAGATTTTCCACACCACTGTAAAATGTTTTCCCTCCCCCCCCCCAGGTTATCTGACCAATTATGAGCAGTTGGCAACCGGCTGGCTTTTACCACCAGCTCCATAATCTTGCAGCCATTGGATCACAATTTGCAATATTTTTTTTTTGCCCGTTGTTGCAGAAAATGCAAATTGGAAGAATCTCTTTCTACTTAGAACTGCTTTCTGACCTCAAGGATGTCATAAAATCAGATCCTGTCACATGGGTACCACAAGGGATGACTTTGTAAATCTATAACCGGGAATCTGTTCCTAATTGCAGTCATAAACTGAGGACTAGCTGCGCTCTGCAAAACATAATCTACACTCTCCAACACTTGTAACTCTTTTCTCTCGTGTAATTATTCTGGCAAGTTATTAGTGCTGCTGCTTTGTGAGCCAAGCCTTCTTGCAATCCCAATACTTGATGCCCTGTTGCCTCATTGTGTACTCTGTGATGGGATTTGAGGTTACTTGACTAGGAAAAACATTTTCCCCACACCAAACAACTGTACGGTTTCCCCTCTGTGACTGTGTGAAGTTCCTGATGAATGCTAAGGTATGTTTTTGAACAAAATGTTTCCCACATTGTGCATGACTGAAGAGATTTATCTCTACTATGGAATTTCCTATGTATTTTGAGCTGTGATTTGCAATGAAAAGCTTTCTCACACTTTGAACACTTATATCGGTGAATATACTGTATGTGCATGCGTGCACATTTGAAAAAGACAATGTGAAAAAAAAATCCCTCCAAAAAAGATAGTAAGAAAATTTTCCCCTTTTCTTTCTCAGCCAGCATACATTCAACATCAACACTTTTATCACTAAATAAATAAAATAATCAGATGTACATTTGTTCCACCCCTCCCTCCTTTTCTCATCTCAGCAAAGTCCTAATAAGAATTAACAAAAACATCTGGATGCCTTGCCTTATGACTGTAGCAATTTATGACCGGAAATCCATTCCCAGTTGTGGTCTAAGTTGAGGACTACCTATACTCTGCAAAACATTACATATTCTCCCCACACACTTATAACTTCTTGTGTAATCACTCTGGTAATATACTAATGCCACTTTGTGAACCTCACACTCCCAACATTTACAGCCTTGTCCCTCACGGTGTACACTGATGGGATTTGAGGTTACTTGACTAGGAAAAACATTTTCCCCAAGGCCAAACAATTGTAGGTTTTCGTCTCTCTCACTGAGTAAAATTCCTGGTAAATTGTAAGATGTGACTTTTGAAAAAAAAAAAAAAAAGGTTTTCCCACATTGTTTACAACTGAAGAGGTTTATCTCTGCTATGGATTTTCTGATACATTTTTAGTTGTGATTTACAGTGAAAAGTTTTCTCTACACACTTGTAAGGCCATTCTCCTGTGTGACTTTTGATGTGCATGCGAAATGCTGAAGATTGGGCAAAACATTTCGCACACTTCAGACATTTATATGTTCTCTCCGGTGTGGATTTGCTGATGTAATACAAGAGTATCTTTCCATGAAAAACATTTATCACACTCTGAGCATTTATGGTTTCTCTCCTGTATGGATTCGGCTGTGACTTGTAAGGTGACATGACCGAGCAAATGCTCTCCCACAGTCTAAACATTTGTAGTTTTTTTCCCCCGTGTGAATTTTCACATGACTTCTAAGGGCTGATGTGGAAGAATAAAATCTTCCACATTCAATGCATTGATATGGCTTCTCCCCTGTGTGGGTTTTATGATGTCTCCAAAGGTATGCCTTTAGAGCAAAACATTTTCCACATTCCATGCACTTGTACGGCTTCTCTCCTGTGTGGAGTATCTCATGGATTCCAAGGTTTTCTTTTTTGGTAAAGCATTTCCCACACTCCCCACACTTGTACGGCTTCTCCCCTGTGTGAACTCTCTCGTGACTCTGACACTCACTTCGTGTAAGAAAATTTTTCCCACACTCCCCACATTGATAGGGTTTCTCTCCTTTGTGCCTCTTCTGGTGCGTCCGAAGTTCAGAAGAATACATAAATCGTTTCTCACATTCTGGGCATTTATGGGGTCTCTCTCCCGTGTGAAGTCTCTGATGTTCTACCAGATATGATTTTCTGGAAAAACATTTCCCGCATTCGAGGCACTTCTCATTTTTCTCCCCTCTGTGTGTTTTCGCATGAGTTCGAAGAGTTGAACCCTGGGTGAAACATTTCCCACACTCAAAGCATTTGTAAGGTTTTATTCCTGCATGAGCCTTCTCATGGATCCAAAGATATGAACGCCGAGAAAAGCTCCTCCCACATTCCCAACACTTGTAAGGTTTCTCCCCTGTGTGAATTCTCTCATGGTTCCCCAGATGGCCTTTTTGACGGAAACTTTTCCCACATTCCAGACATTGATAGGGTTTCTCTCCAGTGTGGATTTTCTGATGCGTAACAAGGTGTGACTTTTGACCAAAGCATAAGTCACATTCCTCACATTTATGAGGTTTTAGTCTGAGGGGGCTTCTGAGATCTTTCATGTGTTTTCCAGAGAAGGATTTCTCACCCTCCAAACTTTGACTGGATCCGCTTCCCACATGGATCTTCCTGTGGGTCAAAAGGAGGGACCGGCGAGCAAAGGATTTCCCACACTCTGCGCATTCATGGGTTCTTTCGTGGTTTTTCGGAGTGCTGCTTGTGTCTGACGGGGGATCCGAGAGTTTCCCAAGCTCCATCCTTTCTGGTGCTGGCTACCTTGCGCTGAATATCTACTGTCTGTAGATAGTTGGCTCGCAGGTAAATCTTTGGTCACAATCTTTTATCTGGTGTTAGAAAGAAAAAGAAATGGGGAATAATATTTCCGTTTGAGAAATCACGACATCTTAGCCTCGGAAGGGACCGTGAAGGTCTTCCAGTCCCATCCTCTGCCCAGGGTAGGGTCCTCAATTCCCTCCCCCCTGAGACAAAATTTTCAGTTATGGAGCCCCCGCATCTCTAGGAGGAATGTCCTCAACTTATGACTACAGTTGGGACTGGAATTTCAGTTGTTCAGTGAAACAGTCATTAGGTGAGGGGGTCACGTGACTACTTCCATTCACAACCGTAATCCCTCACTCTGGCTGCAATCATTAAGTAACCTTGAGTGTTCCTAAGTGGAGGGAGGCCTAGGCCAGTGATGGCGAACCTTTTAGAGACCGAGTGCCCAAAAGCCGCCTCGCCCCTGCCCCGCCCCCGCCTCTCCTGCCGGTAGGGCCACCTACCACCTCTACGGCCCAGCAGCGTCATGGCGGCCACGCCCTCTTTCCGCACCCCACAGCATCATCTGTATGCGATGGGGCGCGAGGGCGGAGTCTTTTTTTTATTGAAAAGTTTTATAAAAGTTACAGTATACACCCCAAAGCCCACCCACCCTAAACCCCCCCCCTCTCCCTCCCCCACTTCCCAGAGCTGAGTACAGGGTTACAAATATAATAATCATACTCTAACTAACATTAACCAACTATATAAATAACCAAGTCCATAATGCGCTTTAACTCCCCTTTAACGCAAGTATAAACAAATTAAAAATAAACATAATAATATAAACAAGTTAATATCCTAATTATTAAACAATACAATATCCAAAGTGTTGAACAATACTAATACTAAAGATAATAATAAAACATAAAAATTCTCCTATAATAAACTATTAATAATAATAATACTCTAAAATTTACTCATAAACTAGAGCAGTGGTTCTCAACCTGTGGGTCGGGACCCCATTTGGGGTCGAACGACCATTTCACGGGCGTCGCCAAACAACGCAGTCCGCCATTTTTCCCCCCCTTTTCCTTAGCTGTGCTGCTCCCTTGTATTCTATTGGCTTTTGAAAGCCAATAGAATAGACTCTCTTGAATAGAGTCTAATTCTATTGGCTTTCAAAAGCCAATAGGAATTGTCCAGGCTGTCTCTGCCCTGCTGAGCCTGCCAAAAGTCCCATTCTGCAAACGATGCTGCACCAGTTGAGTAGTCCTCGACTTACGACCGGTTGGGGGTCGCAGCATTAAAAAGGTTGAGAACCACTGAACTAGATGGAACTTTTTAGTCCCATATTTATTCTGAATATAATCTATCCATCTTCTCCAGAGCGAAATGTATCTTTCTTGTGAGTGATCCTTCAAATAAGCAGAAATCTTAGCCATTTCTGCTAAATTTGACACTTTAAGCCTCCATTCTTCTATAGTAGGCAAACAATCCTTCTTCCAATATTGCCCTACCAATAACCTTGCAGCTGGTGAGGGCGGAGTCTTGTCGCTGCTGCCCGACTGCCATGTCCTTGGCTGCGCTGCTCTGTGCAGGCTGCACCCGGGGTAATTCTCCTCCGGGGGGCTGTTGGTGAGGGGGCCATGGGGAGTGGCGGGGCTGGGATGATGATGTGTGTGCCCACAGAGAGGGCTCTGAGTGCCGCCTCTGGCACCTGTGCCACAGGTTCGCCACCACTAGCCAAGGCAATGGTTGTGGAGATGCCCCGGGGGTGGGGGTGGTCCTGGGATCAAGCACAGGCCACCCATGAGTTGGGGGTTGCTGAAGTGGGATGCAAAGCTGCTGCCGATTCCCTTTTTTTTCATTCTTCTGATTTTGCATTTACGAGCTCCCTCCCATTATGACTACTTGATCCCGAGCTCCTCGTGAAATATTTTGTATATTTTGTAAATTCCTACAAAAAAAGGAAAACTATGGAACCAGGAAACTACAAGCCAATCACCCTGACATCAGTACTTAGGAAGATCCTGGGCAAGATAATAAAACCATCGATCTGCAGAAGCCTAGAAACAAACAAAGGTATTACTGGAAGCCAAACATGGGTTTGTCAAAAACAGATCAAAACTTACTATACCAAGTGACAGAATCAGTGGAACAGCAAAACTATCTGTTTTTCCCAGTTTTATATATTTTTTGCCTCCAAAACACGTATTAGGTTTTATTCTCGGATGTCTTTTACAGTCTCGCCTTGCAGCTGCGGCACCAACAACCACACCCAACAGGAGCCTGTGTGGCCGCCAGCCCGCTTCTTCTGCAGCTGCCCACACACATCACCCCCAGCCTCCTTTTCACTGTCAGAGGCCTTCAGGAAAGGTCTCTGCACCCGAGAACGGAGCTCTAGGTCAGTGGTTCTCAACGTTTGTGTGACGGCGACCCCCGTCATACAAACGTGCTGCACATGTACGGCGCGATGCGCATGCGCGGCGCGGCCCCATGCGCGGCCCCCATGCGCGGCGGCGCCCCCTGAGGGGGGAAAATGGCGGATCGCCTTCTTTGGCGACCCCCGAAAAATGATCGATCGACCCCAAATGGGGTCGCGACCCATAGGTTGAGAACCGCTGCTCTAGGTGGACGTGCATGTTGCCCCCAGCCTCCGTTTCACCGGCAGAGGCCTTCAGGAAACCTTCGCGTCAAGCCGGAGCTCCATTCTCGGTTGTAGAGGCCTTTCCTGAGGCTTCTACTGGTGAAACAGAGGCCAGGGACGACACGCACGAGCGGCCGCAGAAGTGGGCCAGTGAGGCAGGTGTTGGGGCATGGAAGGAGCCTGAATCTGTGGAGAAAAATGAACTGGAACGGGACCCTATGGAGGTGAGGGAGAGGTGTCTGTGGTTTCAGAGGAATGTGGGGAAGAGCAGGCCGAGGCAGGCCAGGGCCCTTCAGGAGTGGGACAGGAGGAACAGGAGAGGCAGAGTTCAGGCGATGAGCAAGGGCCACCCCCACCTGATCCTAGAGCACAGAGTGGAGAGAAGGAGGGAACAACACAGGCAGGCTCAACTACTCGGGAGGAGAGCGTCCCGCCCCTCTCCACAAGGCACACCTGGGGATTGAGATTTAAGGAGATGGATGCTGTGGGGAGGGGCATTTGTCAGGAACAAATGCTGATTCCTTGGAATGTTGTGTGGTGTTGTTGCTGATCTCTTGTTCTGTGACTTCTGCTTGGAAACCCGGAAACTCTGACCATTGGACTGGCTGACAACGTTGCTTGAATGTTCAAAGATCTCGGACTGTATTTTGGCTTCCCTTTTGAAACTGCTCAAGCAAGCATGTATTCACACTGACTCGTTAGGTTTATGATGTATGTGTCATTCCTTGGTATCTCCGTGGCCTTGAGTAAATTCCTCTCCTAATCAGACTGTATGTGAAACTACTTGCAGCCAGAGGTGGCTGAAGGTGTGTGTGTGTTCCTTTGTTTGGAGGCTTGCCAGAAATGTGGGAGCATTTGGGGAAAATTTGGAGCAATTAAAGGGCGGTTTGTATTGCCGGCTGACTGATAAAGTAGACCATAGCCTATTCCTTGGCAAGATAAAAAATATGGGATAAACAGCATCATTACGAGATGGATTCATAACTGGCTGACAAAATGCACTCAATGTATACTCCTCAAAGGAAGTAAGTTATGCCTTCATCCAGCACCTTGGGAGCAAAACCCAATTTTACTGCATTACTGTTTTATCAAATAAACATTAAAAAATATATGCTTATTCTCCAAACCAAGATTTAACCAAGATTTGTTTACTCACCTTTAAAGTTGTAACCAAGAGGTCTCTGGGTCACTTGTTTCCCCACTGAGTCAAGGCCAAGGATAACCGTCACTGCTGATTTCTCCTTAATCGATTGATCCTTTGTGCAGGAAGCTGCTTCTCCAACTCGGCCACAATTTCCAAATTCTCTGGAACGGAATCCTGGCCAAAGGTTGGTAGGTCCCGATCCAAGAACACCCCTTCTCTACGGACCTCATGGCCCCATCCTCACTGGTCTCCTGCAAAGAGAAATGAGAAAGGTTCAGATGCTGACAGTAATGCTGAGCATAATCTATAAATGACCTGGAAGAGGGAGGAGAATATGGAATTATTTGCTGAGGATCCACAATAATGGAGATAGAATTGTGATTCAAGACAATCTTGATGAGCCAAAATGGAAGAAACCAGCAAGATGAAGTCCAACAGAGACCAATACATAGTTGTGAGTAGGAAAATTCAGCGGAAGACAGGAGAGATCAGATGGGGCAGAGCATGTGTGAGAAGGGGCTGCTCTTTCTTATGCTTTTTGGAGGATGCAAGGCCACAAAGAGTCCAGGTCTCTGCAGCTGCCTCCAATAGGCATTTTGAAAAATATTTAAAATTATGTAAGGCCTGGAGGAACGTTGTCCATGGGGTCGCGATGGATCGGACACAACTTCGCAACTAACAACCGCAAGGCAGCCTTCTAGCCATTAGCATGTTCTATTACCTGCTTTACAAGACCAGCCTCAAAACTTCCTTAGAACTTTGTACGCTTTGTAAAACATCCACCAAGAAAGGGCTGCCTCATCCCAGACTCCTCGGGGCCAAAAAAGGAAAATATTGCTTTTTAGAGATTCCACGCAGCTTTTTAAAGCAGAAGCAAGGTAAACATTCGCATAAAAACAAAACATTTCCTTGCTCACCTTTTAAACTGAGCACAAAAAAAAAGAGGATCTCACGTGGGGCTAAGATACCATGAGCTCAATGCAGTTAATTTAAACTTGTTTTCTTTCCCCCAAACCAGGGGTAGGCAACCTTGGCTCTTTTATGACTCATGGACTTCAACTCCCAGAATTCCTGAGCCGGCATAGCCCCAAACCCTCCCCTCCCCATTGCAATGAGGTCAGTTGTGTTAATACCACATTGCAAATCTCAACAAACGTTTTAAATCTCGGTTTATTCCAGGGGTTCTCAATCTTGGCAACTTTGAAGACTTGTGGACTTCAACTCCCAGAATTCCTCAGCCAGCAAAGTCCACAAGTCTTCAAAGTTGCCAAGGTTGAAAACCCCTGGTTTATTCCATTTTTTTCCATTGCATGGGCGAGGATATGCACGATCAGAGATCTTGTGTTCAGATGGACCACAGAGAGACCGTCTGAAAGCAAATTCCCCAAAAGCCCATCAATAAACAGCCCAGCCAAAAAATCCCTAAGACTGCCCCACCCACCCACCCACTCCCTCAGACAGGCAAAACCCCAGAACAGACAGCAAACAGCACTCCTTACTAGCACTGATGATGTTACCTAGTTAGGGTAATGAAACGTCTGCAAGAAAACAAGCAAGCTCAAGAGAGTGGTTCCTGGTCAAACGATCGTCCACCAAGACTCCAAGGTCCTTCTCGCAGGTACTGTTTTTGAGCCCAGGTCTCGCCTCCTCTGCACACACACCCTGGATTTTTGCTGCCTAAATGTAAAACTTTGCTTTCCTCCGCATTAAAATTCATTTCATCCAAAGTGAAGATCGCTTGGAGTTCCTGGTTTCCGTCTGCGAGAGGCTTTGCGAGGGGGGGGGAGGGCGCAGAGTCCCCACCCACTGGCCTACGCCCCTCCCCTGCCTACGCCCCTCCCCACTTTTCTGAGCCCCGCAGTTCTGCCCCCTCCCCCTCTCGTGGGTTGAGCCTGGACGTCTGCCTAGCAAACGGGATTAGGCCACCTTGACTCTTTTGTGACTCGTGGACTTCAACTCCCAGAATTCCTCAGCCAGCCACGCTGAGGGGAAAGGGAGAGGTTTCCAAGCTGAGCCAGGGCTGGCTCAGGAATTCTGGGAGTTGAAGTCCACGAGTCATAAAACAGCCAAGGCTGCCTCCCCCTGGCATTGAGCATAATACAGGTGGTCCTCAAATGACAGCCATTTGCTTAGTCTCCATTTGAAATTACAACGGCGCTGAAAAAAGTCATTTACAACTGGTCCTCTCCCTTCCCTCACATTTTATGACTCGTGGACTTCAACTCCCAGAATTCCCGAGCCAGCATGGCTGCCTAGGGCAGGGGTAGGCAACCTTGGCTGTTTTATGACTCGTGGACTTCAACTCCCAGAATTCCTGAGCCAGCCTGGCTCAGCTTGGAAACCTCTCCCTCAGCATGGCTGGCTCAGGAATTCTGGGAGTTGAAGTCCACGAGTCATAAAAGGGCCCAGGTTGCCTAGCCCTGGCCTAGCAGCGATGACAAATTGGAAGGCTTTTGGGAGGGGGAGGGGATAAGCTCGGCCAATCACCGTCTCACTTTGGGTTGCTGGTCACCCGCAGCTCCTCCTTCTTTTCCCGGGATTTCAAGGAATGGGGGGCGCAGGTTGAGTTTTGCGGCCAGGATGGCTCTGCGCCCTGCGCCCCTCTTGCTTCTGGTGTTGGTGGTGATCGCCCTGCGGGAGAGCTGCTGCAGTGAGTCCCTTTCGGGATCTTTTTTCCGTTTATGGGATCTGCCTCCCCAAGAGGCTCCTTCTTCGGTTTCAGACCCTCCCACCAACCCCGCCCCGCCTCCCAAAACGTGGCGTTGTTTTTGCAGAATTAAACACGTTTGTAAACAAGTATTACCATCCCACAACAGTCAGGAAGGGATCTTGGGATTTTGCAAGTTGCATCGCAGTCACCGGATTCTCCTGTTCAGGCAGATTCCCAGATGTTATGTGCTCCTGGCCACTTTCCTTGGTGACCAGAGGCCAGCTCGCCTGACCAATAACCAGCCAAGACACAGTGAAGGCCTTTTGTTTCGTTTATTGCAGTGTTTCTCAATCTTGACAATTTTAAGGCATGTGGACTTCAACTCCCAGAATTCCACAGCCAGCAATGTTGGCTGTGGAATTCTGGGAGTTGAAGTCCACATGCCTTAAAATTGTCAAGGTTGAGAAACACTGGTTTGTTGCAATAAGCGGGGAGAGAAGCTATCAAAGCTTGGTTCTCTCCCAAGTTTTAACCCAAAATATCTCCTTCTTTTATTCATTCCCTATCACCGGCCGCTACATCCCTCCTCTTTCCCCATTGGCTGAGGTACTATGAGGTTACACTCACGTGCCTATACGCATTTCCTGATAACATATTAATCATATTCACATATACAATAAGAATAAGAAAAATTAGACATGTAAATTATTTTAAACTCAGTAGATATTTATGTCCCCATTTTAAACACTAAGGTCTTTTCCTGCTTTTCAATTCAGTGTGCCTTTCCTCTTACCTTATTCAGCTTATTTTCCTATTCTCCAACCTGTCTTTTCCTGGCTAGCTATTTCCTATATATTTTTGTGGCTTCTCTTCTTCCTTTCTCAGACCCAGCTATTTTTGCCTATATGGTTTATCTTACTTCCTTTATGTCAGTGTTTCTCAACCTTGACCATTTTAAGGCATGTGGACTTCAACTCCCAGAATTCCACAGCCAGCATTGCACCACTGCAAGTTTATGTTAACCTTTCCTCTTTCCCACCATAGCTTCTGTACTCAGAAAATTTCCACTGCAGCAAATTCAATTTTAAATTTCTCTGTCAATATTAAATGTTCTCATTGCTGAACCCACGAGGGAAAGAAGCAGGTTCTGAATCATGCACAGAGTCAGATTTCACACACACACACACACACACAACCCAACCCCTTCCCCTTCTCTCCTTCAGATAGAGAAAAACTCTGATCCTTTTGTATTCTGGAATCTGCTACAGAGCTAGAGATGAGAAGGCCTGTTTCCTTCCCCAATTTTTCCAGCTTTTTTTTTCCCCATCAGGCTTTCCCACCTCCTGCACAGAGCTGGAAGTGGATCTGGGGCTCTCCCCAACAGTTCTGAGAGGCTGCTGAAATTGTGGGGAGGAGCAGGAAGAAGGAGGCCTTTGCCTTGTTGCTGGGAAGGACAATCCTGGAGGCAATGGGCGTTTGGACTTCGGCCTTCATTTCTCTGGGCTGCGCAGGTCCTTTCAAATAGCCCTCGATCAGTTTCTGAAACTGGGCCTGCCCGGAACAAGGCAGGACCTAGTGATTGCCAGGTGCTTGCAATGCAAAAGATTAACTCTGGATCTCAGATCCTTCCTTCCCTTTCCACAGGAAATGCTCAGCAAGTTGCCCTCTTTCGGTGCTGATCCTGCATTTTGTCAGCACAAGGAAACGTGGAAACTCTTCTTTATAGGATGGCGTTTGGGTTTCTACGTTTCCTTGTGCTGACAAAAGGCAGGATTAGCGCTGAAAGAGGGCAACTTCCTGAGCATTTGCTGTGGAAAGGGAAGGAAGTATTATAATAATAAAGTTGGAAGGGACCTTGGAGGTCATCTAGTCCAACCCCCTGCTTAGTCAGGAAACCCTATACCATTTCTGACAAATGGCTGTCCAGTCTCTTCTTAAAAACTTCCAGTGTTGGAGCGTTCACCGCTTCTGGAGGCAGGTTGTTCTACTGGTTAATTGTTCTAACTGTCAGGAAGTTTCTCCTTAGTTCTAGGTTGCTTCTCTCCTGGATTAGTTTCCACCTGTTACTTCTTGTCCTGCCTTCAGGCGCTTTGGAGAATAGCTTGACTCCCTCTTCTTTGGGGCAGCCCCTGAGATATTGGAACACTGCTATCATGTCCCCCCTCGTCCTTCTCTTCATTAAACTAGACATACCCAATTTCAGCAACCGTTCCTTATATGTTTTAGCCTCCAGTCCCCTAGTCATCTTTGTTGCTATTCTCTGTACTTTTTCTAGAGTCTTAACATCTTTTTTACATCGTGGTGACCAAAACTGGATGCAGTATTCCAAGTGCGGCCTTACCAAGGCATTGTAAAGTGGTATTAACTCTTCACCTGATCTTGATTCTATCCCTCTGTTAATGCAGCCTAGCACTGTGTGTTGGCTTTTTTGGCAGCTGCAGCGCATGGCTGGCTCCTATTTAAGTGATTGTCCACTAGGACTCCGAGATCCCTCTCACAGTTACTACTGTTAAGCAAGGTACCCCCTATACTATACCTGTACATTTGTTTTTTCTTGCCTAAATGTAGAACCTTACTTTTTTCACCATTGAATTTCATTTTGTTAGATAGCGCCCAGTTTTCAAGTCTGTCCAGATTCTTCTGTATCCTAAGCCTGTCTTCTGGAGTGTTGGCTATTCCTGCCAGCTTGGTGTCATCTGCAAATTTGATGAGTTCCCCATCTATCCCTTCTTCCAAATCGTTGAGGAAGCTGTTAAAGAGCACTGTGCCCAGAACAGAGCCCTGTGGCACCCCACTACACACTTCTATCTGAGATCCAGAGTTAATTGGGTACATTGCAAGTGCTTAGGAACGATGGTTTCAGCGCCCTGCTTGGGTGGCTGCCATGAAAAAAAAAATCGGATAATCAGCAGTGAGATGGTCTGTGTAACCAGCCCCAATGAGCCCTGAGTTCAAAGTCAACTCCTGCTCAGATGCCTGAACTGGAGGAGGAATTTCCCATCCGAAGGCAGAGCAGGAAGATCCAGGAAGGCTGTGTGGCTTCATTGCTGCTCCCTTCCCTCCCCGCTTTGTCTTCTGAGATACAAGCGGTTTGGGTTTTCCCCAAGGATCCCACAACCTCTGATTTCACTTGGATCCCTCCTTCCCCCTTTCCCTCCCCCTCTTTTATAACATGTGGTCTGTGTAACCAGCCCCAATTTCACCCATTGAGTTCAACCAACTCCTGCTCAGATGCCTGAACTGGAGGAGGAATTTCCCATCCGAAGGCAGAGCAGGAAGATCCAGGAAGGCTGTGTGGCTTCATTGCTGCTCCCTTCCCTCCCCGCTTTGTCTTCTGAGATACAAGCGGTTTGGGTTTTCCCCAAGGATCCCACAACCTCTGATTTCACTTGGATCCCTCCTTCCCCCTTTCCCTCCCCCTCTTTTATAACATGTCCTCTAAACCAGAGCTTTTCAACCTTTTCACCCATTGTACCATTTTTAGGATATGGCAACATCCGAGTACCACCAGCAAGGTGTCAAAAACGTGACGACCCAAAAAAAAAAAAAGGAAAAAAGTGTTAAAGTTACAGGTAGTCCTCGACTTACAACAGTTCGCTTAGTGACTGTTAGAAGTTACAATGGCATTGAAAAAAGTGCCCCCCAAGCCACACCCGGCGGCGCTCTTCCTCCTGTCCGAGGTTTTCATTGTTGTGAGCATTTCTGTTGAGGATTGGCAGCTGGGGTGGGGTGGGGGGTGTTTGGTTTTTATTCCCCCCGTCTGCTGGGTGGTTGCAGCACGTTTTGGTGACTTCACATGACCCTGGGACACTGTGACTGTCATAAATATGAATCAGTTGCCAAGCATCTGAATGTAAATCACAAGACCCTGGAGAGGCTGCAATATTCCAGCTGATCGGCGCTTCTTCTGGGCTCAGCAGATGTGCCAGGATCAGTGCCGAGTTCCAGCTGGAGCCTGGCGCTGATCCTGACACTTCCACCGAGCCCTGACAACCCCGAAGAAGTGCCGATCAGCTGGAAAGCGGCACTGATCCTGGCGCTTCCGCTGAGCCCTGACAGCCCTGCAGCTCCAGCTGTCTCTCGCTTAGGCTTGTGCGGTGCTGCCACCGGTTCAGCTCATTCCCCTCCCTCGCTACCACTTTTCTAGGATGGTCGTGTACCACCTGCCAGGTGCCAATGTACCACAGGTGGTACCCGTACCACTGGTTGAAAAGCCCTGCCCTAAACACTGCACTTAGCAGCAGTCCATGCTCGCCAGCAGTGAGGTGAGAATGGATGTTTTTCCCCCCTATGAATGGAGTGGCCAGGTGTGATTTCCTGATGCTTTTGAGGCTCCAGGGTTGGGCACCCTCCCCACTTTTCCCTGTGGGGTACCTTCAGCTTTTTCGGGGTACACTCTGAGCCATTCAGAAGAGGGTATGATGGAGGCTTTGCTGGAGGGGGGGATGTCAGAATTTAGGGCAGTGGTTCTCAACCTGTGGGTCGGGACCCCATTTGGGGTCAAACAACCATTTCACGGGGGTCGCCAAACAACACAGTCCGCCATTTTTTCCCCCTTTTCCTTAGCTGTGCTACTCCCTTTTATTCTATTGGCTTTTGAAAGCCAATAGAATAGACTCTCTTGAATAGAGTCTAATTCTATTGGCTTTCAAAAGCCCATAGGAATTGTCCAGGCTGTCTCTGCCCTGCTGAGCCCGCCAAAAGTCCCATTCTGCAAACGGTGCTGTACCAGTTGAGTAGTCCTCAACTTATGACCAGTTGAGTATAGTCCTCGACTTCCGATCGGTTGGGGGGGTCGCGGCATTAAAAAGGTTGAGAACCACTGCTGTAGAGAGAGAAATAGAAAAAGAGACACACAGCTAGAGCTAGAGAGAAAAATAGAGATGATAGATTAGAATAGATAGATTGGGATAGATAGATAGATAGATAGATAGATAGATAGATAGATAGATAGATAGATAGATAGATAGATAGATAGATGATATAGATAGATGATTAGATGATGCATAGATAGATGATAGATAGATGATAGATAGATAGATAGATAGATAGATAGATAGATAGATAGATAGATAGACAGACAGAGACACTGCTTTAGAGTTAGAGACCAATAGAGAAATAGAGATAGAGACAGACAGAGAGCGCATGCTAGAGATAAATATTGTAGAGAAATAGAAAAAGAGACACACTAGAGAGAGCGCTAGAGCTAGAGAGAGAAATAGAGATGATAGATTAGACAGATTAGATTGATTAGGATAGACAGATTAAGATAGATAGATAGATAGATAGATAGATAGATAGATAGATGATAGATAGATAGATAGAATGATGATAGATAGATGATATAGATAGATGATTAGATAGATAGATAGATAGATAGATAGATAGATAGATAGATAGATAGATAGATAGATAGATAGATAGATAGATAGACTTACGACTGGTTGAGTAGTCTTTGACTTACGTCCGGTTGGGGGTCGCAGCATTAAAAAGGTTGAGAACCACTGGTTTAGCACATTTTCAAAAGTGCACTAAACCCATTCAGAAATAGCCTCAAGGAATAGTTCCCCGGTTTGCAATCCCATGCCAGAGACTTGTCACCTGAGCAACTTCAGACTGACCAAACCTTTCAACCAAGATACCTGAGATTCTTACCCAATCTTGCCCTACACATTAAGAACAGTGTTTGGTGGCTGTTTTTCATTCTAAGAGATTACACTTAGTGGAAGAAGCAGGGAAATGTGCCAATAATTTTCCTTTATACAGTACTGTATGTCCTGCTTTAAAATCATATGGAAAGCACCATTCCCAGTTTAAAAAAAAAAAAAGAGAGAGAGAGGTTTTGGCCAAAGAGCAGCGGAGAAGGATTTGAGTGCAAATCTTCCTCCTCTCCCAGCTGCTGTTTATTTATTTATTTACTTATTTTATGAGACTTATATACCGCTTTAAGTGCAAGCACTCTCTAAGCGGTGTACACCAGTAAGCAATGTCTATATATATATATTTACATTGCCCCCCAACAATCTGGGTCCTCATTTTACCTACCTCGGAAGGATGGAAGGCTGAGTCAACCTTGAGCCGGTGAGATTTGAACCGCTGACCTGCTGAACACAGTCAGCTAAAGTGGCCTGCAGTACTGCACTCTAACTGCTGCGCCACCTCCCTTTCCCCTCCATCCATCTCAAGAGGAAGCAGCCGTCAACACTGCAAACGGATTTAGCTGAAGCCATGTTCTCTTCGTTTTCAGATGCCACATAATTGGGAGGAGGGAGGAGTGGGTTTTTGACTTAGCCCAGTGATGGCAAACCTTTTAGACACTGAGTGCCCCAAAACTGCCCTGCTTTGCCCCCTGGTCGGTCCACTCTGCCCCTGCCCACCCCCGCCCCTGCCCCTCCTGCAGGGCCACCCATTGCCTCCACGGCCCACCGCAGCAGATCGCCCAGGCGGCCCTGTAGCGCCATGGCCACGCCCTCCATCCACGCCCCGCAGCATCATCTGCACATGACGGGGCACGAGGGTGGAGTCTTGTCCTGCTGCTCGGCTGTGTTTGACTGCGCTGCTCCGTGCGGGCTGCACCCGGAGGTGACTCTCTTCCAGGGGGGTTGCTGGTGAGGAGGCTGTGGGGGGAGGCGGGGCTGGGGCGGGGCTGGAGCGACGCACGCATGCCCATCGAGAGGGCTGTGAGTGCCGCCTCTGGCACACGTGCCACAGGTTCGCCACCACTGACTTAGCCATAACAATACATTGTTCTGTGGGAACCAAGGTCATTGCTGATTGCATTTTGGCGAGCAGCCCGAGCAACATAGTAATGCGATATATAACATCTTGCTGAGGTGGAAAATTTCAACTTTGCAACAATGTAATCTGGGGGAGGGGATTTCAGTCTTGGGTTCCCCTTTGTTAGTGCCGATACTATGTAGCCAAATACATACGTTATTTAAGGAAATTCATTTCGCCTTGAAGTTCTTTTTGCTGGTCTCATCTGTCAGAACCACGACAGCAGCTCTCTCTCTCGGGCTAGATCAGGGCGGTGAAGTCTGAAGAGCCTCCCGTGACTGTTCATAGGAGTAGCCAGGAGACATTGTAGCTAAACAAGCGTGAAAACCTCTCCTTGGGGCTCTCCTGCATAAAGGGGGAGAGACTGGATGATCTCTGGTGTGGCTTCTTTTGAGCTTTCACTGGTTTTTGTCCTTGCAGAGCGACGTCAAGAAGACTACAGAGCAACATCGAGTGAGTGATTTGTCCTCTTCACACGTGAGCTCCAGTTCATAGCGGGCACCGGACCTCCGGTGAACATGGCCAATGGATGACAAGCCCAGGAAGGCTCGTCTCTCTCTGGATTGTCGGGGTTTTTTTTCCCCAGCTTACTAATGGAAGGAACTTGGATTCCTTTACTTTATATGACTCTCCTGGGATAGGGAGAGTCCTAGAATCCTCCCCACACGATTCTCCATACAGCAAGGGTTTGCAAGAAGTTTCAGGAGCTGTGCTTTGGAGGTGTGGGTGAGCCATCCAGCTGGAGGGATGGGGCTGCAATCCCTTTGTTTTGGAATTTATTTATTAATTTATAAATTAATTTATTAATTTATGCGCTTTGGAATTTATTTTTCAGACAAATGATAAAGTTGTGCCATTTATTTTTTAATTTATGAGATTATTATCTGTATTAGCTAAAAGAGGCTCTTTCTAGTCACAGCCTGTTACTACATTTTGAAGCTCTGCACCATTTTTGAGACTTTTTATTGTTAAACAAGGAAGAGGATAATAATAATAATAATAATAATAAAAATAATTGGCATTGACAAATTCGCTATTAGTCAATTGCAAAAGGCGGCCTTACTAGGAACTGCTTCCATCCTGCGACGATATCTGTAATACCATCAAACATCCACATCTGCCTATCCCAGGTCCTGGGTAAGGACTCGATAGGTAGACAAAATGCCAAATCCAGTCTGAACATCTGGCTGACTGTGCGATGATCCAAAATAATAATAATAATAATAATAAAGTTGGAAGGGACCTTGGAGGTCATCTAGTCCAACCCCTGCTCAGGCAGGAAACCCTATACCATTTCAGACAAATGGCTGTCCAGTCTCTTCTTAAAAACTTCCAGTGTTGGAGCATTCATGGCTTCTGGAGGTAGGTTGTTCCACTGGTTAATTGTTCTCACTGTCAGGAAGTTTCTCCTTAGTTCTAGGTTGCTTCTCTCCTTGATTAGTTTCCATCCGTTGCTTCTTGTCCTGCCTTCAGGCGCCTTGGAAAATAGCTTGACTCCCTCTTCTTTGTGGCAGCCCCAAAGTTGCTGGAGGCAAGCTAAAATATAAGGAAGCATGGAGTATCTTTATTTTATTTTATTTTTTTGATGAAAAAACAAAGATAGAAAGCTGTGCTTTTATTTTGCTATCTTTAAGTAATCTGTAACTTTGGATTGCTTTGTTGTGGGTGGCTGAAACTTTCCGATCTCTATTCTTTGACCACAAATGGCAAAATATGAGCATATTTTTAGAGAGGTTGAAATGTGTTTGAATATTAGTACTGTGTTTCCCCAAAATTAAGACCTGGTATTATATATATTTTTGCCTCCAAAAGAGGCACGAGGTCTTAATTTCGGAGGATGTCATACCTTAGGACAGTGATGGCGAACCTTTTAGAGACTGAGTGCCCAAATGGCAACCCAAAACCCACTGATGCATCGTTGGGTGCCGGGTGGCTGTGGCCCATTGGCTGGGCATGGCTGCGGTGGTAACGGCAGACTGGGTGGGACTAAAAAGTTCAATCAATCAATTCCAACTTTCCAAGATTTTTTTTTCCCGTGAGAAGTTGAAATTGACTGATTTAACCTTTTTTTTAATTATTTTTGCACATGGCGGCGAAGGCCTCAAGCGAAAAGGTTTTATAAAACCCAGCTGAAGGCCTAGGACTGGGGCAACTGCACGCGTGCCCACAGAGAGGGCTCTGAGTGCCACCTCTGGCACCTGTGCCATAGATTCGCCACCACTGCCTTAGGACCCCCACAGCCAGGCCTCCCACATCCCGATACCTGTCGTGCTGCTGCTTGACTTCTGCGGCCGCTGGCTGCCACTTGCAGCCGGGCGCCATGTGGCCCATTGCGCCGTTGCCACTACTCATGGCAGGAGGCCGCCTTGTGCTTTGTGCCATTTCCACTCCTCCCGGCAGGACGCCGCATGGTGCTTTGCGCCGTTTTTGCTGCTCGTGGCAGGACGCAGCGTGGCTCTTTCAAGTGTTTCTGCAGCGGAAATAGCCCATGAATGCAAGGTCATGAAAGGACAGCAAAGGAAACACCCAATATTCTAACCCACCCGGGAACATATGGTTCTTCTTCTGCTTTCTTCCTTCTTATCTACAGTGTGCCAGCCTTAATGGGTGAAGTCTTTATCTTATGTGTGTCAGCTTTGCTGGGTGAATTGCTTATGTAATCAAAGTAGGTATAAAAATAAAGGCTTTTCTGATATTTGGGCCTTTTTCTCTTTTTAGAGAAGCCCGACTTTGTTCAGCTGAATAAATACGTAACTCTTGAAGGCAACTTCTGGTTTTCTGTATTTTTTTTTATCAAGCAAAACCTCAGAACCTGCATATCATTTTTGGTGAGCCGGAGTTAATGAAAAGAAGGACTAGGGTTGACGTGATAGCAGTGTTCCAATATCTGAGGGGCTGCCACAAAGAAGAGGGGGATGAAGCTATTCTCCAAAGCACCCAAAGACAGGACAAGAAGCAATGGATGGAAAATAAGGGGAGAACCGAAATAGAATTAAGGAGAAAATTCCTGACAGAAAAAATCAGTGCCTCCAGAAGTTGTGGGTGCTCCAACTCTGGAGGTTTTTAAGAAGAGACTGGACAACCATTTTCCAGAATGGTACAGGGCAGGGGTAGGCAACCTCGGCTCTTTTATGACCCATGGACTTCAACTCCCAGAATTCCAGGATTCTGGGAGTTGAAGTCTATGAGTCATAAAAGAGCCGAGGTTGCCTACCCCTGGTATAGGGTTTCCTGTTTGAGCAGGAGGGGGTGGGACTAGAACAAGGCTTTTCAACCAGTGGTACGGGTACCACCTGTGGTACATTGGCACCTGGCAGGTGGTATGCGACCATCCTAGAAAAGTGGTAGCAGGGGAGGGGAATGAGCTGAACCGGTGGCAGCACCGCACAAGCCTGAGCGAGAGACAGCTGGAGCTGCAGGGCTGTCAGGGCTCAGCGGAAGCGCCAGGATCAGCACCAGGATCCAGCTGGAGCTCGGCGCTGGTCCTGGCGCTTCTGCTGAGCCCAGAAAAAGCACCAATCAGCTGGAATGTAGCAGCATCTCCAGGGTCTTGTGATTTACATTCAGATGCTTGGCAACCGATTCACATTTATGACGGTCACAGTGTCCCAGGGTCATGTGAAGTGACCAAAACCTGCTGCAACCGCCCAGCAGACGGGGGGGATAAAAACCAAACACCCCCCCACCCCCGCTGCCAATCCTCAACAGAAAGGCTCACAACAATGAAAACCTCGGACAGGAGGAAGAGCGTGGCCGGGCGGGCAGGCAGGTGTCTTGCTCGGCACTTTTTTCAGTGCTATCATAACTTCGAATAGCCATCAAACAAACTGTTGTAAGTTGAGGACTATCAGTACTTCCTCACTTTTTTCCTTTTTGGGGGGGGGGGTCATCACGTTTTTGACACCTTGCTAGGCAACTGGTGCTACTCGGATGTTGCCATATCCTAAAAGTGGTACAATGGGTGAAAAGGTTGAAAAGCCCTGGACTATAAAACCTCCAAGATCCATTCCAAATCTTATTCTGTTATTCTGTTAAATAAAGAGACTGAACAAGAAGATGAACAAAGGTACTAGTAAAAATGGAAGGCCTTAAGCCAAGCACCAAGCAAGGTTGCAAAGCTGTATCTAGCCAGCAAGAGAGTCTTCTGGAGACTGAATATCCACAGGATTGCCTCATAAAAGAAGGCCAAAGCTGAGGCAATCAAACAGATTTAATCATGCTCATCAGGAAGTAGATCATAACTGAATTTTCTAAGGCTAGGATTTTTTAAACTATTAAAGAAAACTTTTTGGGGGGTGTGCCTTCAAGTCAGCACTGACCCCTAGTGACTACCTGAAAAAGTAAAATTAGAATAGAATAGAGTAGAATGGAATGGAACAGAACGGAACAGAACAGAATAGAATAATAGAATGGAATGGAATGGAATAGAATAGAATAGAATAGAATAGAATAGAATAATAGAATGGAATGGAATGGAATGGAATGGAATGGAATGGAATAGAATAGAATAGAATAGAATAGAATAGAATAATAGAATGGAATGGAATAGAATAATAGAATAGAATAGAATAGAATAGAATAGAATAGAATAGAATAGAATAGAATAGAATAGAATAGAATAGAATAGAATAGAATAGAATAGAATAATAGAATGGAATGGAATGGAATGGAATGGAACAGAATGGAATGGAATGGAATGGAATGGAACGGAACGGAGTGGAACAGAACAGAACAGAACAACAGAACAGAATAGAATAATGGAATGGAATAGAATAGAATAGAATGGAATGGAATGGAATAGAACAGAATGGAATGGAATGGAATGGAACGGAACGGAGCGGAACAGAACAACAGAACAGAACAGAATAGAATAATGGAATGGAATGGAATAGAATAGAATAGAATAGAATAGAATAGAATAGAATAGAAGCTGGAAGGAACCTTGGAGGTCTTCTAGTCCAACCCCCTGCTCAAGCAGTTAACCATATACCATTTTATACAAATGGCTGTCCAATCTCTTCCTAAAAACTTTCAGTATTGGAGCATTCACAACTTCTGGGGTGTGTGTGTGTGTGTGAGTTGTTCCACCTGAAGTTTTCCTTGGCAAGATTTTTGCTCTTGAGGGCCATCCAGTATGGACTTTATAGTTCTTGCAATATGGATTTTGTAGCACTGTTGCACTGGCTAACGAACATGCCTTTTTCAAATGTATTGCTAATAATTTGCCATAAGCCTTAACCTTCAGGAAAAGCCTCCCTTTAAGAAACCAGGATGTGCAGGAAGGCATCGTTCTGGACCTCTTTCTGGAGCTGAGAAATAGTGACAGGCCCAAAGTCACCCAGCTGTCTTTGTGCCTAAGATGGGACTAGAACTCACAGTCTCCCAGTTTTTAGCCTGCTGCTTTAAATTTTATACCAGACTGGGTCTCATAAAGCAAACATTACACTGTTGAAAAAAAACTAAATAATACTAACAAGAATGGGAAAAAAGGGGGGGAGAGAAAGAAAAAAACCCAGAAAAATTAGAACGTCACTAAAAATAGTTTTAAAAGGGTGACCAATAATACAAGGCAATTAATAGTGCAAATAGTTTTTTTTTCTTTTTCTACCAAATCAAGATCACGCGAGGTATTAGTACCGCTTTATAAAATCCCTAGTAAGACCACACCTGGAATACGGCAGCCAATTTTGGTCACTATGTCACAAAAAAGATGTTGAGAGTTTGGGAAAAAAAAATCAGAGAAGAGCAACGAAGATGATCAAAGGCCTGGAGACTAAAACATACGAAGAATGGCTATGGGACTTTGGATTTGGCTAGTCTAAAGAAAAGAAGAAACAAGGGAGACATGATAGCAGTATTCCAGTATCTGAGGGGCTGCCACAAGGAAGAGGGGGTCACGTTCACCAAAGCACCAGAGGGAAGGATGAGAAACAATGGTTGGAAACTGATCAAAGAGAGGAGCAATGTGGAATTAAGGAGAAACTTTGTGACAGTGAGGAGAATTAACCAGTGGAACAGCTTGCCTCCAGAAATCTTGGGCACTCCATCACTGGAGATTTTTAAAAAGAGGCTAGACAGTCACTTGTCTGAGACATGGGCTCTCCTGCATGAGCAGGAGGCTGGACTAGAAGACCTCCAAGGTCCCTTCCAGATCTATTCTATTACTTCCTATGATTTAGAGCAGTGTTTTTCAACCTTAGTAGCTTTAAGACGTGTGGACTTCAACTCCCAGAATTCCGTAGCCAGACTAGGGAATTCTGGGAGCTGAAGTTCACACATCTTAAAGTTGCTAAGATTGAGAAACACTGATTTAGAAACTATTCTATTGAGACCACCTAAAATTGCATATTTTTGCTGTAAGATCATACAGTTGCCTCATACATAGCTTGTAATTAATTACCTTTTCACAACGGCCCATCCCGCACATATTATTATCCTACTAAACCAGTGGTTCTCAACCTGTGGGTCGGGACCCCATTTGGGGTCGAACAACCATTTCATGGGGGTCGCCAAACAACACAGTCCGCCATTTTTTCCCCCTTTTCCTTAGCTGTGCTACTCTCTTTTATTCTATTGGCTTTTGAAAGCCAATAGAATAGACTCTCTTGAATAGAGTCTAATTCTATTGGCTTTCAAAAGCCAATAGGAATTGTTTAAGCAAGCGAAGGATCAAAGACAAACCCACATTAAGAGGATTTATGGGGTTTTAGTTGAATTGGATTCAGAAACGGAACTAATTAAAGATTGTATGATCAGATGGGCGCAGAATTTTGGTGAGCCAGTTCCATTGGACATTTGGGAAACCATTTGGGTGAGAAATGTCAAATTTACACAAGCACAGAATTTAAGGGAGAATTTTTATAAAATGTTTTATAGATGGCACCTTGATCCACAAAAAATGTCTCTTATGTACCCTGACTTACAACCTAAATGTTGGAGATGTGGTTGTATGGATGCTACCTATTATCATATTTGGTGGTCGTGTAGAGAGATAAAAGCATTTTGGATTAAGATATGGTGGAATATCCAGAGAATTTTTAGAAGGAGGGTAAAATTTACTCCGCAATTATTTTTATTGGGTATAGTTACTGACTGTGATACAAAGGAGGTTATATTGATGTTAAATTTGATTACAGCTGCGAGGCTGTTAGTAGGACAATATTGGAAGAAGGAATCTTTGCCTACATTGCAGGAATGGTTTCTTAAAGTGTCTTATTTGGCGGAAATGGCAAAGATTTCGGCTTTTTTAAAGGAACAAACGCAAGAGAAATTTCTTGCTGTTTGGGATAAATGGATAAAATTTATACAATTTAAATTGGATATAAAAAAATATCATATAGCTTTTTCATAATTTTTATTTTTATATATATATATATATATATATATATATATATATATATATGTGTGTGTGTTAATGCTATATTTTTTTTTCTTTTTCTTTCTTTTTTTCTATAAATATAATTTCTTAACTGTTTTTTTAATTAAGCCTATATCCTGCTTTGGGAAGCTCGGGGGGGAAGGGAGGGTGTTTGGGTGGGGGTGGGGGGAGGGGGGTTTTGTTGTGTAGTTGTTTTTTTTTCTTTTTGTATATGTGGTTTTTTGTTATTGTATTGTTATGTTTTTTTTTGTAAAATTTATAAAACTTTTTAATAAAAAAAAAAAAAAGCCAATAGGAATTGTCCAGGCTGTCTCTGCCCTGCTGAGCCCGCCAAAAGTCCCATTCTGCAAACGGTGCTGCACCAGTTGAGTAGTCCTCGACTTACGACTGGTTGAGTAGTCCTCAACTTACAACCGGTTGGGGGTTGTGGCATTAAAAAGATTGAGAACCACTGTACTAAACTTTTTGTCAGAACTCCCTCTTTCAGAAGAGACAAAAAAAAAAATAAACTTGACTATAGATAGCTCAGGTTTAATTAAATTATCTACTCATTTTAGATAATAGATAAGAAGCCAATATTTGAAACATGGTACCGTATATGGAAGCCAAAATTTATCTTATTGGAAGTATAACTTGTCTTCCAACTGATTGCTCTACTGGCCTTTGAAAATCGACCCATAATGCAAAATGAGAAATCAACATCAGGCTCTGCCAGATTCAGCTACCAAGTTTGGAATTTTTAATTTTTCCATTTTTTAACTCCTTTTTCGAAGGAAAATCTCCATACCGCATCAGCCCTTGGGCTTTGATTATGCATTTTAGCTTTAGAAGCAACAACGTTCCTCTGGAGTAGAGCAACGTTTTCCAACTTTGGCCACTTTAAGACTGTGGACTTCAACTTCCAGAATTCCCTAGCCAAGCCTGGGAAACAGCCCCAGTGGAAAAGTGGTGTGAGACTGATGGATTTTACCACTATGTCAGTGGTACTCAACCTTTTTAATGTGGCGACCCCCACCCGGTCGTAGGTCGAGGACTACCCAACCAGTCATAAGTTGAGGACTACCCAACCGGTCATAAGTTGAGGATTTTCCCTGCCTGGGAGCACCGCGCATGCGTGGTGCCGCCCCCTACGCCGGCCAAGGCGTAGCTGGCAAGCGGCAGAGATGGAGCAGGCCGACCACCGGCTGGGCCACCAGTTGGCCCAGCCCAAGGAAGGTAAGGCACCCGCTGGGCCCCACATGCGCCAGCAACCCTCCCTGCGCCGGCCGGCCTCCCACCTCCCACCCCTGGCCCTCTTTTATTTACATTTGTAGTAGTTGCTCAGCAGGGAGGGGTGGAAGCTTCCAGACAGCTCACCTTCGCTGCAGACAACTTGCAGCACCGTTTGCAGAATGGGACTTTTGGCGGGCTCAGCAGGGCAGAGACAGCCTGGACAATTCCTATTGGCTTTTGAAAGCAATAGAATTAGACTCTATTCAAGAGAGTCTATTCTATTGGCTTTCAAAAGCCAATAGAATAAAAGGAAGTAGCACAAGCTAAGGAAAAGGGGACAAAATGGCGGACTGCGTGTGTGCGACCCCCGGAAAAATGGTCGTTCCACCCCCCAAATGGGGTCCCGACCCACAGGTGAGAACCACGCACTATTGAGTCAGGATAGGTAGCAAAGGTGCCATCATTTTTGTCAACCTTGGCAATTTTAAGAGAGGTGGAGACTTCAACTCCCAGAATGCCCAAGCTAGAACAGCTGGTCTGGGGAAATTTCTGGGAGTTGAAGTCCCATATGTCTAAAAGGGGCCAAGGTTGAGAACCACTGCCCTGTATCATACAATGCCGTTGTTAGCTGCGAAGTCGCAAATCTGCTTCCTTAGAATGAAAGATTGCCACCAGAGGAAGAAATAATTACGAAAATACTGGAATGGCAGAGAGGACAGAATTAAAACTATGAGGTTGATTGAAAGACAAAGAAGATACCAGACTACTATTCCAAATTTGGAATGTCTATTTATTTTGGTTAGAGAAAAGAACGAAGATTAGGAATTGAACATGTATTAGCTTTAGCAAAACTCAGACAACTTGTTGATTGGAAAAATTAACATATGTTGATGAGAAAAAAAAAAATAAACCAAAAATAAGAATTTTAAAAAAATCTGCTTCCTTTCCTTCCTAATACAGAAGTAGTTTCCCGCCATTATTTTCTTCTTTAGAATTTCCAGTGTTTCTCAACCTGACAATTTTAAGGCATGTGGACTTCAACTCCCAGGAATCCACAAGCCAGCAATGCTGGCTGTGGAATTCTGGGAGTTGAAGTCCAATGCCTAAAATTGTCAAAGTTGAGAAACCACTGCTTTAGATGCTTTTCGACTTCGATTGGTCACCAGGTCGACTTTGCCCATAAAGTTGGAGCAACATGCCAGGTGTGACACCCGCTTAGATGTGGGAACGCAATCGACCAGCGACTTGTATATAAATCCTTCGCTCAATTGCAAATAGAGAAAGCGCAAATGGATCCCTACAGGGTAACCCAGGTGAAGGTGTATGACCGTTGGGGAAAAGTTCTCCCTCAGCCGCCTTTTAAACGCAGCCGGGTCTCTTTTGTGACAGCGAAAGTCGGTCAAGCCTTAAAGTAATAATAGTAATAAGAATAATGCATTTAAACAGGCAATTCTTCGCGTCACAGAGAGCTTCTGGCGGCGCCCAAGGGGTTAAATCCAGAGAGGTAGGGAGCCGGTCCTAGAAAGGCCCCGAGCAAAGCAGAGGGTTTGCGGGGTTTGCTTCGTGCAATCTGGGGAGTCGTTGCTGCCGGACTAGGGAAGAAAAGGGGGGAGACGGAGATGCCGTGCATCGGGGGGAAAAGTGAGTTGCGCAGCGGGGGAAGCGGGGGGGCGAGCGGGCGGGTTTCCTATCCCCCCCCATCCCACACCAGCTAGGGATCCCGTTAGGCCGTTAGACTCCGCAGAAAAAGCTCTTCCCCCCCCCCGCAAAGATAGAGCTTCGTCCAGGCTGGATCGGCTCTGCCCAGCCAGAGCAGAGCGCGTTACGATCGCGATGCCACCTCCTCCGGAGGGCGCCGGTTGGGGGAAGCTGGGGGCAGATGTGCCATCTGGGGAACCAGGGGAAGGCGGAGGCACAGGTCCCTGGGCTGGGGAAAGTGAGCGTGCAAATAGATTGTATGTCTGTATATCTATCTATCTATCTATCTATCTATCTATCTATCTATCTATCTATCTATCTATCTATCTATCTATCTATCTATATCACCTATCTATGTATCATCCTTCTATCCATATCTATCTATCTAATCTGTCTATCCTAATCAATCTAATCTATCATCTCTATTTCTCTCTCTAGCTCTAGCGCTCTCTCTGTGTGTCTCTTTTTCTATTTCTCTACAATATTTATCTCTAGCATGCGCTCTCTGTCTCTATCTCTATTCTCTATTGGTCCCTAATCTAAAGCAGTGTCTCTTGTCTATCTATCTATCTATCTATCATCTATCTATCATCTATTATGCATCATCTAATCTATCTATCTATCTATCTATCTATCTATCTATCTATCTATCTTATCTATCTATCTATCTAATCTATCTATCTATCATATCTATCCCAATCTATCTATTCTAATCAATCTATCTAATCTATCATCTCTATTTTCTCTCTAGCTCTAGCTGTGTGTCTCTTTTTCTATTTCCTCTCTCTACAGCAGTGGTTCTTAAACCTTTTTAATGCCGCGACCCCCAAACGGGCGTAAGTCGAGGACTATACTCAACCGCGGTCATAAGTCGAGGACTACTCAACTGGTGCAGCCCGTTTGCATAATGGGACTTTTGGCGGGCTCAGCAGGGCAAGAGACAGCCTGGACAATTCCTATTGGCTCTTTGAAGGCAATAGATTAGGACTCTATTCAAGAGAGTCTATTCTCTTGGCTTTCAAAAGCCAATGAATAAAAGGGAGTAGCACCAGCTAAGGAAAAGGGGAAAAAAAGGCGGACTGCGTTGTTTGGCGACCCCCGTGAAATGGTCATTCGACCCCAAATGGGGTCCCAATCCACAGGTTGAGAACCACTGTGCTGGCCATGGAAATGTTGTGACTCATATGAAGAGAGGACTGTATTTTCTGGATCCCATTCCCAGTGTCACCATGGCTTCTTCCCTCAACTTTGCCCAAAATTGGTTGGTTGGTTTGTGTTTGGTCTGCCATACTGGGTGATTGACATGCCCCAAATATTTGGACCTCCTGCTTCCTTTGAAGCGAGATGTGGGCTGTTTGTAATCCGTGGGGTCATCCTGGGCCATTCTAAAAATCATTGTGCAAAGGCCTCTTCTTTGCTGTTGCTCACTGTGTACGTTTCACCAAGATTCCGCTCAGCTGAAAAACAGGGTGCTAGGAGGGTCTCTCAATCTTGGAAAGTTTCAGCTGTGTGGATTTCAAACTCCAGAATTCCTCAGCAACAGCAGGGCAAAGGGGCTGGGGAATTTGGCAGTTGAAATACACACTTTAAAAGTCCAAGGTTGAGTTGTATCTGGCAGCCAAAATCTCGTTCTTCCTGTCTTTGCCAGATATATCCAGCCTGGTACCAGGTGATAAGTGGTGTTTTGCAAAATTATAAATAAGCACCATTCATTTTCACATGGCCTTTTTCATTTTGCACGTGTGATAGACCTAATTTCCTGTTGAGCCAAGGAGGAGAATGGGATTTCTTTTTTTTAATAACTATAGTCTTTTTTTATAGGCCTGTCAATTTCAGACACAGCTTTATAATTTGCAACAAAATGTATTTTTAATCCATTGTGCCAAACTTTTGGGGGACTTCATCCTTGTGTCCCCCCAGGTGCGTTTTTCTTCGAAAGTTCTGCCGGTGCCACCATCTTGGTGAAGATCTCCAAGGATGAATGGAAGAAGAAGGACTCCAGGTTACCTGCTAGGAGAGCCGTCCAAATCAGCGGAGAAATCCTCACGGGTCCATTGTAGATTGCAAGACCAGAGAGGATTCAGAGGACCGTGGCAAACTCTGGATGGAGATACGGAAAGGTCTTGAGGACAGGCCTATCAGGCAATCAGGTGGAAGGGACAATCAGAAGAGGATCTAACCCCCCCGCACTGGGAAGTTCCGATGGCAGCCTTTTTTTGAGGCGATGGGAGTTCATCTCACTTGGGCGGGGAATCGGGCCACATTTCCCGGAGGACTTCTTATGGGTAAGAACGCCAAAGACCTTTCTGGGATCCTTCGAGCAAGTGGCCGAATGGCATGTCGCTGGACCAGAGAGCAGTGGGTAGACAGACTGTTGCCGCTCTCCGTGGAGAAGCCAGGCAGGCGTTGATAAGCTAGAAGCTGGAGAAAGAGAGGATTATGGGGGAAAGTGAAGACGGGCAATCTTGCGAGGGGACGCTCTGAGCAGGAGAAGATTCGCCAGCGCTTCCGGCAGTTACGGCTACTGGGAGGTGAGGGCCAAGAGACGTCTATGCCCCAGCTGGCAGGGCCTCTGTCGCCAGTTGGCTGAAGACGGAGAAGAACAGCAAAGGGCAGATTGTGGAATTGCTGCGTCTGGGAACCAGTTTGTCTGGCTTCTTCCTCGAGAAATGCCAAAGCTGGGGTGGGACTGCCGCATGCGAGACCTGTGCGAGGCTGTGGCCCTGGCAGAGGATTCCTTTTGACGCAGCGAGAGGCTCAGAGGAGGAAAGAAAAACTGGTGAGTTGACCTGTGGGCTGCGCTCTTCCCCAAAAAGTGTGGGCTCTGCCAAAGGGATGCTTCGGCTTTGGAACATGGAGAAGAGTTCTGATTTGCATTTTTTAATTACTGCCTCCGTAGCTGCAAAACAAGTGGCAGTGTTTATGTATAGCAGTGGTTCTTCAACCTTTCTAATGCCGCGACCCAATATTTATTTATGTATGAGACTTAATACGCTTTAAGGCAACCACTCTCTAAGCGCTGTACACCAGTAAGCAATGTATATATATATTTACATTGCCCCCAACAATCTGGGTCTCATTTTACCTACCTCGGAAGGATGGACGAAGGCCTGAGTCACCTGAGCCGGTGTGAGATTGAACCGTGGACTTGCTGGAACACAGTCAGCTAAAGTGGCCTCTGCCGTACTGCACCTAAACTGCTTCGCCACTTCCCTGTCGTGGTGACCCCCCAAGGGGTGTTGCCACCAATAAGAGGGAGGAGGACAGCTAGGGAAAAGGGAACAAAATGTTGGACAGCATGATTTGGCGACCCACATGAAAATGGTCGTTCGACCCCAAATGGGGTCGGTCCCGACCCACAGGTTGAGAACCACTGATGACAGGGGTCTATTTCAAAAAAAATATTCATTAAAGTCTTTGGAACTAAGCCATCTTTCGTCAGGCATCAAATGCAGATCGAAGAGAGTCTCACCATCTGTGAGACTTGGGTGTAAGTGGAGCAAGTCGCTAAAGTGAAACCACGCGGTGTGGTGCAACTGATTTTAGCTTTCCTTGAAAGGTAGGCTTGTGAAGGATCAGTGCAAGGAATGGGGTCCTAATTTTTTTAGACACTGTCAGAACGGCCAAACGGTCGCTAAACAGACAGTTGTAAAACAAAAATTACTTGTAAGAGGGAGCACGTAATGAGATCTGACTCGGGGGCGCCAAGTCTGTAATAAACATGGACGGACGGTATGATCCTCATGATGTTGGATCATTTCTCCCATCATCGTTGACTCATGGCCAGGGACTTCGGCTTTTGCCCCCAAATATTGAGGCAGTTTCAAGGCTCTGATAGGGTTTGTGTGATTTAATGGTGTTCTGGTGTTATTGAGTCGAGTGTATTTGATTTAATTGGTTGATATGTTTTTATCGTGTTGCTACCCAAATTTATATTGGGCAGCCATAGAAATGAGAGGGGAGAAAGAGGGAGAGGGACACGAAGAACGAACTATCAGAACTGATTGAACTGTCAGAACTGAAAAAAAAACGTCTTGGATGAGAAGTGAAACATCTCCAAAGGAAAACAGAAAGTCTAGTTGCCTCGCTGCTTTGGAACGAGTGAATTCCACAAATATCTGCAAGCCCCTTAAAGCAGCTGTGTCGTTTCCGGAACTGCACAGCCTTAGCAGATAGATCAGAACTAAGCTTTTGCAGAATTTCACTTGATCTACAAAGGATAGATTCTTTTTTTTATTTTTTTTTTTTTTTTTTTTTTTTATTTATTTTTTTTTTTTTATGTTTTTTTTTTTATTATTTTTTTTTTATTAATATATTTTTATTTTTTATTTTTTTTTTTTTTTTTTTTTTTTTTTATTTTTTTTTTTTTATTTTTTTTTTTTTTAATTTATTTTATTTTTTATAATATTTATTATTGGTTTTTTTTTACTTAATTATTATTTATGGTTTTTATGTTTTTCGCAAACACTCCATTCTAGTTTCTACTTTGGCTGAGTTCAAGGACAAGCAGAGAACAGGATCGGATTGTACTATTTTAAACACCATCTTGACTTTCCTTTTTTTGGATTCACAGGGCATTTGGAAAAGGCCCAGGCCATTTTTTCCTGGACTCCGGCTGAGCCCAGACAGAGATCCCTTACGTCGAATCAAAGCAGGAAGGCAGCGCATGGACATGCGCCTTATTATGTACGAAAGCTCTCTTTGTATCCCAGTCCTCCGATATTGGGAAAGTTCTTTGTACCTTGTGATTCCTTTTGTGTCATAAGAAAAGCCAGGGAACTTCTCCTTCCTGAAAAACACCGAAAACAGAGACAATGGAGGAGAGAAATCAGACATTTTCTTGTCGTCTATCCAAAGCTGTTCATTGAACATCAACTGCCTCTGTTTTACATGGCGAGAGAAACAAGGAATGGCAATATAGTCATGGGTTACAGCTGGCCAGGAACTCTCTGAAATGTAAAAGAAAAATATGAAGCTGTGTACAACGGGTGTACAAAAAAGAAGTGAGATGGACAATATTTGTCTGAAATTGAATAGGGTTGCCTGCCTAAGCAGGGGGTTGGACTAGAACAGAGGACCCCACTTTCCAGGTTGGTGGTCTTGTAGGAAAGGCAAGGTCTTGTGGAAAAATAAAAGCCTTAAAAAAATAAAGGACTTTACGAATCCAAGGGTGAAAGAGACGGTTTTATTTTTGCGCAAAAGGTTCAGAAGTGATTCACAATCAGCAAATTCGAAAATGGGGAGGGTCTAAACTAAAGGCTTTATAGGTTTCTTTTTTCAAGGAACAAAAGGAAGCATAGATGGAGCTTACATGTATAGGAATCTACTTTGTGTAACATAGATAGTTTCTAACGTTAGGTCCATGTCTCATGGGAATAGAATGAAGGTGCAGTTTTTACTTTTATTACATTAGGTTTCTAAATATGCATTAAGTCATGTCACGTCCTGTTAATACAGCTTTGTGCAATACAGCTTTCTTTTCAGAGATTATGCACCACACATGATTTTGCTTTAGTATTTTTCTTTTTATTATATTCTACTTTATTCTAGTATTCTATTGGTGGTATGGTAGGAAATTAAGGGCGCGGACGCCTCTGCGCCACAGGCGATGTGCGAACATGGCCACGCACGAACATTGGCTGCGAGCCATTGTGGTGTGATGCTTGTGGAGACGCTAGAGCCCACACAAGCTGCGGAGACCGCGTTCACACGACAACGCTTGCAGTGACAGTGGTGGCCCACGCGATGCTCGTGGCAACGGTGGTGCCAGAATGATGCAAGGGAGGTTGAGTGTGCACATAACCAGCCACTCATGCGGCCCATGTGGCCAATAGGCCATGACCCGGTAGTGAGCCACGGTCCACAGGTTGGTTACCCCTGACTAGAGACTCCAAGGTCCTTCCAACTCCTATCTAGTCTATTCTATTCTATTACTATTCTATTTATTCTATTCTATTCTACCTCTACTTACTCTACTCTACTCTACTTACTCTACTTACTCTACTCTATCCTACTATATAGATTCTATTCTATTCTATTCTATCTATTCTATTCTATTCTGTTATATGTGGTTTAAAATATAAATTATCGCAAGCCCGTGTTCTTGTTTCTTCTTGTGGACAACATGGATCATAAAACATCTGACGATGGTTTATCAAACATAACTGGTTTAATAGACAACATGAAACAACAACATTCAGGGAGCTTATTGAATACAAGGCAGTCAGTTATATTCAAAACTTTCAGGAGCTAAAGATTCCAACTGCCATTCCCTCAGACACAGTCCTGAAAGGGACACTACCCCAAAATACTTGCTGCTGACTTATTCTCGAATATCACTTCTGCGGTACCTATAAATTAGAATTACCTTGACACTCTATTCTATTCTATGCCTAGTCTAGCCTAGCCAGCCTAGCCTAGCCTAGCTAGTCCAGTCCAATTTATTTTCCAATTTATTCTACTAGTTAGTCTAGTCTATTTTCCATATTTATCTACTATTCTAGTTAGTCTAGTCTATTTTCAATATTTCTGTTCTATTCTGTTATAGTCTAGTTAGTCCAGTCCAGTTCAGGTCGATTTTCTAATATTCTATTCTATACTTATAGCTAGTCTAGTCTAGTCTCTAAATACCATATTCTGTCTGTTCTTGTTCTTTCTATTCTATTCTATTCTATTCTATTCTATTCTATTCTATTTATCTATTCTATTCTATTTCTATTTATTCTGTATTATTCTATTTACTCTATCTATTCACTAAATCTTACAGAGGTGTGTTCTCCTGCTTCAAAGGTTTTTACAGGAGCGGATGAACAGCAGCGTGGAGGATGGTTTTGTTTGTTTCTGGACACCGCAAAGTGTGGCTAGACCAGTGGTTCTCAACCTTCTGAATGCCCAGACCCCATATACAGTTCACCATGTTGTGGTGACCCACAACCACTTATACATCACCGGGTGCCAGGGGCGTGGCCAAAAAAAAGGGGAAAAAAATGGTGGATAGCCCTGTTTGGTGACCCCGTGAAATGGTGTTCGACCCCAAATGGGGTCCCGACCACAGGTTGAGAAACCCTGGGCTTAGACAGATGATCCCGGGGGCTCTCTTCTAATCTGTGAGTTCTAAGATTCTAGTGATCCTCACTCAGCTTCCTTTGGATTATTCTATAGTAGCGATACTTCTCTGGGTTCCCCACGGTGCTATTTTAATTCCCAGATCCAGTCGGTACCATGCTTGCAATTACTCTGTGACCTCATTTGCTTTACCCATCCCCAAGCAAATGTGCAGGAAGGCACCTTTTGTACAAGTAGCCCTCGATTTATGAACGCAGTGGACCAGAAGCAAGGCAGTTGTAAATGAGTTGTGATCTCTCTTTTTTTTGCTATGGCTGAAAGAAGGCCACTGAAGAGACTAGAAGCCATTTTGAAATGTGATTTAAAGGCGTCTGTTTACGTATAAGTGGGCTGACAAGATCAGAAATGAGGAGGTGTCAAGCCGACTGGGAAAAAGCCAAGGGAAATCATCCAAACAATTAAAAAAACGAAAATAGAATATTCGGACATGTGATGCGACACCCAGAAAAATACGGGCATGCTCCATTTAATCCTCCAGGTGAAAGATGGAAGGCAAATAGGTCAGGAGAAGTTAGAACATCATGGTTCAAAATCTAAGGCAGGCTTCTTAGATTTTGACAGCCATGGATGTGGTACATTGGCACCTGGAAGGTGGTACTAAACCATCCTAGAAAAGTGTTAGTGGTAGGGGAGGGGAATGAGCTGAACCAGTGGCAGCACCGCACACAGCCTGAGTGAGAGTATGGTTGGAAAAGCTGCAGGCTGTCAGGGTCAGCGGAAGCGCCAGGATCAGCCCCAGGCAGGTCCAGCTGAGCTCCAGCGCTGATCCTGGCTGCTTCTGCTGAGCCCAGAAGAAGCACCAATCAGCTGGAATGTTGCAGCATCTCCAGAGTCTTGTGATTTACATTCAGATGCTTGGCAACTGATTCATATTTATGACAGTCACAGTGTCCCAGGTCATGTGAAGTGACCAAAACCTGCTGCAACCCCCAGCAGATGGGGTGGGAATAAAAACCAAACACCCCCCCCCCCGCCACCCCACCCCCCACTGCCAATCCTCAACAGAAATGCTCACAACAATGAAAACCTTGGACAGGAGGAAGAGTGCCGCTGAGCGGACAGGCAGGTGTCTTGCTCGGCTGTGGCTTGGAGGGCACTTTTTTCAGTGCCATTGTAACTTTGAACAGTCACTAAGCGAACTGTCGTAAGTTGAGGACTATCTGTACTTTATCACTTTTTTCCTTTTTTGGGGGGGGGTCAGCAAGTTTTTGACACCTTGCTAGGCGACTGGTAGTACTCGGATGTTGCCATATTCTAAAAGTGGTACTATGGGTGAAAAGATTGAAAAGCCCTAATCTAAGGGACTAGTTTGGACAAAACTCAGCTGCTAATAAAAACAGGATCGCCAACAGGATCGCCAACGTCTGATAACAGATATGGCACAAGAAGAAGATGGCTGATAAATCACTGCAGTTTTAAGTGGATCACGTGGCTGTTAAGCTAACCCAGCTTCCCCCAACTGACTTTACTTGTTGGAAGCTAGCTGGGAAGATCACAAAAGGTGATCACGTCACACACACACACACACACACACACACACACACACACACACGGACTCTGCAACCATCTTAGATACATGCTGGTTGTCAAGCAATTGGATTTTGATCACATGACTCTGGGAATGCTGCGATGGTCATAAGTGTGAGGCCTGGTTGTAAGAAGCCAACATTGAATAAACTGGAGAGCAGGGTCTTAGCCTCAAGGCCCCCTTTGAGAGAAAATGAATCTATTTCTCAGGAGTCAGCATTCAAAATTACAACGGCACTAAAAAAAAAAAAAGTGACTTAGACCGTTTTTCACACGACCGTTGCGACACCCCCATGATCACACGATCGAAATTCAGACGCTTGGCAACTGGCTCACATTTATGATGGTTGCGGGTCATGTGATCAGCTGTTGCAATCTTCTGACAAGCCAAGTCCATGGGGAATCCGGATTCACTTAACAACCGCATTATTAACTTAACAAAATGCAAGGATTCACTTAACAACCCTGGCAAGACAAGTCGTAAAATGGGACAAAACTCACTTTATAAATGCTTTTCACTTAGCCACATACATTTTGGCCCTCCAAGCAAATCATTATAGCAGTGGTTCTCAACCTGTGGGTCGGGACCCCATTTGCGGTCGAACGACCATTTCACGGGGGTCGCCAAACAACGCAGTCTGCCATTTTTTTCCCACTTTTGCTTAGCTGTGCTACTCCCTCTTATTCTATTGGCTTTTGAAAGCCAACAGAATAGACTCTCTTGAATAGAGTCTAATTCTATTGGCTTTCAAAAGCCAATAGGAATTGTCCAGGCTGTCTCTGCCCTGCTGAGCCCGCCGAAAGTCCCATTCTGCAAATGGTGCTGCACCAGTTGAGCAGTCCTTGACTTACGACCGGTGGAGTAGTCCTTGACTTACGAGCAGTTGGGAGTCGCGGCATTAAAAAGGTTGAGAACCACTGCATTATAGAGACACCGTGTGGGAACCCAGAAGATCACCTAGTCTAGCTCTTTGGCAAACTCAGTTGCCTGCTGCTACAGGTTTCCTAAGAGATAGTATCATTAACGGTATCCGTGTCCATTGCTCATCGGCATTACTCACTGGCCATCCTTGATCTTAGATTAATGGGATAGTTGAGGTCAACCGATTCCTGTTCCTAAGGATTGAAATCCTTGTCTACTGCTAGAAATGTAGAAATTAACTCATACGTCTGTATTGCTTTTTTTGTTATCTGCTGCAGGAGGTCCACTGTCACCCCGAAGTGATGTCTCTTGGCTGGGAGAGAAAAACGAGACATTTTTTCAGAGTCCAGAAGAAGGAAAACCTGCAGGTAAACAGGCACCTGCCTTCTTTAACAATTGTGAATTGCTGTGAGATACAACAAGTGAGTTGGGGGTTTCTCTCACATTAGAGCAGTGGTTCTCAACCTGTGGGTCGGGACCCCATTTGGGGTCGAACGACCATTTCACGGGGGTCGCCAAACAACGCAGTCCACCATTTTTTTCCCCCTTTTCCTTAGCTGTGCTACTCCCTTTTATTCTATTGGCTTTTGAAAGCCAATAGAATAGACTCTCTTGAATGGAGTCTAATTCTATTGGCTTTCAAAAGCCAATAGGAATTGTCCAGGCTGTCTCTCCCCTGCTGAGCCCGCCAAAAGTCCCATTCTGCAAACGGTGCTGCACCAGTTGAGTAGTCCTCGACTTATGACCGGTTGGGGGTCGCGGCATTAAAAAGGTTGAGAACCACTGATATAAAGTGAAACTCTCTATTCATTGTATGCCTGTGAGAAACTAACTGAATATTATACAATGTAGGTTCCATCTATGCTCCTTTGTTCCTGAGAAAAGGACACCTATAAAGCTGTAGTTTGGACCCTCCCCCTTGTTCAGAAATTTGCTGTTTTATCACTTCTGAACCTTGCGCAAAAAAACCCCTCTCTGTTTCACCCTTTCGAATTCGTAAAAGTCCTTTTTCGTTTTCCACAAGAATCATGTCCCCCCCCCTCATCCTTCTCTTCATTAAACTAGACCAGGGGTAGGCCACCTCAGCTCTTTTATGACTCATGGACTTCAACTCCCAGAATTCCTGAGCCAGCCACGCTGAGGGGAAAGGGAGAGGTTTCCAAGCTGAGCCAAGCTGGCTGAGGAATTCTGGGAGTTGAAGTCCACAAGTCATAAAAGAGCCGAGGTTGCCTACCCTTGGACTAGAAGACCTCCAAGGTCCCATCTAGCTCTATTCCAGGGGTAGGCAACCTTGGCTCTTTTATGACTCATGGACTTCAACTCCCAGAATTCCAGAGTCAGCCATGCTGAGGGGAAAGGAAGAGGTTTCCAAGCTGAGCCAAGCTGGCTGAGGAATTCTGGGAGTTGAAGTCCACAAGTCATAAAAGAGCCGAGGTTGCCTACCCCTGAACTAGACATACCAGTTGAGAACTACCTGGGGTTCATTTTGGTGTCTCTCTCTCTCCCTGCTCCAGGAGGTGCCTCCAAGAAGGAAGATGGGGCTGAAAGGTGCAAACAGTTAGGAAAAATCCGATGTGAAGCGCTGAGAGAAATCGCCCGGAATCCCGACGGTTCGCAGAGGCGGGAAGGGGATCAGGCTGGAGAAAAGGAGAAATCGGAGTCTTTTCGGACGGCCGAGGTAGACGAACTTCGCGTTCCTCAGGAAAAGCAGCGGAAGAAGAGGAGAAACAGGCGCCTCGTCGTTATCCCGGAGGAGAGACCCAGTAAAAACTCAGCCTTCGGGAAGGGGGTCCCCCTCCACCCAAGGCTCCATAGCCGAGAACTGCCCCATAAATGCTTGGACTGCGGCAAGGGCTTCGGTCACAAAGCGAACCTGACGTCGCACCAGAGAGTCCACCGGCTGGAGAAGCTCTACGACTGCTCCAATTGTGGCAAACGTTTCCTCCGTAAATCTGTCTTGGATATGCACTTGAGGATGCACTCGGGACAGAAACCCTTCAGCTGCGCCGACTGCGGCTTAAGTTTAAGCGCCCATTCGAGTCTCGTCAGGCACCAGCGGATCCACACCAGGGAAAAACCCTACAAGTGCTCCGAGTGCGAGAAGAGCTTCAGTCAGAACTCGGACCTGATCCGGCATCAGCGGCTTCACACGGGGGTGAAACCCTATCGGTGCCCTGAATGCGGGAAGAGCTTCAGTCGGGGCGACTGCCTAGCTACTCATCAGAAAATCCACGTGGGGAAAGAGCAAGGAGGAACTCAGACCGCAGCCAAGACTTTTGTGATAAATCAAGTCCTGTTCAGCACTTGAGAATTTTTCCGGGGTGGGGCAGGGGGGACGACACACAAACCACAAGCGGTGCTCACAAAATGAGAAGCGATGCCCAATCTTTTTCAGGATAAAAGTTGTCACGCTAATTATGATTTAGTAGCTGACCGGCAGAAGTGATATATAGAGAATGAGTCAGCAGAGTATTTGGGGGTAGTATCCCTTTAATGGCAGTTGGAACCTGCTGGCTCACTTCAACCCTTTGAATATAACTGACTATCTTGTATTCTCTATGCTCCCTGAATATTGTTTTTTTCACATTGTATATTAAACCACGGTTCTTTTAACGAACCACTATCAGGTGTTTATGCTCTTGTGTTATATCACAAGAAGAAAATAAGAAAAAGGCTGCGATCATTTATATTTTTAAACAACAAAAGGGACGCAGTATTTCAGGAGCGTGGGATTGGGGGGTGCGTGTTCCTAAATTGGCAGGAGTGGGACAGAACCTGAATTTGATACCATTTAAATTTGAATGCAGTCCTTTTTCTCTCATCAAAGAATCTCCCCCGAGCCAGAAATCACAAGAGTGAATTGGGGGGGGAGACAGTAAGAGCAGCTCCCGCCTTTGCATTTTAATAAAGTTGTGTAAATGCTCAGAGGGTAATAAAAGCCTTTTCAGAGAAATCTTTCACAGTGGTCATCATAGCCACACATGTTTGAGTAGTAGAAGGCGGTGATTCTCAAGCTTAGCAAGATGCGTGGACTTCAACTCCCAGAATTCCTCCGCCAGATTTGCTTTGATGGCTGGGGAATTCTGGGAGTTGAAGTCCACGTATCTTAAAGTTGCTAAGATTGAGAAACTGATCTATGTACAAAGAAGAAAGAATAAAAACGAGGAGGACAACTGATTAGAAACCTGTTATTTTTCATCAGCCTGTGAAATTGAAATTCTGTTGCTTGCATACATAACACACATACAAACATGCCATATACAACATATGTATATACCTACACCCTTATGTATAAATACATGATATAAATATTAATCACCGTCCATCTTGAGTAGTTTTACCTTTATTAGGGGAAGAACAAGAAAACAAGCAAGTTTAGACTTCCACTTGTGCATTGCAAAAAAAAAAAAAAGATTTTTAAAGTCAGTTCTGATCAGCTAGAGGAGATTTACCTTTTGCTTGGGTTTGGTAAAATCAATAAAATCTATGAGCTAACAATCTCAACAGGTATAAAAAAGGGAAGAAAAAATAGGGAAGAAAAAAAGGAATAATTGGGAACCAATTGTTTAATTGTTCTTATATACAGGTGGTCCTCACCTTATGACCACAATTGAGCCCCAAATTTCTGTTGTTCAGGGATACTGTTGTTAAGTGAGTTTTGCCCCATTTTACGACTTTTCTGGCCACAGTTGTTAAGTGAGTCACTGCAATTGGTAAATGAATCTGGCTTCCCTATGGATTTTGCTTATGAGAAGGTCACGTGACCTTGGGACACAGCAATGGTCATAAATATGAACCAGTTGTCCATCACAAATGATGTGAATTTTAATCACAGGATCATGGGGATGCTGCAAAGATTGTAACTGTGAATAATGGTCATAAGTCACATTTTTCAGTGCCGTGACTTTGTAGGGCACTGGAACACAAGTAGTTAGCTTAATGATCGGTTCCTTGATGACAGTTTGTAGTTATGACAGATCACCTCCTCCCTCCCCCCCCCACAAAATACAACTCATTCTCAGTTTATTTTTATTTGTTTTAATCATTTAACTTTCGGCAGTAAGACTACCAGAACTATCAGCCTCTGCCAAGCTGCAGCGTTGAGAAATCAAGGCCCTCAAATATTCTCAAAGGCTTTAAATAAAAGGTTTAAACCAGGGGTAGACAACCTTGGTTCTTTTATGACTCGTGGACTTCAACTCCCAGAATTCCTGAGCCAGCCATGCTGAGGGGAAAGGGAGAGGTTTCCAAGCTGAGCTATGCTGGCTCAGGAATTCTGGGAGTTGAAGTCCACGAGTCATAAAAGAGCCAAGGTTGCCTATCCTTGGTTTAAACAAAGTGATCCAGCGCTGTTTCCTAGAGAGGCCAAAGGAAGGGTGAGAAAGGGTGGAATGAAGTCATGGACATCTCTTTCCTTGGTTTTGAATTTTCTCAAAGCCAAAGAAGAAGTAGATGGAGAAATGGCTATAGAAATGAAGGCCCAGAGCGGAGATATTTCCTTCAGAAAGGGTGAAAGACTAGAAATAGAAGGAGACTCTCTTAAATCCTCCAGCTAATCTTTCTGCTTTCCTTCAGGGGAGCTGATTCCCAGCAGGATCCTTCCTGAGCTGGTCCTCCCACAGCAGAGGGGGAGCATATAGAATACAATAGAATAAAAGAGTTGGAAGGGACCTTGGAGGTCTTCTAGTCCAACCCCCTGTTCAAGCAGGAGACCATACCATTCCAGACATGTGACTGTCCAGTCTCTTCTTTAAAACCTCCAGCGTTGGAGCACCCACAACTTCTGAGGGCAAGCACAACACAAATTGGAATTGTTCTCTCAGGAAATTTCTCCTTATTTCCAGATTGGATAGCTCCTTGATTAGTTTCCATCCATTGCTCCTTGTCCTGCCTTCAGGTGCTTATAGGTTGACTCCAGTGGTGGGATTCAAATATGTGAACAACCGGTTCTATGTGTGGATGCCGCTACCGGAAGTCCATTCTGGGCCTGGGCAACAAAAAATTAGCTGCCGGTTCTGCCGAAGTGGTGCGAACCGGCTGAATCCCACCACTGGTTGATTCCTTCTTCCTTGTGAGCAGCCGCTTAGATATTGGAAGACTGCTGTCATGTCATCTCTTGAACACATCGTTCCAAAAACCATCACTTGTTGTCTTTTTTGTAGAAATGCCGCTTTGAAATTTGCGGGAGCTGAGAAGATAGCTGAATGGACTTTCCAAAATGTGCCTAGCTAATTTGTGACTTGAATTCACTCAACTTATTTAATAGCCTAGCCCCGAGACAGAAATATTTTTGGAAATATTTAAAAGGCAGAATATATTTCCCTAAAGGATTTTAAAAGCCGAGGTGGCGCAGCAGTTAGAGTGCAGTACTGCAGGCCACTTTAGCTGACTGTGTTCAGCAGGTCAGCGGTTCAAATCTCACCGGCTCAAGGTTGACTCAGCCTTCCATCCTTCCGAGGTAGGTAAAATGAGGACCCAGATTGGTGGGGGCAATGTAAATATATATATACATTGCTTACTGGTGTACACTGCTTAGAGAGTGCTTGCACTTAAAGCGGTATATAAGTCTCATAAATAAATAAAAGCAGAAACCAACCCCGCCCCCAAGTCTCTTTGTCCCAAATT
Organism: Crotalus tigris; assembly: GCF_016545835.1. Lineage (NCBI taxonomy): Eukaryota > Metazoa > Chordata > Lepidosauria > Squamata > Viperidae > Crotalus > Crotalus tigris. Next base: position 200,220 of record NW_024098302.1, on the reverse strand, counting down.
TGCAGATGTGATAATCTTGTCAGAAAGACTGGAATCAGGAAACTGGGATTAGGAACAAAAATCCTTAGAATCAGCACACCAAAAATCCCTTCTTTCTAAAGCAGTTGCCATGTTGTTTATTCCCAGCTTGGACTGAACAGATCAAAGCATACATTAACCATATTTAACGTTAGACATGAATGCCACCCTTGGGTTTTTAACTAGGCTAGTCAAGTATGTTGTGTGGGCCAAGAATTAATCCAACTAATTCAGCAATTTAGCATTTTAAGGATGTTTAAAACCTGGCTCTGCCAGTTAGCTTGTTGAAGGCGGCGGGTGGATTTATACCCTATTTAACATTTGAAATATTTTAATATTTAGGATTTTAATTGTAAGCCGCCCAGAGTTGCTTTTCAGACTGAGATGGGTGGCATATAAATTTAATAAATAAATCCAGATTAAGCTAGCAATGCTCTGGGGGCGTGTATGCAAAGTATGGTTAACCTGTATGGTTAACTACAACAGAACTTCCAAGATAGTGCTGCAGCTGCCATAAAAGCCAACACAGTGCTAGGCTGTATTAACAGAGGGATAGCATCAAGATCATGTGAAGTATTAATACCACTCTACAAGGCCTTGGTAAGGCCACACTCGGAATCCTGCATCCAGTTTTGGTCACCACAATGTAAAAAAGATGTTGAGACTCTAGAACACTGTTTCTCAACTTTGACAATTTTAAGGCATGTGGACTTCAACTCCCAGAATTCCACAGCCAGCATTGCTGGCTGTGGAATTCTGGGAGTTGAAGTCCACATGCCTTAACATTGTCAAGGTTGAGAAACACTGCTCTAGAAAGAGTACAGAGAAGACCAACAAAGATGATTAGGGGACTGGAGGCTAAAGCATATGAAGGAAAAGCGCCTTCTTTGGGGCAGCTGCTCCGTTTCCTGGGGGCTCCCGCTCCCCCGCCTCTCCCTCTTCCTTCCTCCTCAAGGAACAGGGCGACTTTACGGGCCCGCTCCGCCCCGCCCCGCTGAGGCTCCATTAGCCCAAGCAAGCCCCGTCCTTCTCCAGGGAAAAGGGACGCGGAGGGGTTAAAGCAGACAAGTTCGGCTGCCTAGAACAGACGACTGTGGCGGTGGCTGGGGGGGGAAGCGAGCGCGCGCGCGCGCACCCTCGGGAAGACAAGGACTTTCTTCCCTCCCCCTCCTTGTTTTCTCCGCGCGGAAAAAGCGAAGCGCGGCGCGCGCGCCAGGTGAACGGGCCGACTTGACAGCGGTGGGAGGGCAGGAAGGAGGTAAGAAGAGCCGCCCGGGGAAGAGGGGAGAGAAGTGCCTTCCCCCCCCCTCCGCAATTCCACCCTCCCTCTACCATTTTCCCGGTCGGGTTCCAGGCTGGTTCCGGCTTTGCAAAGCTAACCCGTTGCTGCACCCGTCCGGCCTCCCTCGACCCGCTGCTCCGATTCCCGGTTCTTGGAGGGGGCTTCCCACCCACGCGTGTCCGCTGTGAGTGCGACGCCCGTCGGTTGGGTCCAAACAGGAGGGGATCCGCTGGGAGGGAGGGGGGGAGGGAGGATGGGCGTCGGAGGGCAGCAAATGCCTGGCTGAAATGGCATGCCTGCACATGCAGTACACGCGCGCGCGCGCGCACACGTGTAAGTGCAAACCTTAGGAAAGCCACACCTGGAATATACTTGCATCCAGTTTTGGTCAGTGTTGACTGATTTTCCTCCCCCTGTTGCAGAGGGTTGGAGTGATATGCTGGTTGGGGAGTTCTGGGAGTTGAAGTCCACATACCTTAAAATTGCTGAGGTTGAGAAACACTGGGTTCACACGAGCTTAGCGGTCCCTTCCAACTCCACCATCCAATAATTCTAAAAAAAAAATTCCATTTAAAACAAGTGAGTTTGCAGATTGCTCTAATTGTGGACTTCATTCTAACGGAGTTAACTTTCCACTCCATCATCTAGGTTGCGGTGGTTTGTTCACCAAGCCAAAAGTAAATCCAGTCAACCTTGGTGGGAATTCTTGGAAGCCTTCAGGACTGAAGCAGAAAGATGGATCCTAACCGGGAATTGCCGCATATCCATTTTCAAGAATCGGCAAAAGAACCGAAAATGGTAATCATCACATTCAGCTGGCTTTTCTTCAAGCTTCTGTGCTAATTTTTTTAAACAGAATACCAGTCTTCGTTTATTCAAGGCACCATACAGAACACTCCCTCTTCCCGTTCCCCTCCACGACAACCTTGTGAGGTAGGCTAGATTGAAAGTGGCCCAAATTCCCCCCACGAGCATCTGTGGCTGAGAGGGGAAGTAAATCTGGGTCTTCCCTGTCCTAATCTGATCCCTCAATTTTTACACACACACCCTGGCACACCTAAAAATGTTTTCCCCCTTTAAAAAAAATATGTTAAATATGTTCTTGAGTAAAGATCGGTCTTGCATTTGGGCAGTTTTGCAGGAGTTTCTCATTGACTTTTTTCTGAGATCTCTTTTCACATCCCACAGCTGTGGATTCCCAGGATCCCCCATCCAATTGCTAACCAGATCTGACCCTGCTTCACTTCCAACCTCCAAACCGGCTACCGAAATTTCTACCCTCTTGCTCCAATTACAGGTGGTCCTCGATTTAACGACCACAATTGAGCCCAAAATGTATGTGGCTAAGTGAGAAATTGGTTAAGTGAGACTTGCCCCCATTTTACGACTTTTCTTGCCAGATGTGCTAAGTCAGGGGTAGGCAACCTTGGCTCTTTTATGACTCGTGGACTTCAACTCCCAGAATTCCTGAGCCAGCCATGCTGAGGGGAAAGGGAGAGGTTTCCAAACTGAGCCAGGCTGGCTCAGGAATTCTGGGAATTGAAGTCCACGAGTCATAAAAGAGCCAAGGTTGCCTAGCCCTGCCCTATACCATTTCAGAGAAGTGACTGTCTAGGACAGGGGTCTTCAGACTTGGCTCTTTTATGACTCGTGGACTTCAACTCCCAGAATTCCTGAGCCAGCCATGCTGAGGGGAAAGGGAGAGGTTTCCAAGCTGAGCCATGCGGGCTCAGGAATTCTGGGAGTTGAAGTCCACGAGTCATAACAGAGCCAAGGTTGGCTACCCCTGTGCTAAGTAAATCATTGCAGTTGTTATAATTAGTAACCCAGTTGTTAAATGAGTCTAGCTTTCACTTTGCTTGTGAGAAAGTCACCAGAGGGGATCACGTGACACCGGGAGACGGCAACCGTCATAAAGGTGAGCCAGCTGTCACAGAAAAAAAGCCAGAATCAGACTGAAAAGATAAATTTAAAATTGTGTAATGGGTTAAAAGACAATGTTGGATTTATGGACTGTTTTAAGGATTAAGATTTAGAGCTAGAAGTAAGAAAAAAATATAGGAGGGTGATTATTAGAATAGATATTTTAAATAGATTAAGAATGTACCTTTTGGCATAATAGGTTTATTTTGATGAAAAATATTATGCATTGGAATTTAAAAAACGTTGACTTTTAGATTTGGATAATTTCAATAATTAACAGAGCGTTTTAAATTAGTAAGATGACCTTTCTGTATGATAATATAGATAGGATAAGGCATGATAATCAATTGGATGAAATTTGATTTTTGTTTAATGAATGGAAATGATTTAAGGTTTAACATTATTTTGTTATCTTAAAGAGATTGATTGACTGTGGGATTATATATGTATAGGGTAGATTAATATTTTATTTTAATTAGGATATGTATTCTGTAGTGGAAGAAGTAATAAATGAGACTGGTGATAAAATTAAGGATGTGAGAGATTAAGAATTAGAATATATCTGGAAGGGATACCTGAATTGATAACTTGTTGATTTAAAGTTAAATTTGATTATGGTAATTGTAAACTGACGAAGTTTTAAAACAGGTTTAGCAGTAATAGAAATTTAAATTAGAAATGGAATATTTTAAACGTATTATGCTATTTGAGGGAAATAGAGAGGGGATAGTGAATGCATTGTGTTGAGTTGTTTATATATGTTTTCACTTTTGAATGTTTGATTACCCAAACACCACGGTGTGTCCTGAGTACTTTTTCTTAAGAATTAAAAAAGCCAATAAAATGTGTTTAAAAAATAAATAAATAAAGGTGAGCCAGTTGTCAAGCATCCGAATGTAAATCACGTGACCGTGGGGGATGCTGCCGTGGTTGTAAGTGTGAAGTCACTTTTTGTAGTGCCGTCGTAACTTCGAACGGTCACTCAGTGAGTCGAGGACTACCTGCGCACCACCAAATCATTGCTCCTCCTCTGTGTGGCCCAAAATAATAAAAAGCAGTTTCCCTGTTCTCAAAACGAAGTTGCCCGATCCTGCAGTTAAGTGGAGGGTGCAAGGCAGGTTGAGGTCTTCACATCTGGCTGACTTTCTCGTTGCTTGTAGGAGTCCAGGAGTCCAAACCGCTCAGGTGCCACCCAGTCTTTCTGGGACTCTGAGTTGGGACTGCTGCGCGTGATCGTCAAGGAGGAAGATGACAGCGAAGAGGCCAATCCATCAGGTAAAGAGGAATATCACGGGTTGGGGGACTCGGGGGGGGGAGAACTGAGGGGTCTTGGATGCCCTGAAATTCCTACCAAGCCGTCGCTCAGTGGAGGGATTCAACCAGTTCACACCAGTTTGGCAGAACCGGTAGCTAATTGTTTTGTTGCCCAGGCCCAGAATGGACTTCCGTAAGCAGCATCCACACAGAGAACCGGTTGTTCACCTATTTGAATCCCACCACTGCCGTCGCTCCCTTGTGGATGCCGGGATCCATTTCCCTTGACAACACAACAGTGCTCAATATGAATTCTGGGCAGCTGGTGTTCTATCCCAGCCTATTGTCATCCTTGTTAACTTCACAAGGACAAAACCCCTGCTACTACAATAGGCTGGAGACTTGCAAACAAAAACCAAAACCCCTTTTAATTCTGTTGACAAACCTGTCAAATACAGCAAACTCCAGTCCAAAAGAACACGATGAAAAGCAGACACGAAGTTACAAGAGAAGTCACAGACCAAGATTCCAAGACGCAGTTTTCAAACGGTTGCCTTCAGCAACCAGCACCACCCACACCTCCTCCCTTTATTTAGCAGACCTAAGGCGGTGCCTCTCCTTGTTGTTTCTTCTTACTTTGGAGGTGCCTCATCGACCTCTGTTGACTTACTCTTGCTAATTGACGCCGTCTGCGTGCGTCAGTTAGCAAGTCCATCTGTTGTGATTCTTCCAAGTGTGACTCAAGCTCCTCACACAGCTGAGCTTCATCAGAAACAGGACTGGAGGGCCCAGGCTCTGCATCCAACTGTAAGTCCTGTACTTCAGAGCCTCCCTCTGGCTCTGATGGCCCTTCAAATGCCTCCTCCACCTCCTCCCCAGATTCCTCCTACTCAGCTGTGGGGAGCACAGGCTGGCACAGAATCACAACAGCTGGGATGTTCATTCTGGGCACATCACAAGAGTTCAGTCACCGTTTTCTTGAGACAGACTTGCAGATGCAAGAAAGAAGGGGGCAGGTTTCTACCTGGTGAATAGTATGTACTGGTAGTCCTCTACTTATGACCAAAACTGGGATTGGAATGCCTATCGCTAATAAACTTAAACTTTATTACAGTCGTAGACCAGCAATAGCCATCACTTTTTGCAATATATTAATAATAATAAAAATAGTACTAACATTAAGATCATGTGAAGTATTAATACCACTTTACAGTGCCTTGGTAAGGCCACACTTGGAATACTGCATCCAGTTTTGGTCACCACGATGTAAAAAAGATGTTGAGACTCTAGAAAGAGTACAGAGAAGAGCAACAAAGATGATTAGGGGACTGGAGGCTAAAACATATAAGGAACGGTTGCTAGAATTGGGTATGTCTAGTTTAACGAAGAGAAGGACAAGGGGGGACATGATAGCAGTATTCCAATATCTCAGGGGCTGCCATAAAGAACAGGGAATCAAGCTATTCTCCAAAGCACCTGAAGGCAGGACAAGAAGCAACGGGTGTAAACTAATCAAGGAGAGAAGCAACCTAGAACTAAGGAGAAACTTCCTGACAGTGAGAACAATTAATCAGTGGAACAGCCTGCCTCCAGAAGCAGTAAATGCTCCAACACTGGAAGTTTTTAAGAAGAGACTGGACAGCCATTTGTCTGAAATGGTATAGGGTTTCCTGCCCGAGCAGGGGGTTGGACTAGATGACCTCCAAGGTCCCTTCCAACTTTACTACTATTATTATTATTAATAATAGTAAATAATGACATCCCTGTTAAGAAAATACATGTTCTCGAAATGTTAGGGTCACTCTCTAATTTACATGAGTGGATAGCCAATTAATGTGTGAGTAAATATAATGTTCCAAACATTATTAGAGATATCTCCCAAAAATTGGCACAAGTTGACGACTATAAATCTATAACCAATTTTTTTCTTGTGGACATTGCCTATCGCTAAGCAATGGAGTTGTTAAGTCAACGGTGTAACTGTAGATTAATCCAGCTACTCCCACTGAAATTGCTTGTCAGAAACTACCTGGGAAGGTAATAAATGGTGACCACATGACCGTGAGATACTGCAATACTTGTAAAATACAGGCCAGTTTCCCAGCGTCTAAATTTTGATCATATGACCGTGTTAACGCTGTGGGAGTCATAAGTGTAAGGGGGGTGGCAATTCCACTTTTTTCAGTATCGTCGTACATTTGAACAGTTGTTAAAAGAAAGATTTTAAGTTGGGACTACCTGTATTGAATGTGTAGCTTGTCTTTTTTTTTCTGAGACCTCAAAGAGAGGGGTTGCCCAAATGTTCTTCCTGCAGTATTGATGACAAACCTGCGAAGCAAGATGGGCCATGACAAAAATGACCGGCCCAAGAGCCAGAGTGCAGAAGCAGAATCTGAAGGTGGATTTTTCTAGGCCATAGGTGTGGAACGATGGCCCCTTTAATGACTTGAGGACTTCAACTCCCAGAATTCCTGAGCTGGCTGGGAGTTGAAGTCCACAAGTCATAAATGGGTCATTTTTCCCTCATGGTGGCTCAGGAATTCTGGGAGTTGAAGTCCACAAGTCATAAAAGGGCCATTTTTCCTCATGGTGGCTCAGGAATTCTGGGAGTTGAAGCCCACAAGTCACAAAAGGGCCATCATTAACCATGCTGGCTCAGGAATTCTGGGAGTTGAAGTCCACAAGTCAAAAAGGGCCATCATTAATCATGCTGGCTCAGGAATTCTGGGAGTTGAAGTCCACAAGTCACAAAAGGGCCATCCTTCCCCATGCTGGTTCAGGAATTCCCCATTCTAGGCCAAGACCATCACTTGAATGGCTGTATAATAGAGAAAAAGCCTGATTAAGCATGTTGGGCAAATCTAGTATGGGTTTAATAAGCTTCCTCACGCCTAAGCTGTATTGATAAATTGGCATTAAAGGACCATACTCGCTCTTTTTATTTATTTACTTATCGAGCCACATTAGACAGCCCTGATGTGTTCAGTTGGAAACGAGGTTGGAATTTTAGACTTTCGCCAAGTGATTAGAAAGTTGTTTCCCTCATGACGTTTAATTATGCTTAACCCTGTTTGGGGAAAGATAAGCCTAAAATGTTTTACATTTATTTTATTTTTCTTTCCTGAAGAAAACTGGACGGCAAGATCAACCACAGAGGGAGGTTCCTTCCCCGAAAGATTCACTTCGGAGCATCAGCTGAAACGTTCGCCAGAAAATACGCAGGACAGTATTTTTCCTCCGGTGAAAGTGGGTGAGTGTAATATCCACCCTCCTGTGAGCATCTTGAAGAGATCAGCTCTCTATTCCAAGGTATTTGAGTACGGTTATGAAACTGATCACGATGTGGGATGAGATGTCTGCCGTTCCAGCCATAGTTCTGGAAGGTGGCTTAGCCATCAAATCTTTTGCTTGACAGTTTCTGTGAAGGGAGCCTGCCCATTATGGCTATAGGTTGTAACAGTCACGACAAACCCAATTTTATTACCTTTCCTGCAGTGGTTGTTAAACAAATCCTGGGCTGTAAAGGGGCTGTAGCAGTCATTAAGCCAACACCACAGTCGTTAAGTAAACCAATAGTTCACTATAGGTCAGTGATGGCAAACCATTTAGAGCAGTGGTTCTCAACCTTTTTAATGCTGCGACCCCAACCGGTCATAAGTCGAGGACTACCCAACCGGTCGTAAGTCGAGGACTTTCCCTGCCCGGGAACGCCACGCATGCGTGGTGCTGACCCTGTGCCAGCCGAGGCATAGCTGGCAAGCGGCAGAGACGTAGCAGGCCAACCACCGGCTGGGCCACTATCTGGATGCGGCCCGCGAAGTGGTTTCATGTGGCCTGCAAAGCCATCTTGGAAACAGTGAGGGAACGGCCCCTGCTACTTTGGCCCAGGCCGGCCGGGAGCCAATGTACAATTTTGTGGTGGCCATCTTGGCACTTGCCCCAATGGACCATGCCTTGGCACTTGCCCCAGTCCCACCCCCTTCTGCCAGAGACCCTCAGATCTGTCCCACTCCTGCCCAGGCCCCCCATAGGCACCCGTGACGCGAATGATGTAGAAATGGCCACGCCTGCCCAGTAGGCCACACCCACTCCATCCACGCCCAACCAATAGGCTGCACCCACTCTGGCCACACCCGCCCCAGGGCAACCGCAAAGCTGATGCGGCCCTCAGTGAAATTGAGTTTGACACCCCTGCTTTAAGGGAATTCTTTCTTATTATTATTATAATTTTTGTTAGTTTTTTACACAAACATAAGTCATTTAATAGTTGGTAAACAATGTGGTGCCTGGGTTACATTTGTAAAAACAGTCCTGCTTTAAGGGAATTCTTGTTACTTTAACGGTAGTCCTGGCTTGCATGGGGTTGGTTCCTTCGTCCAGTTATCTGACAGGGCCAAAAGCCCAGCCCTTTCCAGGCTCCTCTAAGACATATTTTTCCCGTGTTCCCGCAGAAACCATCCAGATTAAGGAGGAGCCCGCAGAGATATCTGTAACGATACTCGAGCACCCCAATGCCGAAGGGACGAGTCCCAACAAGTGCGCCCTGTGCGGAAAGACCTTCAGTTGCAAGTCGGACCTCACCAGACACCAGAGGACTCACACGGGCGAGAAGCCCTTCCGATGCTTCGAGTGTGGGAAAAGCTTCAGCCGAGGAGATTATCTGATTTTGCACCAAAAGCTGCACCGGGGGGAGAAGCCCTACAAGTGCTCCGAGTGCGGCAAGGGCTTCTACCGAAGCACCCGGCTGATTTCCCACAAAAAGGTCCACCTGGCCGAGAAACTCTACAAGTGTTTCCGTTGCGGCAAGAGCTTTGGCGACGAGGCCAAGCTTGCCCAACACAAGCAGGCCAAGCACACGAACGAGCGGCCGCACACCTGTCCCGAGTGCGGCAAGAGCTTCCGCCGGAGCACGCACCTCACCAGGCACCAGAAAATCCACGCCCGCAAGGCCCGCTACCGCTGCCTGCAGTGCGAGAAGACCTTCACTTGTCGAAAGCACCTCCTGTCCCACGAGCGGACTCACACGGGAGACAAGCCCTACAAATGCTTGGACTGCGGCAAGAGGTTCAGCTTCAGCGGGAACCTCGCCTCGCACCTGAGGATGCACACGGGGGAGAAGCCGTACCTGTGCCTCGAGTGCGGGAAGAGTTTCAGCCGGAGCGCCCACCTCACTCTGCATCAGAGGACCCACACCGGGGAGAAGCCGTACACCTGCCTGGAGTGCGGGCGAGCCTTCAGCCAAAGCAGCAACCTCACCTCCCATCAGCGCATCCACACCGGGGAGAAGCCGTACGAGTGTCCCGTGTGCGGGAAACAGTTTTCGCGGGGCGACTCGCTGGTCTCGCATCAGAGGATCCACGCCGCCGAAATCATCTGATCCGGGGTTTGAAGAGCGTTTGGCACAACAGGGCCTCTTGGCAACAGGCTTCGGTTGCGAGGGGGGGACAAAAAGGAAAAGATGGCAGACTCTTGCTTCGTGTCAAAATAATCGCTGTGTGTGAGAAGCTTCGTCATTGTTGCCTTTGAAGGTTCTCAAAGGTCACGGTTGTCTCAAAGTTGCTTTTTTCCAAAAGATAACCGGAGTTTCTTGGGGTTTTTTTTTCCTTGAAAACGTTTCGCTTCTTGGGGAAAAAAAAAAAGTCAGGTTGCCTTTCAGAAAAAAAAGCACCTTTCGGACTTCTTCATTTGTTACATACATGGACAAACAGAATTGGAAAACGATAGTCAAGGACAGTGTATTATTATATGTTATAGAGGTTTATAAGATAATAAGCAACACCCTGCTGGATCGGACCCCAGGCCCACCTTGCCTGGCCAAGGAAGCCCTCAGGTCTTCCAGAAGATGGCCTTCAGAGACAGCCATCCAGACTTCCAGAAGTGGCATCCACGCACTTCCGGTGGGCCGTTCTGGGCCTGGGAAGCCGCCCTGGCTCAGAACGGACTTCCAGAGGTGGCATCCACGCACTTCTGGTGGGCCATTCTGGGCCTGGGAGGCCTCCCTGGCTCAGAACGGACTTCCGGAGGTGGCATCCACACATTTCTAGTGGGCCGTTCTGGGCCTGGGAGGCCTCTCTGGCTCAGAACAGACTTCCAGAAGTGGCATCCATGCACTTCCGGTGGGCCGTTCTGGGCCTGGGAGGCCTCCCTGGCTCAGAACAGACTTCCGGAAGTGGCATCCACGCACTTCCGGTGGGCCATTCTGGGCCTGGGAGGCCTCCCTGGCTCAGAACAGACTTCCGGAGGTGGCATCCACGCACTTCCGGTGGGCCATTCTGGGACTGGGAGGCCTCCCTGGCTCAGAACAGACTTCCGGAGGTGGTATCCACGCACTTCCGGTGGGCCATTCTGGACCTGGGAGGCCTCCCCGGCTCAGAACGCACTTCCTGTGGTCCATTCTGGTCCTTGTGAAAAAGAGCTTAGGCAGTGGTGGTGAACCTATGGCACAGGTACCACGGGTGCCAGAGGTGATACTCAGTGCCCTCTCTGTGGGCACGCGCACTGTCGTCCCAGTCCTAGGCCTTCAGCTGGGTTTTGTAGAACCTTTTCGCTTTAGGCCTCCGCCTAAAAAAGGTTCAGTCAGTCCATTTCAACTTCTCGCAGGAAAAAAAAAGATCTTGCAAAGTTGGAATTGATCGACTGAACTTTTTAATTCCCACCCAGTCTGCTGTTACCACTGCAGCCACGCCCACCCAGTGGGCCACGCCCACCCAGTGGGCCACACCCACCCGGCACCCGACGGAGTGGGTTTTGGGTTGCAGTTTGGGCACTCGGTCTCTAAAAGGCTCACCATCACTGGGCTAGGGCTTCAGCCAGTTCGCCAAAGTCAACAAAAAATTGTTGTGTGAACCGGCTGAATCCCACCGCTGCTCTTAATGCCCCAAATCTCTTCGGAATCAGTTTCCATAGTGTGCATATTTTTTCCTTTTTTTTTAATTTTTTTTTTTTTTTTGATGGGTAATTCAAGATCTTTTGTTGGTTGTAAAAGGGGGCAAACTATAATTTTTGCCTCTTCTTACAAGATTACATATCATATATTTATGGCAAAGGATGAGAACTGGATTGGCACAGAAGCCATTTTGCAATCCTAGAGAATTTAAAAAAAAAAAACCATTCTTATGCAATCTAAAGTTGGAGTGGATGCATGTTAAAAGGGCTTTAATTAACTAGGTGTTGCTTTGTTCTTTGAAAAATCCTCCTGATCTTGAAAGAAGAATCCAGAGGTGATTGCTGGATTTTTTTTGCCGACAGTGATGAACTTGGTTCAAAACATGGAATAAACCTTTGTGGATTACATATATGTATATATCTCACCATCTTCCTGAGGAGACCAAAACAAGGCACACATTTCTCCTGCTTTCTATTTTTTTTTTCTTCTTAAATCCCACACAACAGGGGTAGGCAACCTTGGCTCTTTTATGACTCGTGGACTTCAACTCCCAGAATTCCTGAGCCAGCCATGCTGAGGAGAAAGGGAGAGGTTTCTAAGCTGAGCCATGCTGGCTCAAGAATTCTGGGAGTTGAAGTCCACGAGTCATCAAAGGGCCAAGGTTGCCTACCCGTGGGCCAGGCCGCTTTATGACTCATGGACCAACTCCCAGAATTCCTGAGCCAGCATGGCTCAGCTTGGAAACCTCTCCCTTTCCCCTCAGCATGGCTGGCTCAGGAATTCTGGGAGTTGAAGTCCACAAGTCATAAAAGAACCAAGGTTGCCTACTTCTGCCCCACAACATCCCTGTCAGGGTAGGCCAGACACGGAGAGAAAGAAAAAGGACTGGCTGAAAGGCACTTTCTATTTGGAAATGGTTGAGGGAATTCCTTGCTTTCTTGGTCTGACAGCATTCTGATATTCCATGTGAACCCAACCTTGATCTGAGATCTTTTGAACCGTCCTGGACAGAAATGAATTTTAATCCAAACCATAGAGTTGAAAGGGACCTCAGAGGTCATTTAGTCCGATCCCCTTGCTCCAAGCTCTGTTGAAACATCTCTGACGGATTAGCCTCTAAAGACCTCCACTGAGAGAGACCTCACTATGGGGGGGGGGGGAGAGAAAAGGGCTCTTCCACTGCCTGATTAGGAGGCAGACGCTGTGGTCCCGTAAATCAGTGGTTCTCAACTTTTTTAATGCCACGACCCCAACCGGTTGTAAGTTGAGGACTACCCAACCGGCCGTAAGTTGAGGACTACCCAACCGGTCGTAAGTCGAGGACTTTCCCTGCCCGGGAGGGCCGCACATGCGTGGTGCCGCCCCTTGCGCCGACCGAGGCGTAGCTGGCAAGCGGCAGAGACGGCGCAGGGCAACCACTGGCTGGGCCACCAGCTGGCCCAGCCCAAGGGAGATAAGGCACCCGCCGGGCCCCACGCGCGCCAGCAACCCTCCCTGCGCCCGCCGGCCTCCCACCTCCCACCCCTGGCCCTCTTTTACTTACATTTTTAGTAGTTGCTCAGCAGGGAGGGGTGGAAGCTTCCAGACAGCTCGCCTTCGCTGCAGACAACTTGCAGCACCGTTTGCAGAATGGGACTTTTGGTGGGATCAGCAGGGCAGAGACAGCCTGGACAATTCCTATTGGCTTTTGAAAGCCAATAGAATTAGACCCTATTCAAGAGAGTCTATTCTATTGGCTTTCAAAAGCCAATAGAATAAAAGGGAGTAGCACAGCTAAGGAAAAGGGGGAAAAAATGGCGGACTGCGTTGTTTGACGACCCCCGTGAAATGGTCGTTCGACCCCAAATGGGGTTGCGACCCACAGGTTGAGAACCGCTGCCGTAAACCCAACTCGGAAGGGAACATCTCTTCTAATGCAGCAGCACAATTTGGTAAATTGTAAGTAATATTTCAGCCTGCTTTCTAGCATTCCCAAAGGTTGGGAAACCTATCCTGTTCCCTCCCTGTCTTACAGTCCATCCATTTCTTCATTTCCCTACTACTCAAGGCAGCCAACGTGGTTCTCTTCATGCACCAACAGTTGTGCAAGGAAAACGGGGGTGGGAAGGAAGAAGCGGTTAAATTTGACGCTGGATTCCCCCCCCCCCAAAAAAAAACCCCACCAGAAATGTGTTTCTAGAACTGCTGTGGTCCTCAGAAGAATTAGAAGGTGTTCTGTCACTGGATCCCACGGTCTTAAGAAAAAGGATTTAGGAAAGTTGGCTTTGGATCAATTTCTCTAACAGGAAAAAACAATATTTTTGCCATCAGGGAAAGCAGACCTGAAAAACCAGATTGGGGGGGGGGGATCAGTGAGGGAGAAAATCTTAACTCGATGGCATAAGACTCAGTCAACTTACTGGCTCTGAAAAGTGTGCCTCTACATATTTCCTGTCCATCTCAAGAATGCTGGGGACATTTAGCAACCCGTCTTTATACCACGGTGTTAACCCAGTGTTATTTCAGTACTAGTCGGGGGCTGGACTAGATGACCTCCAAGATCCCTTTCATTCTATGAAACTATTATCCCACTTTTTCCTCCACACTGTTTCGACAAAACAAAGTTCAGGGGACTTTCCTGGTTTATTATAGGTGATATAATTATTGTAATTGTATTCTATTATCTATCCTGATGGGAGAGCTCTATGGAATAAAGCGCTTAAATCGGTAACATTTCCCTGATCTTCACAGCTTTTCTCAAAACCATGTACTTATGAATTGCTAAATAAAACCGAATCAAAACATGGTCAGTTTTGGAAACTTGTTTTTTTGTTAAAACGACTGCTTATCCAAATACCACTTCATCGGATTATGAAATGGTTTAAACTGTTACGTGTCCTGGTGGCGCGGTGGTTAGAATGAGGTAGTAACTGTAGTAGTAGCACTATAGTAGTAGTACTACAGTAGCAACTATGAGAGGGATTTCGAAGTCCTAGTGGACAATCACTTAGATATGAGCCAGCAGTGTGCTGCAGCTGCCAAAAAAAGCCAACACAGTGCTAGGCTGCGTTAACAGGGATAGAATCAAGATCACATGAAGTATTAATACCACTTTACAATGCCTTGGTAAGGCCACACTTGGAATACTGCATCCAGTTTTGGTCATCACGATGTAAAAAAGATGTTGAGACTCTAGAAAGAGTACAGAGACGAGCAACAAAGATGATTAGGGGACTGGAGGCTAAAACATATAAGGAACGGTTGCTAGAATTGGGTATGTCTAGTTTAACGAAGAGAAGGACAAGGGGGGACATGATAGCAGTGTTCCAATATCTCAGGGGCTGCCATAAAGAAGAGGGAATTAAGCTATTTTCCAAAGCACCTGAAGGCAGGACAAGAAGCAAAGGATGGAAACTAATCAAGGAGAGAAGCAACCTAGAACTAAGGAGAAACTTCCTGACAGTTAGAACAATTAACCAGTGGAACAACCTGCCTCCAGAAGCGGTGAATGCTCCAACACTGGAAGTTTTTAAGAAGAGACTGGACAACCATTTGTAATGGTATAGGGTTTCCTGGCTGAGCAGGGGGTTGGACTAGATGACCTCCAAGCTCCTTTCCAACATTATTATTATTAAAAGGTATTGCAAGCTAATTCTGCCCACTGCCAGGAGTTCGATCCTGACCAGCTCAAGGTTGACTCAGACTTCCATACTTTCCAGGTCAGTAAAATGAGGAGCCAGGTTGTTGGGGGCAATATGCTGACTCTGAAAACCACTTAGTGCTATAAGACTATAAAGCAGTATATAAGTCTACATGCTATTGCTACGTGAATGGAGCTAGTAATGGACCAGAAACCATCTCCATGAGTTTCCCAAGCAAAATCTGCACTTAAGTGCCAACCAAAATGTTATATTTCTCTTCCCACATCTGAGTCCAGTAAGAGAAGTATGGTTAAAATCAATATAATTAATATAAACACACAAAGTGCCATCCAAAGCACATGAAAAAAGGAGCACAGCCTCCAGGATGAAATACTAAATGGACAAGCAAAAACACATTTTGTTGTTGTTTTTTTAAATTAAGTTTATTGGAAAAACAGAAGGACGATGTAAGTTAAAAGCAGCTATCAGGAGACAAATTCTGACATACTTCCTGATCTGTAACACACACACACACACACACATACACACACACCGGCAATCTCAACAGGACTTGCATCATGGGAGAGCAATTTGGCCATAGAAGATGAAGTCTAATGAGAAATACAGGTAATCCTCAACTTACAACCATGCATGTAGTGACCGTTTGAAGTTACAACGACACTGAAAAAAGCGACTTATTACCATTTTCCACATTTACGACCACTGCAGCATCCTCAGGGTCAAAATTCAGATGCTTGACAACCGACTCATATTTACGACGGTCGCAGAGTCCCGGGGTCACGTGATCCCTTTTTGCGGCTTTTCTGACAAGCAAAGTCAATGGGAAAGCCAGATTCGTTTAACCACCGTATGACTAACTGAACCCCTGCAGTGACTCACTTAACGACCGTGACAAGAAAGGTCGTAAAACGGGCCAAAACTCAACAAATGTCTCGCTTAGCAACAGAAATTTTGGGGTCCATTGTGGTCATTAAGTCTACCTCTACGCTGGGATGAAAATTCCTGAATTTGCCAGTTTATTTTAATAGGAACACGCACACCCCATTTTTTTCTGCCTGCCCTCCCCCCCCCCAACCAATCCACAATTGTTTTTTGTGCCCCCATGTGGTTTTCCATCTTCAGGTAACTGTGTTTCGAGACACTTTAATATATACAGAGAAGATTTCTCCTCAGTTTCCTCCATTATAGGGGGGCCTTAATAGGCATCAGCAAAGTTAAGATGGAGCCGTCACTGTGTGACAGAAGGCCTGCCTCCTTCTTTTAAAAAAGTTGCATGGTGGTAACCCCCCTTCTCGACTTTTGCACTCCTTCACCCTTTAAAGCCATCTCGACTTAGCAAACTTGACTCTTTGTCTACAGCCTCTTCCTCCATCAGCTGTTCCTCAGTTGAGGTTTCTCAATCTTGGCCACTTCCAAGATGGGTGGACTTCAACTCCCAGAATTCCCCAGCCAGCCATGGCTGGCTGGGGAATTCTGGGAGTTGAAGTCCACCCATCTTGGAAGTGGCCTAGTTTGAGAAACTGGGACAGTCCATCCGCCCTGGGAATTTAGCTCAGGGGTTCTTCTTGTATCTAGGCCAGATGTGACAGGGGAGTCCAAAAATGACGTTCCTGCTTACTACCCGAGACTTGAAAGAGAAGGTTTTAGGAAAGAAAAAGTGGCAATGGCATTTTCCAAGGTTGAAATTGTGGGAAGGTGGCAACTTGTAAAAGAGAGCGCAGCTTAGCTGGAGGAAGTCAAGAGGAGCAGAAAAGCTGAGCTTGATTTTTTTTTTTTTTTAGGAATTTAATGCTCCTAGAGTAGCGATTCTTAACCAGGCTTGTTTCTAGTGTGCCATGAGACTGTCTTATTCTATTTTTTTCCTCAGTATTATTTATATCCCGCCTGATTATTCTTACAAATTAACTCAAGATCCTCTCCGACACGTCCTCCATCTCTTTATTTTATGTTCCTACATTGTGTATATTCCGGGTAATCTGTACGTTCGATAGTGGAGACCTTTCCACAAAGGTTCATAATTTCCCCTCAAACCATGATGATGATGGTGATGTTATCCATTGACGACTGTTGGCCAGGTCTCGCCACATCTTTCAATGTTGCACTATTGCACACTAAAACAACTGGGCACAAGAGCAATTCCCCCCCCCCCATGCCATCACTCTGCTAAACAACTAATTCCCACAACTCTGTCAAACTACCGAATAGGGCTGAATTACTTTTATACTTCTCATCCTTCCTATTCCCTATCCCTTATTTTCTTAGGACTATAACTTTGTTGCTTGTATGGAATACTGCATCCAGTTTTGGTCACCATGATGTAAAAAAGATGTCGAGACTCTGGAAAGAGTGCAGAGAAGAGCAGCAAAGATGATCAGGAGACTGGAGACTAAAACATATAAGGAATGGTTGCAGGAATTGGGTATGTCTAATTTAATGAAGAGAAGGGCGAGGGGTGACATGATAGCAGTGTTCCAGTATCTCAGGGGTTGCAACAAAAAAGAGGGAGTCAAGCTGTTCTCCAAAGCACCTGAAGGTAGGACAAGAAGCAACGGATGGAAACTTATTAAGGAGAAGTTAGAACAGTGGTTCTCAACCTTTTTAATGCCACGACACCAACCGGTCGTTAAGTCGAGGACTTTCCCTGCCTGGGAGCGCTGCACATGCGTGGTGCCGCCCCCTGCGCCAACCGAGGCGTAGCTGGCAAGCGGCAGAGATGGCGCAGGCCAACCAACGGCTGGGCTACCAGCTGGCCCAGCCCAAGGGAGGTAAGGCACCCGCCGGGCCGACACGCGCCAGCAACCCTCCCTGCGCCCGCCGGCCTCCCACCTCCCACCCCTGGCCCTCTTTTACTTACATTTTTAGTAGTTGCTCAGCAGGAAGGGATGGAAACTTCCAGACAGCTTGCCTTCGCTGCAGACAACTTACAGCACCATTTGCAGAATGGGACTTTTGGTGGGCTCAGCAGGGCAGAGACAGCCTGGACAATTCCTATTGGCTTTTGAAAGCCAATAGAATTAGACTCTATTCAAGAGAGTATATTCTATTGGCTTTCAAAAGCCAATAGAATAAAAGGGAGTAGCACAGCTAAGGAAAAGGGGAAAAAATGGCGGACTGCGTTGTTTGGCGACCCCCGTGAAATGGTCGTTCGATCCCAAATGGGGTCCCGACCCACTGAGTTAGAACGAAGGAGAAATTTTCTGACAGTTAGAACAATTAACCAGTGGAACAACCTGCCTCCAGAAGCGTTGAATCCTCCAACACTGGAAGTTTTTAAGAAGAGACTGGACAGCCATTTGTCTGAAATGGTATAGGGTTTCCTGCCTGAGCAGGGGGTTGGATTAGATCAGTGGTTCTCAACCTGTGGGTCGGGACCCCATTTGGGGTCGAATGACCATTTCACGGGGGTCGCCAAACAAGGCTGTCCGCCATTTTTTTCTCCTTTTCTTTGGCCACGCCCCTGGCACCCGGTGATGTATAAGTGGTTGGGGGTCACCACAACATGGGGAACTGTATTATGGGGTCGTGGCATTAGAATGGTTGAGAACCACTGGATTAGATGATCTCCAAGGTCCCTTCCAACTTTATTATTATATTACCATTTATATTGTTTTTTTAGTATCCTAGTATGATTTATGGTGATTGCTCATTTAATATCCTATGACCATCACTGAATGTTGTATCTTACAAGTCGTGATGTTTTTTATTATTATGATCTTGATTTATCATTTGTTGTTCGTATGTACACTGAGAGCTTATGCACCAGAGACAAATTGCTTGTGTGTCCAATCACACTTAGCCAAGAAAGAATTCTGTTGTGTTCTGTTTTGTTCTATTTCTTTACGTTTTTCTATGCGCTGGCTGGTGTCAACTTTAATACCATCCAGCCTCCCTGTTCTTTGACGGCCTGGTTTCCTTTTACTGCTAACTCTTCCACACATAATTGTTTCCCTCAATGAATTTCCTGACATGGCCGAAGTAAGTGAGCATTGAAAAATACTGCATACCAGGTAGTCCTCGACTTAGAGCAGTTTGTTTAGCGACCAAAATTACAACACTGGGGAAAAAAAGTGACTTTTGGACATTTTTCACCCTTAAATCCATTGCAGCATCCCCACGGTCATATGATCAAAATCCAGGCATTTGGCAACTGACTCATATTTAGGACGGTTGACGTGCACCAGGTCACGTGGTCACCTTCTAACAGGCGAAATCAATGGGGAAGCCAGAGTCCCTTAACAACCGTGTTACCTACTTAACAACTGCAGTGATTCACTTAACAACGGTGGCAAGAAAGGTCGTAAAATACGGCAGGACTCACTGAACAAAGGTCTCGCTTAGCGACAGATATTTTGGGCTCAACCGCAGTCGTACGTCGAGGTCTATCGTTCTCTGGTGAGCCAGACAACTACTGATATATTGAATACTGTAGCCCAGCGCTTCCCAACCTTTCCGGCTTGGCGGCCCAGTGCATGGGGGGGGGGTGGCGGGGGGGATGGTTCCGAAAAGATACAGGGCTACAGCCCGGGGATTGGGGACGCCTGCTGTACCGGATTCAAAAAGATTGAGATCTCTCATCCTGGAGCAAAGGACGAGAGCAATTCGAATGGTGAGAAAAGGCTGGGAGGAAAGGGAGTTGAGACTATGAAGAATCCTCGGAAAGGGATGTTCCTGGATTGGTTTTGGGTCATCAGCTGCACACATCCCTGGGTTTCTTTTAAGCCTGTGATCAACAACACAGTCACAATGATAATGATAATGATGATAATAATAATAATAATAATAATGATGTTGGAGGGGACCTTGGAGGTCATCTAGTCCAACCCCCTGCTCAGGCAGGAAACCCTATACCAGACACGTCAAACTCGCAATGTCACGTGACGTTGCATGACGTCTCGGACCTTTTCCCCCATTGCTGGTAATGGGGTAGGCGCGGTTTCCTCGTGACGTGTCCAGCTTGCAGTTTGACACTCCTGCCCTGTACCATTTCAGACAAATGGCTGTCCAGTCTCTTCTTAAAAACTTCCAGTGTTGGAGCATTCACCGCTTCTGGAGGCAGGTTGTTCCACTGGTTAATTGTTCTGTCAGAAAGTTTCTCCTTAGTTCTAGGTTGCTTCTCTCCTGGATTAGTTTCCATCCTTTGCTCCTTGTCCTGCCTTCAGATGCTTTGGAGAACAGCTTGACTCCCTCTTCTTAGGGGCAGCCCCTGAGATACTGGAACACTGCTATCATGTCCCCCCTCGTCCTACTCTTCATTAAACTAGACCAGGGGTAGGCAACCTTGGCTCTTTTGTGACTCGTGGACTTCAACTCCCAGAATTCCTGAGCCAGCCTGGCAAAGCTTGGAAACCTTTCCCTTCAGCGTGGCTGGCTTAGGAATTCTGGGAGTTGAAGTCCACGAGTCATAAAAGAGCCAAGGTTGCCTACCCCTGGCCTAGGCCCCTTCATGACTCGTGGACTTCAACTCCCAGAATTCTTGAGCCAGCATGACTCAGCATGGAAACCTCTTTTTCCCTCAGCATGGCTAGCTCAGGAATTCTGGGAGTTGAAGTCCACGAGTCATAAAAGAGCCAAGGTTGCCTACTCCTGAACTAGACACACCCAATTGCACAGGGCACAGTGCAAACAATCTCAAGGATGTTCTTTGGGCCAACTGTTAAGTTGTTCAAGGTGTGAGCATCCCACAGGCAGATGTTTCTCAGCCTTGTCAACTTTAAAACGTTTGGCTAGGGAAGAATTCTGGGAGTTGAAGTCCATATATGTTAAAAAACATTGCCAAAGCTGAGAAACACTGTTTTGTATGCTGTGCTCTGGGTCACGTGCCTAGCAGGGAGGAGGGGCTTAGAATGGAGGCCCAGAATCCTCCATTCTAAGCTCCTCCTCCCTTCTAGTCATGTGACCCAGAACATATGAGAAAATGGGGGGGGGGGCTGTTTTTCTCTGCACTCCCCAACCTTACCTAGTTCATTAACAAACCTAATCTTTCATCAGTTTCTGCCCTCAATTTGGCGCCCGGCTGTCCTTTTAGCAGAACAGGATGGTGCTCACATACAATTCTCTTCACATTATGTGTCTTTCCCACCTTCCATTTGGGTACGAAAGATGAACAACGACGGACAGCCGCAACTGTCGAAGTACAAAGCGAAGCAAAGGCAGCAGGGAAGAGCGAGGATATTTGGTAAAATCAGTGCATTTTTACTGGCCACGTCACTCTGTAAAACAGCGTTTTATCTCAAACTTGGCGACTTTTTCTAAGACACGTGGACTTCAACTCCCAGAATTCCCCAGCCAGTCATGCTGGCTAGGGCAGGGGTAGGCCACCTTGGCTCTTTTCTGACTCGTGGACTTCAACTCCCAGAATTCCTGAGCCAGCCTGGCTCAGCTTGGAAACCTCTCCCTTTCCCCTCAGCAAGGCTGGCTCAGGAATTCTGGGAGTTGAAGTCCACGAGTCATAAAAGAGCCAAGGTGGCCTACCCCTGGGCCATATAAATAGCATTTAGCTTATATACCGCTTCACAGTGCTTCACAGCCCTCTCTAAGGATTAAGGAGAATTAAGAATTAAGGAGAAACTTTCTAACGGAGGACAATTCACCAGTGGAACAGCTTGCCACCAGAAGTTGTGGGTGCTGCATCACTGGAAGTTTTTAAGAAAAGACTGGACAGCCATTTGTCTGAAATGGTATAGGCCAGGGGTAGGCCACCTTGGCTCTTTTATGACTCGTGGACTTCAACTCCCAGAATTCCTCAGCCAGCCATGCTGAGGGGAGAGGGAGAGGTTTCCAAGCTGAGCCATGCTGGCTCAGGAATTCTGGGAGTTGAAGTCCACGAGTCATAAAAGAGTCAAGGTGGCCTACCCGTGGGCTAGGGAATCCTGGGAAGTGAAGTCCACATATCTTAAAAAGTTGCTAAGGTTGAAAAACATGGCCTTACAACAATAATCGTGAGAAACACTGCTGTAAATGTCAAGACATCAGTAGCCATTTTGAAGACGGGGGTCCCTGTTAATCTGATCGGTGTCCTCAAGCTGTTTCACACATCTGTATATTTTATAGTTGAGGCTCTGTCCTTGGCGGATCCTTCCGTAAAGATCCAAATCTGTCCCCCAAATGTCCTTTACCAACTGAACGTTACCATTCTCCCTCCCCCCCCCCCATGCTTGGGTGGACTGAGGCTCAGCACAGTCCTCCAGCGGTATTCCTTTCCCTTTCCCTATTTTTGTTTCTCACAGTCGTGGGACCTCTGATGTCTGGTAAGATTAGATCTTTGGCAGAAGCCTTGTCCGCAGTCCACGCATCGATACGGCTTCTCTCCCGTGTGGATTCTCCGATGGACAATCAGGTGCGCCCTTTGGCTGAAGCCTTGCCCGCACTCCACACACTTATGCGGTTTCTCCCCGGTGTGGATTCTCTGGTGCACCACAAGGTGTGTCCTTTGCGTAAAACTCTGGCCGCACTCCGAGCAGGCGTAGGGTTTCTCTCCCGTGTGGATCCTCTGATGCCGGATGAGATTGGATCTCTGGCTGAAACTCTGCCCGCACTCGGTGCAGAGGTGAGGTTTCTCTCCCGTGTGGATTCTTTGATGGATCACCAGGTGCGCTTCCCACGTGAAGGTCTGGCCGCACTCGCTGCACTGATAGGGCTTCTCTTTTGTGTGGATCCTCTGGTGAGCCACAAAGTTCTTCCTCCGATTGAACGTCTTCCCGCAATCCAAGCACTGGCGAGGTTCTTCGCCGGCGTGGATTTTTTGATGCCGGATGAAATTCGACTGCCAGTTGAACAACTTCCCACACTTCAGGCACTGATACGGATTGTCTCTTGGCGAGATCCTCTCGTGGGTCCTGTGGCCCGGCTCAAGGCTGAGGCCCACCCCAAGATCCACACTGTGGTATGAAGCCCTCTCCTCCGCGTGGACTTTCTGATGTTTAATGAGGTGCGGGCTCTGCCGAAAACTCTTCCCACAGTCAAGACAGGTGAAAGGTTTTTCCCCGGTGTGAATCCTCTGATGGCTGATGAGGTTTGCCCTCTGGTTGAATCTCTTCCCACAGTCGGAGCATTTGTGAGGTTTTTCCCGGGTGTGGATGCTCTGGTGTCTCCGAAGGTTCCCCCTGCGGCTGAATACTTTCCCACACCGGAAACACGGATAGGGTTCCTCTCCCGTTTGGTCCTGTCTGACCAGACCGCTCGGCTGATGGGGCGCGTTATCCCCCGTGTGAATCTTCTGATGCTTGATCAAGTTGGATTTCTGGCCGAAGCTCTTCTCGCACTCGGAGCACTTGTACGGCTTCTCCCCCGTGTGGGTTCGGAGATGCCTCACCAGGTTGGACCGCTGGCTGAAACCCTGCCCGCAGTCGGCACACTTGTGCGGCTTCTCGCCGGTGTGCAACCGCTTGTGGATGATCAGGTGAGCTCTCCAGCGGAAGCTTTTCCCACAGTCCGGACAACGGTAAGGTTTCTCCCCAGTGTGGATCCTCTGATGTGCGTTCAGGTTGGTCCTCTGGTTGAACCGCTTCCCGCACTCGAGACACTTGTGCGGCTTGTCTTTTGTGTGGATGCTCTGATGCCTAAGGAGGTTGCCTCTCCGGGAGAAGATTTTCCCGCACTTGAAGCACTGACAGGGGTTTTCTCCGAGGGAACCCTTATCCCGTCTCTGACGATTTGACCTCTGAGCCAGGCTCTTCCCGTTCACGGAGCGCCGAGGCGGCTTGTCCCCCAAATGGACGCTCTGATGCTTGACGAGGTTCGATTTCTGAGTGAAGCTCTTCTCGCATTCCAGGCATTTGTAAGGCTTCTCCCCGGTGTGGACTCGGTGGTGTCGAACAAGATTGGAGACCTGGCTAAAACTCTGCCCGCAGTCTGCGCACTGGTGGGGTTTCTCGCCGGTGTGAATCCTCTGATGAATGATGAGATTGGCGCTCCGACTGAAACATTTCCCACAGTCCACGCAGGGATAAGGCTTCTCGCCGGTATGGAAGCGCTGGTGTCGCATAAAGCTGGTCTCCCACTTGAAGCTTTTCCCGCATTTTGAGCACTGGAATGTCTTTCCTCCCACATGGGTTCTCTGATGCCTGTTGAGGTTCGATTTTTGAGTGAAGCCCTTCCCGCAAACAGCGCACAGGTGTCTCCGCTTTCCTGCGTGCGCCTTGTCCTCCAAGACACGTTTGCCGGAGATCCCGCTCTCATCGAGAATGGCGTTGTTTCTTCTCTTGTCTGTGGGGAATCGCTGCTCCCACCGTGGTGCCGCTTGTTCTCCAAAGTTCTCTTCCAGGACTTGAGTCTCAGCTTTTTCCAGTAACACTTCAAACACAGCCTCTTCATCCTCACTCTCCCACTTATCTGTCAAGATCGAAAGAGAGCATTAGGAAAGCTAGAACTCATATATTACAATTATTGAAACAACACAAGGTCCATGTTCTACACTACTTGTTTTTTTTTTTCATTTATTTTTTACCCTTCTAATGCCTGACTACAATCGGTTTACGATAATCTAACCACCATTTGTTTCAGGGCAGCAAACTTTAATTTGAAAGTTATGGGCTTCCTGTTTCCTGAGACTTTGCATAATGTGAGAAACAGGGATAATAATGGAACAGAATGGAATGGCACAGAACAGAACAGAACAACCTGCCTCCAGAAGTTGTGAATGCTCCAACACTGGAAGTTTTTAAGAAGAGACTGTACGGCCATTTGTCTGGAATGGTATAGGGTTTCCTGCTTGAGCAGGGGGTTGGACTAGATGACATCCAAGGTACCTTCCAACATTATTATTATTATTATTATTAAGAAAGAACTGGAAAATAGAGTCACTGCAGAGAATAGATTTAACTTAAAAACAATGGTGTTCACTTTACAGTTGTAGCATCCCCTCAGTGACTGCCACAGAAAAGGTCATAAAGTCAGATGCGGTCACATATCTGCTTAATGCTCAACGATCTGCTTAATGACTGGCGTGGTACCTATGATCACAATTCAAGGCTCAGTGGCAGTTGTAAGTTGAGGCCTACCAGAGCCGCTCTTGACAGTGAGATGGGCAGCATATTAAAAGTAATAACTAAATAAATTAAATACACAGCAAAGAATCCCGTACCCAACCAATTGGCTTGCTCCTGCTTGATTTCCCGGCAAGGTTGTTTTTCGCCAGCGTCATCGTCCCTCGAAAAACTCATCGCTACTTCTTCAAACTCTCCCAGCACCTAAAAGATAAAAAGCAAGAACGTGGATGTGGCTGCAAGTCTGGCTACTCCAGGGGTAGGCTACCTTGGCTCTTTTATGACTCGTGGACGTCAACTCCCAGAATTCCTGAGCCAGCCATGCTGAGGGGAAAGGGAGAGGTTTCCAAGCTGAGCCATGCTGGCTCAGGAATTCTGGGAGTTGAAGTCCACAACTCATAAAAGTGCCAAGGTTGCCTATCCCTGTGCTAGGCTGATCATAAATTATTTTTGCTTTAAAAGCCCCATCTCTAAAAGAGCCAGAATTCTAGCAGGCTGAAGCCTTAGCCCAGGGATAGGCAACCTTGGCTCTTTTATGACTGGTGGACTTCAACTCCCAGAATTCCTGAGCCAGCCATGCTGAGGGAAAGGGAAAGGTTTCCAAGCTGAGCCATGCTGGCTCAGGAATTCTGGGAGTTGAAGTCCACGAGTCATAAAAGAGCCAAGTTTGAAGACCCCTGGTTTAAATATTTAATTATTTTTCCTCACAGTCACGTGATCAAAATTCAGGCATTTGGGCAGGGGTAGGCAACCTGGGCTCTTTTATGACTTGTGGACTTCAACTCCCAGAATTCCTGAACCAGCATGGGGGAACTATGGCCCCTTCATGACTTGTGGACTTCAACTCCCAGTATTCCTGAGCCAGCCATGCTGAGGGGAAAGGGAGAGGCTTACAAGCTGAGCCCTGTTGGCTCAGGAATTCTGGGAGTTGAAGTCCATGAGTCATAAAAGAGCAGAGGTGGCCTACCCCTGCCCTACACTTCTGGCTTTCTCCTTTTCTCCCTTGCTATTCTGCCTTCTTTTCTTTATTCTAAATATGTCTATCAATGATTCTAAATGCATCCTGTCAAAGTTCATCTTTCTTTACTAAAATCTTTATAATAAAGTTGTGTCAGCATTTCAGGCGCAGAGGACCAACGCTCAAGGCGAAGAATTTATCCCCCTCAATTGAGGAGGCAGCAGAGAAAAAAAGCATAAGCTAATTTCAGCCAAGATTAAAGCATTTCTCAACCTCGGCTGCTTTAGAATTTATGAACTTCAACTCCCAGAATTGCCCCAGCTGGCATGTAATTTTGAGAACGGAAGCTCACACATCTTCATGCAAGCTGGCTGCGGAACTCTGGGAGCTGAAGCCTGCAGATCTTAAAGCAAAGGGGCTGAGGAATTCTGGGAGTTGAAGTCCACACATCTTAAAAGTTGCTAAGGTTCACCGGTCGGTCCCTGCTGAGACCCCATGAGATAGCCACAGCAATAGCACTAGCACTTAACATTTATATACCGCTTCGTAGTGCTTTACAGCAGTGGCCCCCAAATGTTTGGCCCCCAGGGACCGATGCCGTGGAGGTTTTTCCACGGACCGGAGGGGGCCGTGGTTTCGCGTGCTGCCTGCATCCCGTGGATGGGGCTTCACTCGTTTGCACGGCCCGGTTTCTGGCATGCACGGCCCGGTTTCTGGGATTGGGGACACGCTTTACAGCCCTCTCTAAGCGGTTTACAGAGTCAGCATATTGCTCCCCAACAATCTGGGTCCCCATTTGATGAACCTCGGAAGCATGGAAGTCTGAGTCAACCTTGAGCAGGTCAGGATCGAACTCCCGGCGGTGAGCAGAGTCAGCCTGCAATAACCCCTGTGCCACCCTGGCTCTTATGAGATGGAGGACGGATGGAACTCACCCCCAGCTCCCCCACCCCACCCCAGAAACCCCCCCTCCCTTACTTCCTGTTTCCACCTCTCAGTCTCTTGCTGCCTCAGCAGGAAGTCTTCCACCAAGGCCACCGCCTGGGCACAGGTCTCCGGCCCACTTTCTCCAACCCAGCCCTGGATGTCCTCAGGCAAGATGGCTAAGAACTGCTCAAGGACCACCAGCTCCACCATCCGCTCCTTCGAATTCAGCTCCGGCTGCAGCCAGTTGAGGCACAGCTCCCGCAGCCGGGTGCAGACGTCCCAAGGCCCCTCCGCCTCTTGGTAGCAAAACCACCGGAAGTGCTGCCGATGCAGCTCCGCGCTGGGGGTCTCCTCGGCCTGGCCCTCTCCCTTCACCTCTCCATCCTCCCCCTGCTCTGCGGGGTCCGCATCCAGGCTGGCCTTGAGAGGCCTCTCTCGCGGCAGAAGCCCACCTGCCTCTTCCTGGAGGGGCTGTTCACCGGTTTCAGCAGGAGCCAGAACTCCCGGGATCTGGGGGTTGCTCCACCCCGAACACGGGGACTGTCTGTTCTTCAGGATGTCTCGCCACTGGGCTTCCCAACATGGCGACAGCATCCCCTCTTCCACATCCCGCTCCGTTGGCTTGGCTGTCATCCGGCTAAAATGCTCCCCGATGGTGAAAGTCTGGATGACGTAAGGGCTCTTCCTGAATCGGGTCGGGCCGGCCAGCGCAAGGCCATTTCTCTCAAGCTCCTCCATTTTGACTCCTTTTTCTACCCTGGTTTCGTAAGGGTGGAGGCCCACAGAGGACGCCTCCTGTCGCTCGGCCGCCATTTCCACCTTGGCTCTGCTCAACCGCTCGACTTCCCAGCCCA
Organism: Crotalus tigris; assembly: GCF_016545835.1. NCBI lineage: Eukaryota > Metazoa > Chordata > Lepidosauria > Squamata > Viperidae > Crotalus > Crotalus tigris. Next base: position 172,494 of record NW_024098302.1, on the reverse strand, counting down.
GCACCGGTTTCTTTCTGCAGACATGACCGAGGAGGGGGTCTGAGTCCAAGTTTGGGCAAGTTCAGAGTGGTACTTACAAGGCAGAGACGACTTCAGAGCTTTTCACCTACAGAAAAAAAATGGGAGCATCTTTCTCACTCCAAAGAACTTCTTCCTGAAGGTCAGAGAAAAAAATGTGGATGAGAGGGAGGAAAAAATATAATACTGAAACAGTCACTCGCGGAACAGCAGAATCACAGAGCTGCAAGGGGCCACTGAGGTCATCCAATCCAGCCCCTTGCTCAGTGCAAGAATCCAGATTAAACCACTCTCAGGAAATCCTCTTGAGCAGGGCTTTTCAACCTTTTTATCCATTGTATCACTTTTAGGATATGGCAATATCCGAGTACCACCAGTCGCCTAGCAAGGTGTCAAAAACTGGATGACCAAAAAAAAAAAGGGGAAGGGAGTGATAAAGTACAGGTAGTCCTCGACTTACAACAGTTCACTTAGTGACCGTTCGAAGTTACAATGGCACTGAAAAAAGTGTCCCCCAAGCCACAGCCGAGCAAGACACCTGCCTGCCCACCCAGCGGCGCTCTTCCTTCTGTCCAAGGTTTTCATTGTTGTGAGCATTTCTGTTGGGGATTGACAGCGGGGGTGTTTGGTTTTTATTCCCCCCATCTGCTGGGTGGTTGCAGCAGGTTTTGATCACTTCACATGACCCTGGGACACTGTGACCATCATAAATATGAATCAGTTGCCAAGCATCTGAACGTAAATCACAAGACCCTGGAGATGCTGCAACATTCCAGCTGATCGGCGCTTCTTCTGGGCTCAGCAGAAGCACAAGGATCAGCGCTGAGCTCCAGCTGGAGCCTGGCGCTGATCCTGGCGCTTCCGCTGAGCCCAGACAGCCCTGCAGCTCCAGCCATCTCTTGCACAGGCTTGTGTGGTGCTGCCACCAGTTCACCTCATTCCCCTCCCCTACTATCACTTTTCTAGGATGGTCACGTACCACCTGCCAGGTGCCAATGTACCACAGGTGGTACCCGTCCCACTGGTTGAAAAGCCCTGGTCTTCAGCAACCAGGGAAAACCAACCTAACAACTCTCTGATAATACTCCCATCACAAAATGGCTGTTACCCTTTAGGAAGTTTCTTCTAACGTTCAGTCAGGATCTACCCGGTTATCAGTTAAAGCCATGGAATGGAGTGGAATGGAACAAAGCATTGTTTCTCAACCTTAGGAATTTTGAGTGGACCAACTCCCAGAATCCCCTGGGAACTGGAGTCCACCCATAAAGCTGCCAAGCTTGAGAAATATTTCTTTAGGGAATAGAGTTCAGTTATGATGTACAGCTGATGCTTTAGGATCCTCACATATCCCCAAAGCCTGGGTTCCAGAAGTTGTTATGGCTGACATTTACAGCGAGGGAAAAAATTATTTGATTCCCCTGCTGATTTTGTATGTTTGCCCACTGACAAAGAAATGGTCAGTCTATAATTTTAATGGTAGGTTTATTTTAACCGTGAGAGACAGAACAACAAAAAAATCCAGAAAAAAGCATTTCAAACAAGTTATAAATTGATCTGCATTTTAATAAGTGAAATAAGTATTTGACCAGCAAGATTTCTGGCTCCCAGGTGTCTTTTATACAGTAACGAGCTTGTTATCTGTATAAGACACCTGTCAACCGAAGCAACTGATCAATCAGATTCCAAACTCTCCACCATGGCCAAGACCAAAAAGCTGTCCAAGGATGTCAGGGACAAGATTGTAGACCAGTGGTTCTCAACCTTTCTAATGCCGTGACCCCATAATACAGTTCCCCATGTTGTGGTGACCCCCAACCACTTATACATCACCGGGTGCCAGGGGTGTGGCCAAAGAAAAGGGGGAAAAAATGGCGGACAGCCTTGTTTGGCGACCCCCATGAAATGGCCGTTCGACCCCAAATGGGGTCCCGACCCACAGGTTGAGAACCACTGTTGTAGACCTACACAAGGCTGGAATGGGCTACAAGACTATCGCCAAGCAGCTTGGTGAGAAGATGACAACAGTTGGTGCGATTATTTGCAAATGGACAAAACAAAATAACTGTCAATCTCCCTCGGTCTGGGGCTCCATGCAAGATCTCACCTTGTGGAGTTTCAATGATCATGAGAACGGTGAGGAATCAGCCCAGAACTATATGGGAGGATCTTGTCAATGATCTCAAGGCAGCTGGGAACATAAGACACTAAGAAGACAATTGATAACACACTACGCAGAGAAGGACTGAAATCTTGCAGCGCCCACAAGGTCCCCCTGCTCAAGAAAGCACATGTACAGGCCCGTCTCAAATTTGCCAGTGAACACCGGAATGATTCAGAGGAGAATTGGGTGAAAGTGTTATGTTCAGATGAGACCAAAATTGAGCTCTCTGGCATCAGCTCAACTCAACTCACTGCGTTCGGAGGAGGAGGAATGTTGTCTATGACCTCAAGAATACCACCCACATCTTCAAACATGGAGGTGGAAACATTATGCTTAAGGGGTGTTTTTCTGCTAAGGAAACAGGACAACTTCACCGCATCAAAGAGATGATGGACGGGGCCATGTACCATCAAATCTTGGGTGAGAACCTCCTTCCCTCAGCCAGGGCATTGAAAATGGGTTGTGGATGGATATTCCAGCATGGCAATGATCCAAAACACACGGCCAAGGCAACAAAGGTCCTGGAGTGGCCTAGCCAGTCTCCAGACCTTAATGCCATGGAAAATCTGTGGAGGGAGCTGAAGGTTCAAAACCTTAATGACTTGGAGAGGATCTGCAAAGAGGAGTGGGACAAAATCCTTCCTGAGATGTGTGCAAACACCACCAAGGACTAAGTCATGTTTGGTGAAGAGGTCAAATACTTATTTCACTCATTAAAATGCAAACCAATATACCAGTATACCTTTTTTGAAATGCGTTTTTCTGGATTTTTGTTGTTGTTATTCTGTCTCTCACTGTTAAAATAAACCTACCATTAAAATTATAGACTGATCATGTCTTTGTCAGTGGGCAAACGTACAAAATCAGCAGGGTAATCAAATAATTTCTTCCCTCACTGTATAATGAAATTTGTCAGCAATCATTCTATTACGTATATGAAGAATCTCAGTATATTAAAAAGAAACTGGTGCTACTGTCTGAGCAGGGTAAAAACCAAAATTCCTGCAGGTGAAACTTAGTAGTTTCCTGGCAACAGTATAGGGTTAGCTTCACTGCTTTCCTGTTGCTTTTTTGAATGTCCCAGTCTAGTCCTCAGCCGAGAGACTTCCTAATAGCTTTTCATTCAAGATACTTGCAATTAATTTAATTCTTCTCACCCCTCACACCGCTCTGCCTTCTGAGGAAAAGAAATCCTTTTTTTTACTTGTAGATAGGAAGGAAAACCTGCACAATAGGAGGACTGGCGGCATTTGAGGCACAAAATAGTGGATTGTCCCCAAGTGTCATTTTCATGCAATGGAACATTTGCAGGTAGTTCTTGACATATGACCACAACTGATCCCAAAATTTCCACTGCAAAGTAAGACAGTTGCTAAGTGAGTTTTGCCCCATTTTACAATCGTTCTGGCCACCATTGTTAAGTGAATCCCTGCAGTTGTTCAATTAGTAGCCCGGTTGTTAAGTGAATCTGATCGCAAAAGGGGATCACATGACCCCGGGACATGGCAATTGTCATAAATACGAGTCAGCTGCCAAGCATCTGGATTTTGATCATGTGACCATGGGGGAATGCTGCAACAGTCATAAGTGTGAAAACAACTACCCATCTTCCCGAAAGGCCTACCCTGAAAATAAGCCCTAGCTTGATTTTTGGGGGGTGGGCCTAATACAGGGGTTAGCAACCTCGGCTCTTTTATGACACATGGACTTCAACTCCCAGAATTCCTGAGTCAGCATAGCATGACTCAGGAATTCTGGGAGTTGAAGTCCATGAGTCATAAAAGAGCCGAGGTTGCCTATCCCTGGCCTAATATAAGCCCTAATCCGAATATAAGCCCTAGTTTTGGGGTGAGGCACACACTTAAAAATCAAGCTAGGGTGGGGTGTGAAGACCTCTGCAGCCGAGAACCAAACTATGGATTCAATCCATAGCTTGGTACTCGGCTGCAGAGGCCTGACTGCAAAATGCAGGCCGGAATGCCCCAGAAGAAGTGGACCGGCTGGGCTGGGCTGTTATAAGACACCCCCCGAAAATAAACATGGGTATAAGTCACTTTTTAAACTTCAAATGGTCTACACCAGGGGTAGGCAACCTTGGCTCCTTTATGACTTGTGGACTTCAACTCCCAGAATTCCTGAGCCAGCATGGCTCAGCTTGGAAACCTCTCCCTTTCCCTTCAGCATGGCTGGCTCAGGAATTCTGGGAGTTGAAGTCCACAAGTCATAAAAGAGCCAAGGTGGCCTACGCCTGAGCTAGACCCTCATTCACATCCCCCCTCCAGCATTATCTAACTCTAAAAGCGAAAGGGACAAAGATGGCTACATTTTCATCTGTTGTCAAGGCAAAACATCCAATGTTAGCAGCATTGACATCCCGGTTGTTAAGTGAATCTGGCTTCCCTATCAGTTTTGCTTGTCAGACAGTGACTGAAGAAGGTTACAGAAAGTTACAAAAAGCAGAACCATACGACCTCAGGACAGTGCAACCGTCGTAGGTACGAGTCAGTTGCCAAGTACCCAAATTTGGATCACATGACCGTGGGGAATGCTGCGATGATTGTTAAGCGTGAGGACCAGTTATATGTCACTTTTCCAGTATTGTGACTTCATGCGGTCGCTAAACAAACAATTCTAAGTCGAGCACATTTCACTTTTCTTCAAATGGTGCCGTTATGGCTGTCTTGGTAGAAAAGGGGAAGCTTCCACTTCCCTCCCGCTCCAGCTTATATTTCTGCCATCTTTTTCCTCGTTAGAGATGACTTTTCGGAAAAAGGATCTTTGTATTTAAATGGCAGAGTCTTTTAAATCTGAAATGCACTCAACATCAATGAGAACATATGTCTGGATGGTCTGAATACTTTGACAAATACTAGTTATAGCAATGTTGTTATTTTCCTTTCTGATTTATATTTATGAATGTTGTAATATCCCAGGGCAGGGGTAGGCCACCTTGGCTCTTTTATGACTCGGGGACTTCAACTCCCAGAATTCCTGAGCCAGCCGTGCTGAGGGGACAGGGAGAGGTTTCCAAGCTGAGCCAGGCTGGCTCAGGAATTCTGGGAGTTGAAGTCCACGAGTCATAAAAGGGCCAAGGTTGCCTAGCCCTGGACTAGATGACCCACAACAGGGGTCTTCAAACTTGGTCATTTTATGACTGGTGGACTTCAACTCCCAGAATTCCTGAGCCAGCATAGCTCAGCTTGGAAAACTTCTCCCTTTCCCCTCAGCATGGCTGGCTCAGGAATTCTGGGAGTTGAAGTCCACGAGTCATAAAAGGGCCAAGGTTGCCTAGCCCTGGACTAGATGACCCACAACAGGGGTCTTCAAACTTGGTCATTTTATGACTGGTGGACTTCAACTCCCAGAATTCCTGAGCCAGCATGGCTCAGCTTGGAAACCTCTCCCTTTCCCCTCAGCATGGCTGGCTCAGGAATTCTGGGAGTTGAAGTCCACGAGTCATAAAAGAGCCAAGGTGGCCTACCCCTGGCCCAGGGTAATGGGACTCCATCTTGTGACCTTCTCACAGGCAAAGTCAATGGGGAAGCCAGATTCATTTAACAACCAAGTTACTAACTAAACATCTGCAGTGATTCACTTAATAACTGTGGCAAGAAAGGTCATAAAAATGGGGCAAAACTGACTTAACAAATGTTTCACTTAGCAATAATCACTTGGGGCTCAATTGTGGTCCTAAGTCAAGGACTACCTGTACTGAAACCTGTTTAAAGTGGTAAAAAGCTGGACACGGAGAAACATGCACCTCCTTGTGCGCACAGACAAGCTTCCTTCAATGTCCCGATCTGATGAAACTGCACACTGGAGCAACATTTCTCAATCTCAGCAAATTTAAGACGTGTGAACTTCAACTCCCAGAATTCCCCAGCAAGGTACTGAAGAAGCCATCTTCCCCTTTTGGACAAAGGGGGGAGGGGAGGGAGGTATTGCTTGACTTCCAGAGCAAACACAAAAGGAGAAGAGAAGACTGGAAAGAGGAACAACCCAGCAAGAGGAGAAAAAAATCATAGCACAGAATGCAAAAAGTGGAACTGTGGGTCCAATCCAACCTCAAGAAGTTCTTTTAATTTTCCTCTTTTATCTTTTAAATCTGTAAGCTAGAGCTGTCTGCTAATTACTTTTGGTTAACCACTTTGAATTGGTGGGGTTCTTTTCAACTAAAGAGTAGGGCAAAATATCCCAGAATTCCACAGTTTGTAGATCCTGGAAGCGGTCAGAGAAAACTCCTGATTTGCTGGTTTCATCAGCTTACGAATGTAGGAACAGTTTTCAGCTCTCCCTTTCTAAAAGTATCCTGTGTTTCCAGCACTGCAGCACAGAGCTTGTCTTGGAAAAAGCTAAGTGGGTTAATAGTGGGATGGGAGACCAAAAGGAAATCCAAGAGCTGCAGATTAGTCTGGGAGGTAAATAATTTTCCAGAAAACAGTAGTGGTAAACCACTTCTGTTTTGCCTGCAAAAAAATAGTACGATAATGACAAGCTTAAAGTATCCCTGCTTCATGCAATAACCCAACTGCTTCTAAGAAAAGTTCTCTTAAAATCCAGCCAACGAAACTGTCCTTGAATATTCAGGTTCTAGTGAAACAAGATTACAGGTAGTCCTCGACGTATGACCACAACTGAGCCCAAAATTTCTGTTGCTAAGTGAGACATGACCAGGGCTGTTGTAACTTCGGTCACTAAATGAACTGTCATAAGTAAAGGACTCCTTGTACAGCAAAAGAACCCCCACCAAGCAATGTCTTGTCAAGAGAAACGCAGAAAATTAAAGCAAACTCTTGCTGAGCAAATATGAAAATTTTGAGGAGGAAAATATTGTGAAAAAACAGAAACAGCTTCCCAGCCTGAAGCCCAGAAAGGACAACCCAGTCAAACTGAGGCAGGGCGAAGGCCTGGACTGGAGCATACAGCTACAGAGAAGCTGAGAACAGCCTTTGCTTGAAACCCTACAGAATGGCTGCTAGTGAACGGCTCAGTTCACACAACCCATTAAACCAGCTAAACCAGAGAAAAGACCTAGAAGGGGCATTTGAACAATGAGATCTTTACACTCTGTGAAACCCAGTTCATTCCCCTCGTTTGTGGCTCCAGACATTGCGCCTCAAAGTGGGTTAATTTATTGACCAGGTTATTTAGTTTTTGCGAGTACAGCAATGTACACCATTCTTTTACAGTTAAGGGGCCTTTGAGGGTATATTTCCTACAACCATGGAGGATTATGAGGATGTGCTCACACCAACCAAACTGCAATCTAGTTAACAACTTTGAGGCTAGTGTGTTGTGCAACTAGCCCCATGGCTTGGGTGGTTTGGTATGTTCGCTATGCAAAGGTTCCATCTCTAGATTAACCATAGATGTGGGTCACGCAACCATAGCATTAGAGTTAAAAACTATCCCGTTGGGGGACCTGAAGATCAGACAAGACTGACAATATAAAGTTAAATAGCCTTGAGAATTAGGCAGCTTTCTAAGCTGCTAGTCCCTTGAGAAAGACTGCAGACCATCACCCTTGTTTTACATCTCAAAGCAAACCCACAATCCTAGAAATGCCGGAGGAGTACGGGTAATCCTTGAATTACAACAGTTCATTTAGTGACCATTCAAAGTTACAATGGCCCTGAAAAAAGCAACTTATGACCATTTTTCGCACTTACGACCATTGCAGTATCCCCAAGGAGATCAAAATTCAGACACTTGGCAACTGACTCAAATTTATGACGGTCACAGCATCCTGGGATCACGCGATCCCCTTTTGCGACCTTCGGACAAGCAAAGTCAATGGGGAAGCCAGATTCACTTAACAACCGTGCTACTAACTTGACTGCAGTGATTGACTCAACTGTGGCAAGAAGGCCGCAAAACGGGGCAAAACTCATTCAACAAATATATCCATTAACAACAGAAATTTTGGACTCAGTTGTAGTTGTAAGTCAAGGACTATACCTGTATCTTAAAATCTGAGACACCCTTTGAAACATCCAAGGGATATGAAAACAAAGCAGAAGCCTAAAAAAAGGGACAGCCAGCATCCTCCCCTATGGAAGAGAAGGCCCTCTCAAGGGGGTTTCACTATTTGGGTGGATTTACACTCATGTCTCAAAGGTGCTTTTTTAGAGACAACTGGACTTTCCTAGTTTTCTTTTAAGACATTTCGCTTCTCATCCAAGAAGCTTCTTCAGCTCTGACTGGATTGGGGGGGGGGGGGAAGACACCAGGCAGAAAACATTCTGCAACCAAGAAGTCTCCACACCAATTTGCCCTACTCAGATCAGCCTGAGGACACAGACAAACCTCCAAATGGCCTCAAGGACTCTCTAAAACAGTGGTTCTCAACCTTTCTAATGCCGTGACCCCATAATACAATTCCCCATGTTGTGGTGACCCCCCCAACCACATCACCGGGTGCCAGGGGCATGGCCAAAGAAAAGGGGGAAAAAATGGCAGGCAGCCTTGTTTGGCGACCCCCGTGAAATGGTCGTTTGACCCCAAATGGGGTCCCAACCCACAGGTTAAGAACCACTGCTCTAAAAGGGAGCAAATGACCGGCTGTCTGCAAGGAATATAACTCCTTCCATTCCCCACCATCCAGTCAAGAGCCGAAGAAGCTTCTTGGATAAGAAGTGAAACGTCTTCAGAGAAACAAACAAGAAAGTCCCGAAAAAGCACCTTTGGGACAACCATGACCCTGGATGACTGAGAATCTCCGCAGGCACTCGTCTGAACTGCCACCTTTCACTTCCACAACAGCGGACCCCACTTACAAATCCGGTTTGCAAGGCTTCCCACAATCATTCTTAAGCTAATCAAGTTAAACCAGCCATGCACACCCAAACCCTCAAGCCAGCGGGCTGGCAGAACATGCAACACCCCAAATCTGGCACAGCAAGTCGTCTGAACCCGCCACTTTCCCCTCCGTCGCTCCCTTCCCCGAACTGGATGGCTGTGGCTGATGATGGCCTTCGCAGACCTCCTTACCTCGAGGATGCCCGCTTGGGGAAGAGGGGCTGAATGCAGGCTTGTGCCCTCTGCCCCCCTCTTTCCTTAGGAACCCCAACCCCGATGCACCCCTTTTTTTGCACCCGCGGCTGCAGTTCCCCACCCTCCCCGCGCAGCCACCATCTCGGCTTGTCTGCGCACCGACTGCCAACTGCACATCCCGGAGTGTAAAGAGGAGAAATGCGCCGCCCCTCCCCGCACACCCACAAATTCCCACGCCTCTCTAGGCCTCCCTGCTCGTTGGTTTTAACCGCGGCTGGTCCGTGGGCCGGGAGGTTCCGCCCATCTCCCTTTTCCCGTTTCCGGCCGGAGGGGAGGGGGAGGAAGAAGGGTCTTATCACGTGGATCCCGTGGCGTCACGTGATCGCCTCCCTACAGGTGCGAGGGAGGGGTGGGGGGGAAATCTGAGCCCTGGCCAGCTGCAGGTAGGCATTCAACAGGAGTAGCCCACCGACAAGTAGTCCTCGACTTGGGACCACAATTTCTGTTGCCAAGTGAAACATTTCTTAACGTTGCCCTCGTTTTACGACCTTTCTTGCCACCGTTGTTAAGTGGATCACTGCAGTTGCTGAATCTTGTTAAGTGAATCTGGCTTCCCCATTGACTTTGCTTGTCAGCATGTCGCAAAAAGGGACACGGCAACCGTTATAAATGGGAGCCAGTTGCCAAGTGTCTGAATTGATCACGTGATCACGGGCATCATGCAATGGTTGTAAATGTGAAAAATGATCATAAGTCACTTTTTTTCAGTGCCGTTGCAACTCTGAATGGTCACTAAATGAATTGTTGTAGGTTGACGACTACCTGTATTAAGTTGCCAAACCTAGGAATTGAGAGAGAAGAGTTTAAGCTAGCCAAATATACTTTGCTGGATTTGAATTTGTCACATTTTTGTCATTTTAATTTATCATATTTGTATAGCTGCCCATCTTACATGAAAGCGACTCTGGACTGTGTACAACTTTCCTATAGTCACGTTTTGTCATTTTAATCATAATAATAACAACAACAATAATAATAAAGTTGGAAGGGACCTTGGAGGACATCTAGTCCAACCCCCTACTCAGGAGCTACAGGACTATTGTACTGTTCAAGAGGTTAAGACAGCCTCAGCGACTTTCAACCGGATGGACTTCAATGGGGAATTCTGGGAGTTGAAATCCACACATCTGAAAGTTGCTGAGGTTGAGAAACACTGGATTAAAAAGAGACAAACTGCCTCAATCTAATACTTTCCAGGTGTGTTAAATTATATCTCCTGTTCTCCCTTGGACAATCTGATTGTGAGTGCTGAGGCTTGTAATCCAACACCTTTGGAGGACATAGAAGTTTGAGCTAGTTGATACAAGCCTTTGTGGACTCCACTCATTATAGAAAATGCCGGGTGTGGGCTGTTTTTACCCCTTAGGTTCCAGCAAATGCAGAGGAAGGGGATAATAAAGCAGATCCAAAATCTACAACTTCTGAATTTCTGTAATAATTTAATGACAAGATGCTCTGAAAGAGATCTGACAAGCTTAAAGAACAAAAGTTAACACGTGGAAGCAAAAATGGCTTGCCACAAAAAGGAAAAGAATTGAGAATAATATTGGTGCAAATTCAATTAAGTTTTCTTCTCTTTTCTTTTTCTGAGTTGACTTCTTTAATTTCTTTGTTTTACCTTTTTAATCCCATTTCTGTACTTCACATAATGTTGCTTTACCCAAAAGAAATAGTGTGATGGGTAATCTAATCTAGAGCCCTGGGATTCCATAGTGGTCTCCTGTCCCAGATGTGTTTATTTATTTTACTAATAACTTAAGGCAGCCAACATATCCAATCCATTCTTCCTCCGAGTTTCCTCACCACAACAATCCTGTGAGGTGTGTTGGGCTGAGAGTGACTGGCCCAAAGTCACCCAGCTGGCCTTCATGGCTATGGCAGGACTTGAACCCGCAGCCTCCAGCAGGTAAGATCAACTAGATGTCTATTAAAACCTGCTTTCTTGAAGTCCAAGATACAGCCTCATTTAACTGTTAAATTTCTTTACCATTATACTCACTTCTGTCTCTTAATTTTCAGGTTTAGGATACTATAAATTAAACCTGTAGACAAAAAAATAACCCATTTCTCCACATAGATTTATTATTACTGTTGGTGAGTCACACAGTCAGCTTGATGTTTAGGCTGGATATGATATTTTTATCCCCAGTCAAGTCCTTCCCAAGGGCCTGAGATAGGCAGATATTGTTTAATAATATTAAAGGTATTGTTGTAGGATGTAAACTATTTCAAATAAAGCTGCCTTTTGCAATTCATATGTGATTTTGTCAGTGCTGATGGTATTCAAGCAGTACTCCAGTAATATGTCTATGGAGATTCTCAGTCATCTAGGTTGTGGTTATCCCAAAGGTGCTTTTTTCAAGAGGCAATTGGACTTTCTTTGAAGACATTTTGCTTCTCATCCAAGAAGCTTCTTCAGCTCTGACTGGATGGTAGGGAATGGAAGGATTTATATTCCTTGCAGACAGCTGATCATTTGCTTCCTTTTAGAGCAGTGGTTCTCAACCTTCCTAATGCCACAACCCCCAACCATGTGGTCGTAAGTCGAGGACTATCTGTATTTCCCTGCGGGCAGGGCAGGAGGAGGCGCGCACACTCCGCCTCCTCTCCTGCAGCTGGAACGCACGCTGGGTAGGCCGAGGGTGCACGCGGGCTGTCGGCCAGCAACCGCCTCGGCCCAGGAGCGCTGTGCATGTGTGGTGCCACCCCCTGTGCCGCCCAAGGTGTAGCTGGCAAGCGGTAGCAACGGCGCAAGCCGACCACCGGCTGGGCCACCAGCTGGCCCAGCCCAAGGGAGATAAGCCACCTGCCGGGCCACACGCGTGCCAGCAACCCTCCCTGCGCCCACCACTGCCCCGCTTGCCTTACCTTGGCCACCGCATATTAGGTGCGGCAGGCAGGCCCAGGCGGCCATGGCACGTGGCAGCGAGGGCGCAGGCCGACCACCGGCTGGGCAACCAGCTGGCCCAGCCCAAGGGAGGTAAGCCACCTGCCGGGCCCACACACGCAGCAACCCTCCCTGCGCCTGCTGCTGCCCCACTAGCCTTACCTTGGCCACCGCACACGTTCGGTGTAGCAGCAGGCAGGCCCAGGCACTCCTGGGCAGCCATGGCACGTGGCAGCGAGGGCACAGGCCGACCACTAGCTGGGCCACCAGCTGGCCCAGCCCAAGGGAGATAAGCCACCTGCCCGGCCCACACACGCCAGCAACTCTCCCTGCGTCCGCCGCTGCCCTGCTAGCCTTACCTTGGCCACCGCACGTTCGGTGCGGCAGTGGGCAGGCCCAGGCGCTCCTGGGCGGCCATGGCACGCGGCAGCGAGGGCGCAGGCCGACCACCAGCTGGCCCAGCCCAAAGGAAGTTAAGCCACCCGCCGGTCCCCACACACGCCAGCAACCCTCCCTGCGCCCGCCACTGCCCTGCTAGCCTTACCTTGGCCACCGCACGTTTGGTGTGGCAGCAGGCAGGCCCAGGCCCTCTCACCCCTGGCCCTCTTTTACTTACATTTAGTAGTTGCTCAGCAGGGAGGGGTGGAAACGTCCAGAAAGCTCGCCTTAGCTGCAGACAACTTGCAGCAACGTTTGCAGAATGGGACTTTTGGCGGGCTCAGCAGGGCAGAGACAGCCTGGACAATTCCTATTGGCTTTCGAAAGCCAATAGAATTATACTCTATTCAAGAGAGTCTATTCTATTGGCTTTCGAACGCCAATAGAATAAGAGGGAGTAGCACAGCTAAGGAAAAAGGGGAAAAAAGAATGCTGGACTGCGTTGTATAAGGATTCTATGTGGAAAAACTCCAGGACTTTGGCAACCCCCGTGAAATGGTTATTCGACCCCAAATGGGGTCGCGACCCACAGGTTGAGAACCGCTGTTTTAGAGAGTTGTTGAGGCCATTTGGAGGTTTGTCTGCGTCCTCAAGGTCATCTGAGTAGGGCAAATTGGTATGGAGCCTTCTTGGAACAACTAAAAGGACTGTTGTCAACACTGCTAACATCGGATGTTTTTGGATTGACAACATATGGAAACGTAGCCATTTTTTTCCTTTCTCTTTTTGACTTAGATTAGATGATGCTGGAAGGGGGGGATGTGAATGAGAGTCCAGCTAGACATAATAACACTAAAAGTTATCATGAGAATCAACGTTATTGGACTCCGAGCTGATAAAGAATTGGCGGGCTGGAGAGCTGGAGAAGAACCCTGTGCTTCCAGCTAATTGGAGAATGTGATTTATGTGATTTATGATTGTTAATTGGAGGAGGGAATTGTGCTTTGATACTGTGTGTCCAGGGGAGGGGAATTCAGTTTTTGGCTTCATTTATGTAAGAGCTGATATTATGCTACTCAAATAAAAGATCCTTTAAGGTAAACAATGCCTCCAAGTTCTTTTGAAGAGTTTCATCTGTCAAAACCATGACAACAGTATTGTAGACTGGAGATCAATGATGTTGTATCCTCCCCCTCTACTGAGAGAGGGATATTCAATTTTGGCATAAATGGCCCTCTCAACGGAGGAGGAGCTGTTTGCAAGGAGTATAAATCCTTCCATTCCCCACATCAGGAAAATGAAATTGCCTCTTGAAATAGCACCCTTGGTACTCCAGTAATAGTAATTGATGTTTTGGATTGCACTCAAGAGATCTATATATTGTCTGTCTTTTCACAGTTGTTCTATTGCTATTTGCAGGTCTTTGTGTTATGTGATTTTCTGCAGTTCTTTCTCTTCTATTCTGCTGTTTGCAACATGCACTATCCAGACTTTTTTGTTGGTCTTTTTCTTAATCAACAGTTGTTTAAGTCTGCAGTGTTGTGTGGTCATCCTTATTATTCTATTAAAAGTCAAGAGAGCCCCAATTTGTATGACTGTGGGTAGCTTACAGGATACTGCAAATTTAAAAAAAAAACACAGAATATGGTTCCATGATAGCGTGATAGGCAGCAGATAAATAAAATAAAAAATAAACAAAAAAGTGCAGAAAAACAGCAGCTAAAGCATCTCACAACCATCCTTTCTATGTCTCCCACCCATTCTAACTGTCCATCCCACTGAGAATATCAAACCAAGAAATCGTAGGAAGGCTAAAAATATATTTATTGAGATTGGCTATAATAACAGAATCTTGCAAGTCTAACAGTTCAGTGAATTAGGAAGGTGCCTGAGTTGCTTCTGAACGTCGTTTGTCACAACAATTTCTTCCTTTTAATAAAATTGGTTAGTCAGAAAAGGTGCTACTAGACTTTTGATTTTTGGCTATCGCAGACTAACACTGCTGTCTCCCTACAAAGATTTTCTAAGGAATTGTGTTTTGCGACCAGCGGAACTGCTCAGCCCTGGACAAGCTGTTATAGAGTTGATCCTCTTTCTAAAGATTGTTGTTGATCCTTCCACAAACTTGGCCCTTTTTGCCATTGTCGTCTCCTGCATGGATGAAAACACTCCAGATAACTCAAACTTTGCACTGACGGAGACATTCTACCCATTTGGACAAGTGGAGAGTTTGGTCTAGTGCAGGGGTAGGCAACCTTGGCTCTTTTATGACTCATGGACTTCAACTCCCAGAATTCCTGAGCCAACATAGCTCAGCTTGGAAACCTTTCCCTTTCCCCTCAGCATGGCTGGCTCAGGAATTCTGGGAGTTGAAGTCCATGAGTCATGAAAGAGCCAAGGTTGCCTACCCCGGTCTAGTGATTAAGGCAGGAGACTAGAAACCAGGAGGCAGTGAGTTCTAGTCCTGCTCTAGGCATGACTTGCGGACTTCAACTGCCAGAATTCCTCAGCCCTGCACGCTAGCTGAGGAATTCTGGGAGTTGAAGTCCACAAGTCATCAAAGGGCCAAGTTTGAAGACCCCCTGACCTTTTGCAACCTTCTGACCAGCAAAGTCAACGGGGAAGCCCGATTCACTTTACAACCATGTTACTAAGTGAACCATTGCAGTGATTCACTTAACAACTGTGCCAAGAAAAGTCACAAAACGGGACAAAACTCACTTTCCTTTGTATTTTATATATATTAAATAAATATAAAAACATGTAAAAACAAAAAAACCAAAATAATAACAATAAAAAATTCCAACTGTGCCAAGAAAGGTTGCAAAATGGGACAAAACTCGCTTAACAACAGCCACAGAAATTTTGGGCTCCGTTTTGGTCGTGGGTTGAGGACTACTTGGTATTTTATGCATAAGATATAAAATCTTATTGAAGTGAATTCATTAAAAATAAAAAAAATAGATGAGGTTGGGGGCAAACTAGTAGTTAGCCTTCCACAACTCCTGTCTGCAACGTGTCATGTGGAATTAACTTGGAAAGAAGGGGAAAGTTTTTCCCCTAATGTGAGGGATGGTAAATTTGTGCGGTCGTTAGTCCTCGAGTTACAGCAGTTCACTTAATGACCGGTCAAAGTTACAACAGCACTGAAAAAAATGACTTATGACTGTTTTTCACGCTTAATGACCATTGCATGTCAAAATTCGGATGTTTGGGGCAACTGATTCATATTTTTAGATTGTTGTTGTTAGTTGCGAAGTTGTGTCCGACCCATCGCAACCCCATGGACAACGTTCTTCCAGGCCTTCCTGTCCTCTATCATCTTCTGGAGTCCATTTAAGCTCACGCCTACTGCTTCAATGACTCCGTCCAGCCACCTCCTTCTCTGTCGTCCCCTTCTTCTCTTGCCCTCCATCTTTCCCAGCATTAGACCCTTTTCCAGTGAGTCCTTCCTTCTCATTAGGTGGCCAAAGTATTTGAGTTTCAACTTCAGGATCTGGCCTTCTAAAGAGCAGTCGGGGTTGATCTCTTCTAGGACTGACCTGGTTTGAACGCCTTGCAGTCCAAGGGACTCGCAGGAGTCTTCTCCAGCACCATAGTTCAAAGGCCTCAATTCTTTTGCGCTCAGCCTTTCTTATGGTCCAACTTTCACAGCCATACATTGCAACTGGGAAAACCATGGCCTGGACTATACGCACTTTTGTTGGCAGGGTGATGTCTCTGCTTTTTAGTATGCTGTCTAGATTTGCCATAGCTTTCCTCCCCAGGAGCAAGCGTCTTTTAATTTCTTGGCTGCAGTCCCCATCTGAGGTGATCTTTGAGCCCAGAAAAATAAAATCTGTCACTACCTCCATCTATTCCCCATCTATTTGACAGGAATTGAGAGGGGCGGATGCCCTTTATTGTCATTTTTTTTCCTGTGGGCACAATGGCACACATTAAAAAGGAAATTTAGTTGCGTCCTCTCAGAGTGTACACAGACATAGCACACATTTAAAACATACTACATACTACATTCATGACGGGGGCTGTGTCCCAGTGTCACGGGATCACCTTTGGAACAAGCAAAGCCAATGGGGAAGCCAGACTCGCTTGACCACCACGTTACTAATGTTAACAGCTGCAGCGATTCACTTAACAACCGTGGCCCCAAAAAGGAGCGAAGTTCACTTTAAACGTCTCGCTGAGCCACGTAAATGTGGGTCTCCGTTGGTGGTCGTAAGTCGAGGACTACCTGGCAACTTTTCCCCGGCCAAAGGCTTCAACGTCGGTCCGCCAAAGGGTTAAAGAGAGCCGCGTGCCGGCTTCCTAGAGCGGCCCCGGCGTCTGGGTCCGCCTACGCCTCTGTGTCAGCATGGCGAGAGAGGGGAGAGAGAGAGAGAGAGCGTGAGGAGCGTCGGGGCCCCCGCCCTCCCAAGCCCTCGCCTCGAAGCTCCGCCCCTTCCTCACTCTCTGGATTTTGAATTTCTCAACTCGGGGGAGGTTCGGCTTCCTCCGGCGAGCCGTGAGTTTCGGAGGCTGCTTTGCCTGGCTGCGGGGGGGGGGAGTGGGGGGGGTGGAGGATGAGGAGCGGATGGGGGGGAAGGAGGAGGAAGAGGGGAGAGAGGCAGCGTTGCCTAATGGTTGAAGGCACCGGGCTAGAAACCGAGACGGCGAGCTCCAGTCCCCGCCTTAGGCGTGAAAAGCCGGCTGGGTGACTTTGGGCCGGTCCCTCTTCCTCGCTCCCCTCCACGGCAGGCTCGGGAGACGAGCCGGGCGGGCGGTTCCTTGTCCCGACCAAAATAGATCGATCCGTAAAAGAAAAAAAAAGCAGACCTCCTTTTTTTTGGGAGGGGGGGAGAGGGAGAGGATGCCAGGAAGAAAAACAAAGTAGGTGGGGAGGGGGGTCCAAAGCTGGTTGTGTGTGTGTGTGTTGGTGGTGGGGGGGAAGAGGGTGTACAGGTAGTCCTCGAGTTACGACCAAAGTTGAGCCCAACATTTCCGTCTCTTGAGCGAGACATTTCTTGGGTGAGTTTTGTCCCGGTTTGAGACGTTTGTTGGGTAAGTTTTGTCCCGTTTTGCGACCTTTCTTGCCAGCCTTAAGTGAATCCCAGCAGCTCAGTTAATTGACAACATTGAATCTGGCCTCCCCGTTGGCTTCGCTTGTCAGAAGGTCGCAAAAGCGGATCACATCACACACGCACGCACGCACACCTAGGACACTGCAACGGTCATAAATATGAGCCAGTTGCCAAGCGTCTGAATTTTGATTATGTGACCGTGGGAATTGCTGCCACCACTGTAAGTGTATAAACCAGGGGTAGGCAACCTTGGCTCTTTTATGACTTGTGGACTTCAACTCCCAGAATTCCTGAGCCAGCATGGCTCAGCTTGGAAACTTCTCCATTTCCCCTCAGCATGACTGGCTCAGGAATTCTGGGAGTTGAAGTTCACAAGTCATAAAAAAGCCAAGGTTGCCTACCCCTGGAATAGAGCTAAATGGGACCTTGGAGGTCTTCTAGTCCAGGGGTAGGCAACCTTGGCTCTTTTATGATTGGTGGACTTCAACTCCCAGAATTCCTAAGCCAGCCGTGCTGAGGGGAAAGGGAGAGGTTTCCAAGCTGAGCCATGCTGGCTCAGGAATTCTGGGAGTTGAAGTCCACGAGTCATAAAAGAGCCAAGGTGGCCTATCCCTGGTATAAACGGTCATAATTCACTTTTTTTCAGTGCGGTTGTAACTTTGAACGGTCACGAAAACTGTTGAAAGTCGAGGTCTACCTGTATTAACCTAGCACAGGAGGAATCAACAGAAAGGCCATCATTGTGTAATTCTGCTTCATTCCTAGGATCTGTTTGCAGAAATCTAGAAAAGTCCTTCCTTTCTTCCTTCCTTCCTCGTAAGGCTGATAGAAAATTCCACAGCTATTATTGTGTGAAGTTGGTTGGTCTGAGAGAAAGTGACTATATTTGCATCGCCTCAGAAATCATAAACTATGGCTAACAAACTATGATAAAACAGGCATTTAAGTCCTTCCCTTCCTTCCCACACAGACAGTGATGGGCTCATAGTCCCACCAGCCCACCAGGTTGAAGATTAAACTTCAACCTAAGTCTCTATGCTTTTCATTAACATCTTCCCTTCCTACATTTGCCCACAACTTCCTTTATCGTTTTTTTTCCCCACCACAAAAAGGAGAAAAAAGGTAAAATGGTGACAATAGGAGAGAGAAGTCTTTGATCTTCCAGATGTGGTGCTTCAACAGCTGCAACTGCCTGGCTGGCAATCAGGATGATGGCATAGGCTCTTCAAAGAATGTGCTCTGGGCACCCAGTTTCCACACAGCATTTTTCTCAAACTCGGCAACTTTTAAGATGTTTAGCCTTCCAGCTTGCAGAATTCCTCAGCCAGCTAAGGCCACGGATCTTAAAGTTGCTGAGGGTGAGAAACACCGAGCTAGACGTAGCAATAAGCTTAAATTTAGTGGTTTATCAAACGAACCACCATCAACTGGGCTCATGCAATGCTCTCAGTCAACACTGAAGGAATGACATTTGATTTAGCACAATATGTAATCCAGTTACGGTTCTTGAATGGGAGAACTGGAAATCTTTTATCCAAAAGCAGACTCAGATTTTAATAGTTTCCTGAAGATAGATCTAGTCTTTCTGTATCCCCAATCAGTTTCCATCAATTATAATTATGGATGTGCGGTACAGGTGGTCCTTGACCAAAATAGGAGCTGGAAAATTGATCATTTAAGCCAGTGGTTCTCAACCTTGTATAATATTCAGTTAGATTCTCACAGGCATACAATGAATAGAGAGTTTCACTTTATACCAGTGGTTCTCAACCTTTTTAATGCCGCGACCCCCAACCGGTCATAAGTCGAGGACTACTCCACCGGTCGTAAGTCGAGGACTACTCAACTGGTGCAGCACCGTTTGCAGAATGGGACTTTTGGCGGGCTCAGCAGGGCAGAGACAGCCTGGACAATTCCTATTGGCTTTTGAAAGCCAATAGAATTAGACTCTATTCAAGAGAGTCTATTCTATTGGCTTTCAAAAGCCAATAGAATAAAAGGGAGTAGCACAGCTAAGGAAAAGGGGAAAAGAAAATGGTGGACTGCGTTGTTTGGCGACCCCCGTGAAATGGTCGTTCGACCCCAAATGGGGTCCCGACCCACAGGTTGAGAACCACTGATTTAAGCAGTGCAGACATTAACTGAGGCCTCGTGTGACTGCATTCCAATTTTACCAGCTGTTTTGCTGTGGTCATTAAGCAAATCACCATGGTTGTTAAATGAGACAGCCCATGACCCCAACTTGCGATCGTCCCTGCTTTGCTTGTCGGAAACCTGCTAAGAGGATCACAAATGGCAATCGTGGCTTCAGGACACTGGCGCTATCGTTGTCATAAATGTGCAAGGGTTGCCAGGTGCTAAATTAAGATAGCAATAGCACTTAGATGTCTATATCGCTTCACAGTGCTTTATAGCCTTCTCTGCGGTTTACAGAGTCAGCCTATTTGCCCCCCCAACAATCTGGGTCCTCATTTTACCGACCTTGAAAGGATGGAAGGCTGAGTCAACCTTGAGTCGGTCAGGATCGAACTGCCAAACTGCAGGCAGCCAGCACACAGCAGAAGTAGCCTGCAGTACTACATTCTAATTACTGCGCCACCATGGCTCGAGATTAGATAATCTTTATTGTTATTTTTCACTGTGGGCATCCTGGCACACATTAAAAATGAAATTCTGTTGCCTGTTCTCAAAAAAAAAGTATGTATCTACTCATACACATACTTAACACACATATTCGCATGCTATTACTTACATACATAAATATATATATATCTACACGTGAAGTGTTAATACCACTCTACAATGCCTTGGTAAGGCCACACATGGAATACTGCATCCAGTTTTGATCACTGCGATGTAAAAAAGATGTAACTCTAGAAAGAGTACAGAGAAGAGCAACAAAGATGATTAGGGGACTAAAGCATATAAGGAACAGTTGCTGGAATTGGGTATGTCTAGTTTAATGAAGAGAAGGACGAGGGGGGACATGATAGCAGTGTTCCAGTATCTCAGGGGTTGCCACAAAGAAGAGGGAGTCAAGCTATTCTCCAAGGTGCCTGAAGGCAGGACAAGAAGCAACCTAGAACTAAGGAGAAACTTCCTGACAGTTAGAACAATTAACCACTGGAACAACCTGCCTCCAGAAGTGGTGAATGCTCCAACACTGGAAGTTTTTAAGAAGAGATTGGACAGCCATTTGTCCGAAATGGTATAGGGTTTCCTGCCTGAGCAGGGGGTTGGATTAGATGACCTCCAAGGTCCCTTCCAACTTTACTATTATTATTATTACACCCATACATATACATATATATATTAATCGCTGTCCATTTTGAATACATAATGGAAAGAGGAAGCTTGAGAGTTCCCAAGGTTGATACTGTATGGGACAAAACTGTGGCTTAATCTGGATGTTTTGCTTCAGATACCACAAAGTATGAGCCGAGGTGGCGCAGCAGTTAGAGTGCAGTACTGCGGGCCACTTTAGCTGACTGTGTTCAGCAGGTCAGTGGTTCAAATCTCACCGGCTCAAGTTTGACTCAGCCTTCCATCCTTCCAGGGTAGGTAAAATGAGGACCCAGATTGTTGGGGGCAATGTAAATATATATATACATTGCTTACTGGTGTACACCGCTTAGAGAGTGCTTGCACTTAAAGCGGTATATAAGTCTCATAACTAAATAAATAAAATAAATAAGTCCCCCTCCAGAAGGCAACCAAGAAACAGGTTGTGGAGAGGATATGTAGCGTCCCAGACAGGCCTGCAGACCCTGCTCAAGCAGCGCTTATATGTCATGTCCTGGATGGAAGGGAGAGAACTGCCAATAATATTTTCTGCCGTCCTCACCACTCTCTGCACCGCCTGCCTGTCTTGAAGCAGTAACGCTTCCAAACCGGGCTGTAATGCGATACGACAGGATGCTCTCGATCACGTGATTATGATCACACGACTGTGGGGATCCTGCGGTGGTTGTAACTGCAAGGACCGGTGGTCTGTTTTTAAAATGCCATTGTAACTTCTAGCGGCGGCTAAAGAAATAGTCATACATTGAGGGCTACCTGCACTTTATATCCAAGCATAATACTTGGGCATATGGACTGACTATAATCTTGATCTACAGAAAACAACTATAATTTAATCAGTGCGATAAATTAGCTTAAAACAAGGCAAATCCCCTGTGCAGATTAGGTTGGGCTTCAAAACCATCATCCATAACAGGGATCTCCAACCTCAGGAACTTTTGAGACTTGTGGACTTTTAATTCCCAGAATTGGGAAAAGGGATAGGTCGCTTTTTTCAGTGCTGTTGTAACTTGGAACGGTCACTAAACGGAACTGTTGTAAGTCAAGGGCTACCTGTACTGGACCGGCATAGGCCCTCGGCTTACCGTCGGTCACGATGCGATCTACAGTTTGACTGGGACCCCACACAGTCCCACCGAGGGGAGGATACCCTGCCCCATTTCGGTAAGCGATAGCCATTGTCGCTGATAATTATCCATTGATGAATGCCTCTTTTTTTCTTCTTCTTCTCTCTTTTTGATCCCAGGGATACCCGAAGGATGAAAACCGAAAAGGAAGCCGCGGGCAGCCCCGCTGCTGAATCTGAGGGGAGCCTCCAGCTTGTTGTGACGGGCATTGTGGGAGAGGACTTGCCCGCGGCGATGCCGTCGCAGATTAAAATGGAACCAGAAGAAGGAAACATGGCGTCTTGGGAAAACCGGTGGCAGAATTTCCTCAAAGAAGCAGAGTCGTCTTGTTCCATGTGGGGAAACACCCCAGAGGACTCCTTGGGTGGCTGGGAAGGCCAGCAGGACGTCCTGGGCAGAAGGATCGTCACCGTCCCGACCGCCTTCAAGCAGGATGAACAAACCGGCTCTGAGGAAGCCCATCGTCAGCTCTTCAGGAGGTTCCGCTACCAACCGTCGGAAGGTCCCAGAATGGCTTGCAAGCGGCTGAGGAAATTCTGCTGGGGATGGTTGCAGCCAGAAAGACGCACCAAAGACCAGATCCTGGAGCTGGTGATCCTGGAGCAGTTCCTGGAGATCCTGCCTCGGGAGATCCAGAGAAAAATCCGGGGATATGGAGCAGAGACCTGCTCGCTGGCGGTAGCGCTGGCGGAGGAGTTCTTGCTGAGGCAGCAAGAGACGGAGCAGCCGGAAGAGGAGGTGAGGTTATCGAATGCGTCCTTATCTTTCAGGAGGGTGGGTGTTGCCGTTTCCCTGTGGGATAATTCCAGGTTCAGTTCCTCCGGCGCCTCGTGGAACGCTGCTTTTCATGCCCACGTAACAATACCCCCTGCAGGGTGGGGCTTCCTTAGTGATGTCACTGCCTATACCCAAGCATCGTGAAAACACATCCTGTTCCATGCTTGCTGGCAAAAAAACTAGGCCAGCCTGTTGCCATGGTGAAAAAAGTGAGGCTGTACATCAGGGGTCTTCAAACTTGGCCCTTTTACGACTGGTGGACTTCAACTCCCAGAATTCTTCAGCCAGCGTGCCTGGCTGAGGAATTCTGGGAGTTGAAGTCCACCAATCATAAAAGGGTCAAGTTTGAAGTTTTCTTGCTCTACATTTAGGCAAGAAAAACCAAATGCACGGGTATAGTGTAGGTCAGACATGTCAAACTCGTGACGTCACGTGACGTGCGACGTTTCCGAACTTTTTTCCCATTGCCGGCAACGGGGTGGGCACGGTTTGGTTGTGATTTGTCCGGCCCGCAGGCCAGCAATTTAACATCCCTGGTATAGGTGATACCTGGTGTTTTTATGACTTGTGGACTTCAACTCCCAGAATTCCTCAGCCAGCGTGCCTGGCTGAGGAGTTCTGGGAGTTGAAGTCCACAAGTCATAAAAGAGTCAAATTTGAAGACCCCCGGTCTACATTTAGGCAAGAAAAACCAAATGCATGGGTATGGTATAGGTGGTACCTGGCTCAATAGTAGTAACTGTGAGAGGGATCTCGGAGTCCTAGTGGACAATCATTTAAATATGGGCCAGCAGTGTGCTGCAGCTGCCAAAAAAAGCCAACACAGGGCTAGGCTGCATTAACAGAGGGATAGAATCAAGATCACGTGAAGTATTAATATCACTTTACAATGCCTTGGTAAGGACACACTTGGAATACTGCATCCAGTTTTGGTCATCACGATGTAAAAAAGATGTTGAGACTCTAGAACAATGGTTCTCAACCTGTGGGTCGGGACCCCATTTGGGGTCGAACGACCATTTCACGGGGGTCGCCAAACAACGCAGTTCACCATTTTTTCCCCCTTTTCCTTAGCTGTGCTACTCCCTTTTATTCTATTGGCTTTTGAAAGCCAATAGAATAGACTCTCTTGAATAGTCTAATTCTATTGGCTTTCAAAAGCCAATAGGAATTGTCCAGGCTGTCTCTGCCCTGCTGAGCCCGCCAAAAGTCCCATTCTGCAAACGGTGCTGCACCAGTTGAGTAGTCCTCGACTTACGACCGGTTGAGTAGTCCTCGACTTACGACCGGTTGGGGGTCGCGGCAATAAAAAGGTTGAGAACCACTGCTCTAGAAAGAGTGCAGAGAAGAGCAACAAAGATGATTAGGGGACTGGAGGCTTAAATATATTTCTGGAATTGGGTATGACTAATTTAATGAAAAGAAGGCCCAGGGGTGATGTGATAGCAGTCTTCCAATATTTATGGGGCTACCACAAGAAGAGAAATTTCCTGATTCTGAACTGTCAATCAGCAGAATATAAAATGGTGAGATTTTCAAACACATTCTCAGTGTTCAGCTGTTTTCTGCAGGGGTGTACTGATGCCTGCCCATCACAGCTTGCACTGTTTCATTCTGGACCACTTGAAACTTCCAGATAGTCTTCAAAAGGCCATCCCCATGTAGAGCAGGTTGCAGCAGTCAAGCCATCAGATGACCAGGCCATGTCTGAAAGTCCCTTTGATCTAGGAAAAGATGCAACTGGTGCACCAGTTGGGCAATTGAGCAAAGGTCTTCCTGACCAGGGCTGCCACCTGCCCTTCAGACAGGAGTTGTGAGTCCAGGGTGACCCCAAGATTATGGGAAAGGGTGACCTCTCCAAGATCAAAGATGGGGTACCCCCAGACGACACGTAAGGTTCTTTCTAACTCTGGAGTTGCTTTTGATCTAATTCAGATGTTCTCACCCTTGGCAACTTTAAGACTTGTGGACTTCAACTCCCAGAATTCCTCAGGCAGCTTTGGGAATTGAAGTCCACAAGTCTTAAAGTTGCCAAGGTTGAGAACCCCTGAACTAATTGTTCACGTTTAATATTCTTAATAAGGCAAGAAGAAACAAGAATACAAGAAAACACCCTTGAACAATGAATGTATCTCAACTTTCAATAGTTGCTTTCACACAGCACTAAATTTATCAAAAGAGAAAGAATTATTATTATTAGTTATTAATTAACAATTATAGTTAGTTGTAGCATCTTTCCAGATCTGGAAAAAAAGTTAGCCTGTATTGGAATTTTAGCAGTTAGACTTTACCTTAGCAGGCCAATTATTCAAGAATAGGTTGTCTGAAATTTTCCACTCTGGAGCAGCTCTTAATTCTGCAACCCTGAGTAAAAAATACAATGGACTCCTTTTTTTGTCTAGTTTCGACCTCCCTCCCTCAAAAAAGGTATAATAATCCCAACTCTCAAATTCTAATCTTCCATCTTTTTTTTTTCCGTTCCTTTAGGTCCCAAGTCCAGTTGATGAACAGGCTGGAGATTTCTGTGATTTTGGACAGCCGTCCCTGGAGACCCCAGAGAGACCCCCCTATAAAGAGATCAAGCCTGAGGGAAACGAAGAAATTTCTTCATTAGGTCAGGATTGTCTGTTTCTTCAGCTCTGGATTCTGTGTTATGAATCCTTTTGAGAGCAGAGATTGAACACGGATGCTGTTTAATTGGGCTTGCTTCTTGGCTTCCAATTCCTGGAATTTTTATTTTTGTGTGTGTGTGTGGTTATCAAACCAATACATGTTAGCCTATCCAGTTAACTATGATTGGGCAAAAGGGTTAACATTTCTATTTTCCTCTTTTTTAATTTTTTTTTTTTTTTTAATTTTTAGGCCGGCAGAGATGGTGGCAGATGATGCCACCTAGAGGGCATGACTCAGGTTTTGGGTTTGCCCAGTGTGTCTGTTTGCATATGCGTTTTATTTATTTAAATATTTAAATCGTTTTGTGTAGGCCCGTGTTTCTCAGCCTTTGCAAGTTTAAGACGTGTGGACTTCAACTCCCAGAATTCCCCCAGCCAGCGTGGGAAGTTGAAATCCACACATCTTAAAAGTTGCTAAGGTTGAGAAACACTGATATAATTCTCCAGGGTATATACCAGGGGTCTTCAAACTTGGCTCTTTTATGACTCGTGGACTTCAACTCCCAGAATTCCTGAGCCAGCCTGGCTCAGCTTGGAAACCTCTCCCTTTCCCCTCAGCGTGGCTGGCTCAGGAATTCTGGGAGTTGACGTCCACGAGTCAAAAGAGCCAAGGTTGCCTATCTCTGGCCTAGGCCTAGGCCGCTTTATGACTCGTGGACTTCAACTCCCAGAATTCCTGAGCCAGCCTTGCTGAGGAGAAAGGTTTTGGCTCAGGAATTCTGGGAGTTGAAGTCCACGGGTCATAAAAGACCGAGGTTGCCTAACCCTGCCCTACACCATTTCAGAGATGTGACTGTCTAGGACAGGGTTCTTCAAACTTCCTGGCTGGCTCAGGAATTCTGGGAGTTGAAGTCCACGAGTCATAAAAGAGCCAAGGTTGCCTACCCCTGTTATATACTCAGCTCTGCATAATCAGCCTTATGCTTACAAACATTTAACATTTTAGAAATCATAATAATATTGACAGTATGGTCATAATGTGCCGTGATGTGATGGCACAGTGGTAATAATGTAGTACCGCAGGCTATTTCCGTTGACTGCCGGCTGCCTGCAGTTTGGCAGTTCGAGTCTGACAGCTCAAGGTTGACTCAGCCTTCCATCCTTCCGAGGTCAGTAAAACGAGGACCCAGACTGTTGGGGGCAACAGGATGACTCTGTAAAACCGCTTAGAAAGGGCTGTAAAGCACTGTGAAGCGGTATATCAGTCTGAGTGCTATTGCAGTTGTTATAAATCCTTTTTTTTTAATCTTTAAAGGTTTTAAGTTAACTAAATAATAATATGATGATGATGAAGATGATATAATGTTGGAAGGGACCTTGGAGGTCATCTAGTCCAACCCCCTGTTCAGGCAGGAAACTCTATACCATTTCGGACAAATGGCTGTTCAGTCTCTTCTTAAAAACTTCCAGTGTTGGAGCATTCACCAATTTTGGAGGCAGGTTGTTCCACTGGTTAATTGTTCTAGCTGTCAGGAAATTTCTCCTTAGTTCTAGGTTGCTTCTCTCCTTGGTTAGTTTCCATCCATTGTTTCTTGTCCTGCCTTCAGGTGCTTTGGAGAATAGCTTGACTCCCTCTTCTTTGGGACAGCCCCTGAGATACTGGAACGCTTGCTATCATGTCCCCCCTCGTCCTTCTCTTCGTTAAACTAGACATGCCCAATTCCAGCAACCGTTCCTTATATGTTTTAGCCTCCAGTCCCCTGATCATCTTCATTGCTCTTCTCTGTACTCTTTCTAGATCTAGATCTAAATCAGCGGTTCTCAACCTATGGGTCGCGACCCCATTTGGGGTCGAACGACCATTTTACAGGGGTCGCCAAACAACGTGATCCGCCATTTTCCCCCCTCAGGGGGCGCCACCACGCATGCGCGGCTCACTGCGCATGCGCACCGCGTCCGTGTGGCCGGGGGTTGCCGTATAAAAAGGTTGAGAACCGCTGATCTAAATCATCAGAATGTTCATAATCTGTACAAACGCTACTGTCCCCCGATTAATATGGTGTGTTGTTTGTATTTTACGATAACAGCATAAAGCAGAATTATAACATTGTACATTTTCCCCCCGTTCTAGAAAGCGACCAAGAGACGTATCCGCCTATTGAGGAAGATCAGTCAGTCACTTTTGACAGGTCAGAGATCAAAGATGTTGTGGTTGATTATCCCGAAGAAGATGAAACGCAGAATTCAGAAGAGACGCCCGTTAACGAGCTGGATGGGGTCAACCTTTGGAGATTCTCTGTCCCCCCAAGGCAGCACAAAGATGGGCCAAGGCATTCCTGCCCCCTTTGCGGGAGAGCGTTTACCCGAAAATCAAGCCTGAATAGACATCTTATTATCCATACCGGAGAGAAGCCCTACAAATGTTCTCACTGTGGGAAAAGCTTCAATCGGAAGACCAATCTGCTCTCCCACGAGATGGTCCACGCCAGGGACAAGTCGTATCAGTGTTCGGATTGTGGGAAAAACTTCAAACCGAAGTGGGGTGTCAACGCCTACCAGATAGACCACACCGGAGAGAAGGTGTACAAGTGCATTTCTTGCAAGAAGAGCTTCAGGCAGAGATTGGAACTGGGGAGACTGTTGAACGGGCAGAAGAAGGAGATGGCCGCAGGACAGTTGAAAGGGGAGTGGAAAGATGGAGTCTTTGGTCCTCTAGAAGAACAGGAGAAGCAGGTGGAAGGCGAGGTCGCAGAAGAAAAAAACATAGCCACAATAGGTCCCTATGACGACCTCGATAAACTTCACAGCTCGCCGGCGTTGTATAAGGGAAGGCAGGGCAGCCCCTGCCCGATTTGTGGGAAGGTCTTCGCCACGCAGTCGAGTGTGAATCGACACAAGAGAATCCACACCGGAGAGAAGCCGTATCAGTGCTCCGACTGTGGGAGAAGCTTTAACCAGAAGACGACTCTCCTAACCCACATTGTGATCCACACTGAGCAGAAGCCATATCAGTGCTCCGAGTGTGGGAAACACTTCCGGCATTCCTCGGGCCTGTTGGTGCACCAGAGGATGCACACGGGAGAGAAGCCCTACAAGTGCGCCATCTGCCGGAAGAACTTCACCCAGCGTGCACACGTGGTCAAGCACTTTGTGAGAAAGCACGCGCGCGAGAAACCGTCAGCTTACCTTTCTCAGCCCCCACAGTAATGGCGGGCAGCTGGAATAAGATGGCACTCTTTCACCTTTTAGTTTGGAAATTGATTTCTCCTCAGGAGCCCCTCCTTCCTGTCCTCACCACTTTTGTTTCCTTGTCGTTTGCAGCACTGAGCACTTAAACCAGGAATGCACGACCCGCAGCCTCAAGTCGCAAGGGGTGGGGGTGCCGTTTTGCAGGAGAAACACTCAAATTAAGACCTAAAATAGACTTGACTGTGCTTTAAAATGGCTCCTCCGGAAACTCGGCTGGAGGGGGAGAAGGGAAAGATGGAAAGATGGAACTGTCAGCTGCCTCAGCGAAATTGCTGAGTCCGTGAAACAGGTGCTGAGGCGAAGGTTCCCAAAGGCAGTGAAACAACATCTTAACTGTATGGGTAGTCCTTGCTTACTGACTGCTTTATTCAGTGACCAGTCAAAGTTACATCAGTGCTGAAAAGCTAACTTTGCGACTGGGGTCTGCACTTAACGACCTTCAAAGCGTTCCTCGATCATGTGTTCGCTCTTACAGTCAGTATGCTTTGTCCTGTGCCTGACCCGTTGTTTTTCTTTTTTTTTCCCCCTTCTCCTTTGCAGGTTGGAGAAATTGGAGAAGTTTACAAGAGAGCAAGCAGGCACACAATGGGGAATACACATTGAAAGCAATATATATGGCCATAGCAGCCAGTATATTCTCCATTGTGTACCTGCTTACTCTCTTGTAATCCCATTCTCTTCAAACTCTCTACTGTATAAGTGGGGTGGGGAGAAAACAGGTCAGGCATAGGAGAGCCTGCCTACAGAAAACCTTTTTTTTATGCCCCTTTACAGAAAGGAGAGATTGGAGATGAAAGGATTACAAGAGAATAAGCAGGGCAGACAATGGGGAATACTTTGGGCTGTTTACATAGTCAGTATCAAGAGATTGATTTCAATGTGTATTCCCTATTGTTTGCGTACTCCTTTACAATCCCTTTCTCTCCAGTGAATATAAATATATACATTAATTCCCTTTTTTCTTATTATCCCAGTGCCGGGCTTAGCATTCCAAAGGGTCGGGGGAAATAGAGGAAACAGAAGCCCAGTGACAGTCATGTGATTTCCCACTTAGCGACCACTTCACTTAACAACAGCTGTTGGTCCCAATTGTGGGAGCTAAACTTGGACTACCTGGGTTCCAGACTACGGTAGCCATATCAAAGAGTTGGCAAGTTTTTGAGTGAATGGGAATGACTGCAATGTGTAACTGGTTGTAGGTAACCCTGGGGTTCTTTTTGCACTGCAGCTTTTTCAGATGAAATGCTTGGTTTTTATGTTAGTTTTTAGGTATCCCTTAGTATATGTGTGGAGAGGAGAGATGAAAATGTGTAACATTGTGACATAAGCCCCCACCCCTTTAGTATATGTGCCAGGACATACGCACATAAGAAAGGGACACAGCTTGCTGTGCAATGCTGCCACGCTGCTTTCATCATGTTGATTTGGGTTCACCTGTAACACTTTTTAATACTTTTTTAAAATTTTGAATTTTCACGAGAACTTCAAACATTTACATAGTGCTGGTACAATTTTAACAGGCCCTTAATTTTCGGATGACAAACTGTTTCCCAGACGCTGTGCTAATACTGTTGCTTAACCGTGGCGATTTGAAGAGGTGGGTACTTCAGCATGGGGAATCCGTCTTCTGAAATGTTATCTAGACATTTTTATTCTTTAGCATTGACTGATGTGGCTGCTATAAGTAGGGAACTGAATGACTTTTTAAACTTGGCTGTTTCTTATCCCAGCCATCAAATATGTATAGCAAACTTCACTTTGGAAAGAAATTGAATCTATTGTTATGTTTACTCAATTATCATTAACGTAACCCGATGCTTGTTTTCATCCTCTGCATTCCTGCGTTCCTGCTGAATTAGGTTGAAAATATTTCAGCCCTTTGACTAATTTCTCAGAAATTAGTTTCAATTTGGTTCTCTGTTGCAAGTAAGTGATGGGCACAATCTTTGTCAATGGAGGGGGAAGGTAGAAATTTGTTACTCTTGGCAGAAGCTGATTAGAATAAACCTAATGGGAACATTGGATCAGAGGCAACATCTCTTGTCACATGTCCAGTATGGGAATTATTGCAACAGAAATTTCTCTAATATTCTTGCTTACTTTAGAGTCGGGTTATTGTGATGGCATTTTTTTTTTCTGGACAAAGAAATATTCATTGGTATGGGAAGTGGATTTATGCAAAAGGATAAAAGATCTCCACTTAATGTCAGACTAGATTTTCAGGGAATAGTATTCCCAAGGTCAAAATTCCATTTTTTAAAATTAAGGGAAAAAACCCATACCTTGAAATCTGAGTCTTCTTTTCAAAGACCACATTAGATCTTGGAGGGAGGACAGAGAATATAGAATAGAACAACAACTTTATTGTCTCTTTGAATGTACGCTAATTGGCATACACATTAAAATGAAATTTCGATGCATACAGCTCCCAAAGGGTCACCACCTCCCATATAGACTACATAAATATGACAAAAAAAATAAATACAGAATTATGCATATACCCACATATATGACACAGAGAAACAACAAACTGGTATAGGGTTTCCTGCCTGAGCAGGAGGTTGGACTAGATCATGGCTTTTCAACCTTTTCACCCATTATACCACTTTTAGGATATAGCAATATCCGAGTACCACCAGTCGCCTAGCAAGATGTCAAAAATATGTTGACCCCCCCAAAAAAAAACCGGAAAAAAGTGATAAAGTACAGATAGTTCTCAACTTACAACAGCTCACTTAGTGAGTGTTCGAAGTTACAATGGCACTGAAAAAAGTGCCCCCCCCCCCAAGCCACAGCTGAGCAAGATACCTGCCTGCCCACCCAGCGGCACTCTTTCACTTGTCTGAGGTTTCCATTGTTGTGAGCATTTCTGTTGAGGATTGGCAGCGGGGGGTGGGGGGGTGTTTGTTTTTTATTCCCCCTGTCTGCTGGGTGGTTGGAGCAGATTTTGGTTACTTCACATGACCCTGGGACACTGTGACCATCATAAATATGAATCAGTTGCCAAGCATCTGAATGTAAATCACGAGACCCTGGAGATGCTGCAACATTCCAGCTGATCGGCGCTTCTTTTAGGCTCAGCAGAAGCAACCAGGATCAGCGTCGAGTTCCAGCTGGAGCCTGGCGCTGATCCTGGCGCTTCCGCTCAGCCCTGACAGCCCTGCAGCTCCAGCCATCTCTCGCTCAAACTTGTGCGGTGCTGCCATCGGTTCAGCTCATTCCCCTCCCCTGCTACCACTTTTCTAGGATGTTCGCGTGCCACCTGCCAGGTGCCAATGTACCACAGGTGATACCCGTACCACTGGTTGAAAAGCCCTGGACTAGATGACCTCCAAGGTCCCTTCCAACTTTATTATTATTATTATAACACAGTCTAGTTCGGATTATGTATAGATGTGATGGCAAGAAAAATGAACCTTGCAAGTTTACCAGACGGATGGCATAGGGAGCAAAGCTATTACAGAATTGGGTAGTCCTACTAGAAATACTTCAAAACCTCCTCCCAGAGGGGAGCAACAGGAACAGACCGTGAAGTGGGTGTGTGGAGTCTCGAACAATGCTTCAAGCTCTAAGCACATAGCGCTTATAGGCAGCGTCCTGAATCCCAGGGAGCGAGCTTCCTATGATCTTCCCGGCTGTCCTTACCACTCTATGGACTTTCTATCTGAGGCACTGTGGCCACCAAACCAGACAGCGATGCAGTTTGTTCAAATGTGCCTCTGTAAAAAGTGGACAGGACAGAAGGAGAAAGACGTGCTCTCCTCATCCGACGCAGGAAATGCAGACGCTGTTTTGCACGCTTCACTAAGGGTGAAGTGTGGAGAGACCAATTCAGATTGTTATGATCTGCACCCCCAGATACTTCATAGTGTTGACCACTGCTACAGTGGCATCCTTGATAGTGGAGTGTGGCTATGCCGGCTTTTTGTAAAATCCACAGTGCTCTTCAGATTCATGAGAAATCTTATGAGATTTCAAGATCCCAGCTTTTTAAGATGATTTCGTTTTTCTTAATACGCACACATGTACAATAAAAGTCCCATTTCCTGTAACTTTTACCTGGGCGAAGGTGCGCCACAGGTAAAACTTTTTGAATCGAGGCACCTCAGATGGGCTAACTTTCAGAACGCAGCCAGACGTGGGACACACAACACCCTGTGGGATTGAGATTTTGCAAAATTTATAAAACATTCTATGACATAGACATTATAATAAAGCAGTTTATGACATAGTCAGGTTGGTCTAGTGCAGGGGTTCTCAAATGTGGCCCTTTTATGACTGCACTTCAACTCCCAGAATTCCTCAGCCAGATGGCTGAGGAATTCTGGGAGTTGAAGTCCACCAGTTATAAAAGGGCCACATTTGAAGACCCCTGGTCTAGTGGTTAAGGCACAAGACAAGAAAGCGGGAGACCATGAGTTCAAGTCCCATCTTAGCCAGGAAAGCCTACTGGGTGATTTTGGGCCGATCTCTCTTAGCCCGGCCCACCTCACAGGGTGGTGGTTGTGGGGAGAATAGAAGTTAGATGTATTGGATATGTTGCCCACCTTATTTGTAAAAATAATACAGGCGGCATATCAATAACTATAAATAATACAAAATGTCATAAAACATTTCCTTTGCTGATGTTTGAATGGCCTACAGTTCCAAATGGGTTATTTTTAAGATGGATACGGTAACACAAGAGCAGAGTTGGAAGGGACCTTGGAGGTCTTCTAGTCCAACCCCTGCTCAAGCAGGAGTCCGTGTACCATTCCAGATACGTGGCTATCCAGTCTTTTCTTACAAGCCTCTAGTGATGAAGCACCCACAACTGTTGACTAGATCCGGGGTGTTGCTTAGTAAGGAAATGCAGGAAAGCAGAAGTTGCCTTTTAAGCTTTACGTTTTTATTCAGCTGAACAAAGACGGGCCTCTCTAAAAGAGAGAAGCCCCAAATGACAGGAAATCTTTTTTTATATACACATTTTATTGGTTTTTTTTTTTAATTTTTACATCAAAGTGCTCAGGAAAACACCATGTGAAAGGGTAATCAATCATAGCAAAACAAGTCATGTATATATAACTAAAATTAATACCTTAACAATTCCCCCTTCTATTTCCCTCATACGATATAACAAATTTAGCTTAATCTATTTCTTCTTAAAATTCAATCAATCCACAGAATCATCCCTATTACATCTATATAAATCACTCCTGCTTTTAAGCTCCACTAATTTCAATTAACATATTCCAATTAATATTAAACAAACATATTAATAAAACTTTGGGTATCCCTTCTACAACGCTCATAATATTCCAAGAATAACATTCTAATACTTTCACATATATTCCATCTCTTAATTTAATAAATCATTAATTAATACCCTTTCTTCTCTTATCATAGCTCTCTCTAATTCTTCTGCTATTACAAAATAGTTTTCTATATAAACAGAGTAAAAAAAACAACAAAAAAATCATTTCGACCTGTTAAGTAAAATTTAAATCTCAATCAAATTAACTATCGTATCTAAGACAAACATATTATTACACCACTTATTATCTTACTGCTTTCATTTACTCAATTAGATTGCCAAATCAGTCCAAATCTCTCAAGCCTTTTTGACCCAATAATTAAAATTTTAAATCACATTTAATCACATGACAGGAAATCTTTATACTTGTTGGTTACATAAGCAATCCACCCAGAAAGACTTCACCAGACTTGGCAGAAGAAAGCAGAAATATTTAAAATGTTCCTTTTTGGGTGTTTCCCTAAAGACACTGCACATTCTCGGGTGACCTGGGACATTTGGTGTTTTCCATGCTGACCTTCTATGACTCTGCATCCATGACTCTGTCAGTATCCAGAGACAGCGGGGCCATCTGCACATATTCACAATTTATGCTTTCTATGCTTTTCCCCCTGATTCCGGGTCAACACAACTTGTGAAGGCTAGCCTTTCCACTGATTAATTGTTCTATGAGGAAATTTCTCCTTATTTTTAGGTTGCTTCTCTCTTTGATTAGTTTCCATCCATTGCTTTTTTCTGCCTTCAGGCGCTTTGGAGAATAGCTTGACTCCCTCTTATTGTGGCAGCCCTTGAGATATTGGAACACTGCTATCATGTCCCCCCTTGTCCTTCTCTTCATTAAACTAGACATACCCAATTCCTGCATCTGTGCCTATATCCCAGCTTTTCCAATGAAGACCTTAGAACAGTGTTTCTCAACCTTGACAAATTTAAGGCATGTGGACTTCAACTCCCAGAATTCCACAGCCAGCATTGCTGACTGTGGAATTCTGGGAGTTGAAGTCCACATGCCTTAAATTTGTCAAGGTTGAGAAACACTGCCTTAGAAGCTCTGTCATTTTTGAAGACATTGAGGAAACTGGTAAGAAAATATCTCTGAAAGGATAATCCAATAATAGATCATGGCTTCTTTCGGAGAGAGGAAGAGATGGAGTGTCAAGATTCCAGTTGAAGAGCCCAATGAAGTAAACACACCAGAGAGAGACATTGCAATCTCTTAATGTAAAACTTTATTTGGCATAACATACCGGAATAGACAGTAGAAAGAAAACCAGCTCTATCAATATGGCAGGAATTAAAATTATAATTAAAAGAGTAAAACCTTCCCTCCCCTCTCTGACAGTTCAGGTCACATTGTCCAATTGATCTTCGGACGTTATTACAAGAAGAAAGTCTCTGTTCGCCAAAACATCTCTTCAGTGACATCGGCTCTCACGCTAACAACAACAACAACAACAACAACAATGGAGTTGGAAGGGACATTGGAGGTCTTCTAGTCCAACCACCTGCCCAGGCAGGAAATCCTATACCATTTCGGACTGGCTGTCCAGTCTCTTCTTAAAAACTTCCAGTGTTGGAGCATTCACTGCTTCTGGAGGCAGGTTGTTCCACTGGTTAATTGTTCTGTCAGGAAGTTTCTCCTTAGTTCTAGGTTGCTTCTCTCTTTGATTAGTTTCCGCCGGTTGCTTCTTGTCCTGCCTTCAGGCGCCTTGGAAAATAGCTTGACTCCCTCTTCTTTGTGGCAGCCCCTGAGATATTGAAACACGGCTATCATGTCCCCCCTCGTTCTTCTCTTCACACAAATAGAAGCCACCTGTGCATTCCAAACGTTTTCTCTCCCCCCTCATAACTGTAGGCTAGCTAGCTCAGGCTGGCTGAGGAATTCTGGGAGTTGAAGTCCACAAGTCATAAAAGGGCCAAGTTTGAAGACCCCTGAGATAGAAGCAGCGTGGCAGTTCTAATGCAAGAGGGTCTTCATTAGCTTGACAGGGAGATTATTTAAGAGTTGACAACCCTGGGCTAAACACTTCAGGTGTCCAGGGAGGGTAAGGATGATCAAATATGCATTGTGATGTCATAATTCCAACCCTCTGATTTACATATTGATGCTTGGGAGGTGGTTATGAGAGGGTCTCCAATGTGGTGTCTCATTTTTTCCCTCATAGCAGATAGTACCAGATGCCTATATCGAAGTCAGCATGTGAAAAGAAGGACTAGGAGTGACATGATAGCAGCGTTCCAATATTTGAGGGGCTGTCACAGAGAGGAGGGGAACAACCTATTCTCCGAAGCAACCGAAGGCAAGACAAGAAGCTATGGATGGAAACTAACCAGGGAGAGAGCCTAGAACAGTGGTGGCGAACCTATGGCACGGGTGCCAGAGGCGGCACTTGGAGCCCTCTCTGTGGGCACACAGACTGTTGCCCCAGCCTTGCCTCCCTCCACGACCCCCTCGTCTCCAGCAGCCCCCCAAAAGGAGAGTCGCCCCTGAGCGTGGCCCACATGGAGCACCACAGCTAAGGACATGGCAGGCAGGCAGAGTAGACAAGAGTCTGCCCTCACACCCCATCATGCAGTTGTTGCTGCAGGGTGCAGGCAGGTGTGGCTGCCATAGTACTGCTAGGCTGCCTGGGCGATCTGCAGTGGGCCCTGGAGGCGGTGAGTGGCCCTACGGGCAAGCGGGGTGGGGAATGGGGGTGGGGTGGGGGCGGGGCAGGGGGTGGGGCGGGGGCGGGCTTAGTTTTTGGGTACTCGGTCTCTAAAAGGTTCGCCATCACTGGCCTAGAACTAAGGAGAAATTTCCTAACGGTGAAGACAATCAGCAGAATGGCTCGGCTTCCGAAGTTGTGGGTGCTAGTCACGTAACCTAGATAAAACAGTGTTTCTCAGCTTTGGCAACTTTTAAGATATCTGGACTTCAACTCCCAGAATTCCCCAGCCAAACATTTTGAAGTTGCCAAGTTTGAGAAACATTGGTCCAGTTCGGAGCTGGGGCCCCTTTATGATTTGTGGACTTTTAACTCCCAGAATTCCTGAGCCACCATGGCTGGCTCAGGAATTCTAGAAGTTGAAGTTGTCAGAAGTAAGTCTTCATCCTGGTTCATCCAAGCCGGGAATAAATAAGCAACATGGCGATTACTTTGGGAAGAAGGTTACAGTTTATTGAAGAAGCAGAAAGATGGTCCTTGCAAGAAAAAGCAGAGGAGAGGACAGAGGAGTTGAGCACATGGGCAGTAGGCTTTTATATCCCCTCTAGCCTTGTTTGGAATAGTAATAGTAATAGTAGTAAAGTTGGAAGGGACCTTGGAGGTCATCTAGTCCAACCCCCTGCTCGGGCAGGAAACCCTACACCATTTCGGACAAATGGCTGTCCAGTCTCTTCTTAAATACTTCCAGTGTTGGAGCATTTACTGCTTCTGGAGGCAAGCTGTTCCACTGATTAATTGTTCTCACTGTCAGGAAGTTTCTCCTTAGTTCTAGTTTGCTTCTCTCCTTGATTAGTTTCCACCCGTTGCTTCTTGTCCTGCCTTCAGGTGCTTTGGAAAATAGCTTAATTCCCTCTTCTTTATGGCAGCCCCTGAGATATTGGAATAGTTTCCTGTTCCTTTGGCATGAACCTTGAGGCTATTTCTGAGTGTTTGTCTAGGCCACAGGTCGGCAACCTGCGGCTCCGGAGCCGCATGCGGCTCTTTGAGCCTTCCCCTGCGGCTCCCAGCCTCCTCTGCCTTTGCAGAGAGAGACAGAGACAGAGAGAGGAATTGCACTTCCCTGCTTCTCTCTCTCTCTCTCTTTTTGTGTGTGTGTGTGTGTGTGTGTGTGTGTGTGTATAAAAAAAAGAGAGTACACTCACAGTGTTCTCCGAGGAGCTGAAAAGCTTACTGGACGGAGCTCTTCCCTTTGCTGCGTCTCTGCAGGAAGCAGGAAGGGCAGGAGAGAGCTAGCTAGCCCAGCTAGGCTGACTCAGGAATTCTGGGAGTTGAAGTCCATGAGTCATAAAAGAGACGAGGTTGCCTACCCCTGAGATTGTTGGAGAACAGCCTGAAGCTTGTCAGGTGAGCAGCAGATAGGAGAGGGGGGGGAGAAAGAGAGAGAGAGAGAAAGAGAGAGAGGGAGAGAGAGAGAGAGAGGAAAGAGAGAGAGAGAAAGAAAGAGAGCGGGGGAAGAGGAGTGGCAGACCAAGGGCAAATAGAGAGGGAGAGAGAGAGAGAGACCCTTTTGACATCTAAAATGAAGATAACACTGCATATATCCTTTTTTTACCTGTGTGTGTGTGTGTGTGTGTGTGTGTGTATGTATATATATACATATACATATATATATATATACACACACACACACATACATACACACACACACAAACACACACACACAAACACACACACACCTATAATAAAGGTAAAAAAGGATATATGCAGTGTTATCTTCATTTTAGATATCAAAATGGTTTTGCGGCTCCCAGTGTTTTGTTTTTGGTGGGAAACGGGTCCAAGTGGCTCTTTAAGTGTTTTGGGTTGCCTACCCCTGGTCTAGGCCTTGATATCTGTGGTTTAATCCTATTATCATAGCCTGCTTCCCAGGTGATGGGGCTAATGACTCCTAGAGTTTGGGTGGGGCATGCAGATTTTCTCTTTGTCTTCTTGAGTACTCTGGCTTCAACTTTCTGATGGTTTTACATCTGCACTTGTATGGGGTTAGCTCTTGCTTGGGGCAGAGAGATAGACTTGGAGCCAGGTTTGGTTTTAAAAAAAAAATCCTTTGGAGGAAAAATATATTTTTCTGCCCTTTTAATATTTCCTTCTGTGAGCTAACTTCCCTCAAAGTCCACAAGACAGAAAAGGGCCATGTTTCCCACCCCGGGTCTAGTTAAATAATTTGGAAAAGGGCAGAACTAATTCTACACTGTATGGATCAGGGGTCTTCAAACTTGGCCCTTTTATGACTTGTGGACTTCAACTCCCAGAATTCCTCAGCCAGCGTACCTGGCTGAGGAATTCTGGGAGTTGAAGTCCACAAGTCATAAACGGGCCAAGTTTGAAGACCCCTGGTATAGATAATTCCCTTGTAATGTCTCTCCCCTTCTTACATCTTAGTTTATATAATTATAAACTTATAGATTATACATAGATTATATAGATTTATATAATCACAAATCTATGATTGCTTCGTTGCGTCAGTACGGTTGAGATAGTATTCTTTGTTACACTGCCTTCCTATTTTTTGAAACTATTGGTAAAAATAGAAAAAGAGCCTCGGAGACCATCTTTAGTTTAGGGTCTTTCTCGCTTGTGAAAGACTACGTTTCCCAGGAGCCTTTGCGAGGCACATAGGCACCTTCCCCGGAGGCTTTTTTTCCTTCTTTTGTTTTCTTTTTCCTTTTTGCAAAGGGCGGCCTGAGGGAGGGGGCGCAAAACAATAAAACAAAACCCACCTTTTCACACGGGGACCCTGTTCTGGTGAGGGGGAAGCTTTACAAACATAATACCCATACTCACACACCCACACCCACCCACACACACAAAAAGGAGCTCTTAAAAAGCAGCCCAATGGAGAGAAGTGCATCGCAGATGCAACTGCTAGTTGGCCCTTCCAGCCTCGCCCCTTCCTGCCCAGCAACCCTCCCACGGAAGCGGCTGTATTTATTTAATGCTCCTTGCCTTGCGGCGAGCTCTACTTCCTGGTGGGGGAGGCGTCCTCATTTTTTTCGGGGGTTTCTCCCGCGGGAATCCTGGTGAGTGGCCGATCGGAGGGTTTTTAAGGGCTTTTGCAACGGGGTGTAAGGCTAAGCCCCATTGATTTCAATGGGATCGACTCCCCGGATAGTCCTAAAAGCAAACCCAGGAAAAGATGGACTTCCTAAGCAGCCCAGAGGCGGAGGAGGTTTGCGTCGCGGAGTTGCCACCCCTAACATTTCACGTCTTAGTTTTTTTGGGGGGCAGGGGTCTGGTTCCCCCCCCCTTCAGCCATGGAAGCTACTGGGGGCCCTTTGGGCCGGCCCCTCCCTCTCAGCCCCAGAGCCAGGATGGGGAAGGAATGGGGAGACCCAATTCTAGCCCCCCCTCTTAGCCATGGTAGTTTATTGGGGTTCTCTGTGCCAGTCCTTCTCTTTGGGGGGGGGGGTTAGAGGCTGGGGTGCTTTCTCTGCCCCCTTGAGCTTCTGAAGAAACATAGTTAAACTCCTATGTTTGGGGTCAAGCCAGTATCTTTATTTATTTATTTATGAGACTTATATACCGCTTTAAGTGCAAGCACTCTCTAAGCGGTGTACACCAGTAAGCAATGTATATATATATACAATATATATCTTGAACCATAATCGTATCCAAAGGGGTTGGCCTGAGATGCAAAGCCCCCAAAGACTTGCCAAGGTCAAGGTGTTGTGCGGAGACAGGTAGTCCTCTCGTTAACGACTGCAAATGAGCCCAAAATGTTTTTTTTTAAGTTTTTATTGGTTTTTTTAAAAATACAGTTCAACGGTGTGTCGTCTTGAGTTCATCGTTCACTAGTACAAATTAAATCCCTAATCCCTTGCTCGTTTCTCCAACCATTGGTAAAATAAGTCCCACAGTTGAAAATGTGCTGTGTCTTCTTTTCCGTTCACTCTCAGAGCGAGTCTGTCCATTTCTGCGCAGTCTAGTATTTGTTTTAATTATTTCCTCCTCCATTTTTCCATTTTGGTGCAAATAGGTCTTGCTGCTGTTGTCACATTTCTGTTGCTCATTTGTTAAGTGAGGTTTTTGCCCTGTTTTACGACCTTTCTTGCCACAGTTGTTAAGTGAATTGCTGCAGATGTTAAGCTAGTAAGACTTTAAAGTGGATCTGGCTTCCTTCATTGACTTTGCTTGTGAGAAGGTTGCAAAATGCGATCACAGGACCCCAGGATATTGCAAACCTACATAAATATGAGTCAGTTTCCAGGAGTCTGAAATTTGATCATGTTACCTTGGAGATGCTGCAGTAGTGTGAAAAATGGTCATAAGTCACTTTTTTCAGTGCCGTTGTAACTTTGAACAGTTACTAAACAAACTGTTGTAAGTTGAGGACTACCTGTACAGTTGTTCAGCCTTGACCCATGCTGGTGAGTTGTTACAACAAAGTTCCTATTTTTTACATCTGAATAACTGCACCTCGGAGCTGTAGAAACACTAGCTTTCTCAGCGCAAATTGGGGAGAGAAATATTTTCCTATTATCACAGGGGTAGGCCACCTTGGCTCTTTTATGACTTGTGGACTTCAATTCCCAGAATTCCTGAACCAGCCA
Organism: Crotalus tigris; assembly: GCF_016545835.1. Classification (NCBI taxonomy): domain Eukaryota; kingdom Metazoa; phylum Chordata; class Lepidosauria; order Squamata; family Viperidae; genus Crotalus; species Crotalus tigris. Next base: position 131,321 of record NW_024098302.1, on the reverse strand, counting down.
TGCTGGGGAAAGGGAGAGGTTTCCAAGCTGAGCCAAGGCTGGCCCAGGAATTCTGGGAGTTGAAGTCCACGAGTCATAAAAGGGCCAAGTTTGAAGAACCCTGTCCTAGACAGTCACATCTCTGAAATGGTGTAGGGCAGGGCTAGGCAACCTTGGCTCTTTTATGACTCGTGGACTTCAACTCCCAGAATTCCTGAGCCAGCATGGCTAAGCTTGGAAACCTTTCCCTTTCCCCTCAGCATGGCTGGCTCAGGAATTCTGGGAGTTGAAGTCCACGAGTCATAAAAGGGCCAAGGTTGCCTACCCCTGTACTATCAGTTCAGAATTTGTCTCCATCCAGTTTAAATACTGATCACGTTCCCTGAAGGGTAGCTGCTGTTTCTCATCCTCTGGGAGTCCCCTAATGGAGCTCTGGGTTCAATTCCTACTTTTTGCCCCTTTCAATGTTGTATTTTTTTTTTTTAAAAGCCCAGCTATATAGGGCATACCAGAGCAATTGGTTCAGGAATTGCTGTTGCTAAATGATACAAAAATCACATGACTGCACTACTTAGCAACAGCAGTTCTGGCAGTCCCAGTTGTTATTGTTAAGCTAGGACAGGGGTCTTCAAACTTGGCCCTTTTATGACTTGTGGACTTCAACTCCCAGAATTCCTCATCCAGGCATGCCAAATTCTGGGAGTTGAAGTCCACAAGTCATAAAAGGGCCAAATTTGAAGACCCCTAAGCTAGGAGCATGTGGGAGGGAGGACTTCACATGATTGTGACTTCCTGCCGGCTTGCCTGTTCTTTGCTTGTGGGAAACCAGCCAGGAAACATCCAAAATTGTGATTATGTGACCATGGGATACTGCAAAACTTGAAACTCCCAAGGATGGTCGTAAGTACCACTTGTTCAGTCCCAATGTAACTTGGAATGCTTGCTGAATGAACGGTCATAAGTCAACAACTGCCTATATAGGTTGGACTCAACTTGCAACCATTCATTTAGTGACCATTCAAAGTTACAAGGGCACTGTAGTGACTTATGACCAGTTTTCACGCTTATGACCGTTGCAACAGTCCCATGATCGCATGATCAAACTTCGGGTCCTTGGCAACTGGCATGTATTTATGACGGTTGCACTGTCCCGGGATCATATGATCACCCTTTGTAACCTTCCCAGCGTCTTTCAACAATCAAGTCAACGAAGGAAGCCAGATTTGCTTAACAACTGCAGTGATTCACTTAACCACTGTGGCAAAAGATCGTAAAGTGGGGCAAAACTCACTCGCTTGTAGGAACAGAAATTTGGGGCTCGGTTGTTGTTGTAAGTTGAGGACTACCAGCATGTGTCGACAGGCTTCGGGACCCCTTTTATCCCCCCCCCAAAAAATGTGTGCTTTGCTGTGTTGATTGGCAAGATGGGAGCTGCTCTTCCCTTGTTGATTTACAACAGGGGCCTTCCAACTTGGCAACTTTAAGACTTGTGGACTTCAACTCCCAGAATTCCTCAGCCAGCCTGTGGCTGTTTTAATTGCCCACGCGGCCGATTGATGGGTCTTACGGAAGGCTAGGTCCCATTTCCTGTCCTCTGCCTTAAGTGCCTCAGCCATGTCCCCGGAGACCGCTGTCTGGGACACCAGAGGGGTCCAGGGTTCGTCTACCTTTGGTACCTCCAGCGCCTCAGTTAGATCTGTGGAGGTGCTAAATATCCTTTTGTCCGTTCCGCCAATAGAGGGGAAGGAAGATGGGGAAACCCATTGCTTCTTGATCCCTGTGAGGAATATGGAGGGGCAGGGAACATGGTGTTGGGCTGTCACGGTTTCGAAGAAAACTGGGTTCGGACTCACCTCGGATGTGGCTTGTGGCTGAGGGAACTGATCGGACCCTATTGTTGTGATTCGGTGCCAGCCTATGCTCCCAACAGCTGAGTCTGAGGGATCTGAGGAGGAGGTGGAGGAGGCATTTGAAGGGCCATCAGGGGCAAAGGGAGGCTCCGATGAATTACAGGATTCACGGTTTGATGCAGAGCCTGGGCCCTCCAGTCGTGTTCCTGATGAAGCTCAGCTGTGTGAGGAGAATGAGTCAGACTTGGAGGACTCACACCTGATGGACATGCTAATTGATGCACGCACACGTCAATTAGCGAGAGTAAATCAGCAGCAGTCAATACGGCAACTCCAGAGTAAAAGGAGAAGGCACTGAGAGGCAACGCCTTGGGACTGCTGTATAAAAAGAGGAGGTGTGGGCGGTGCTGGTTGCTGAAGGCAACCATTTGCAAAGTACTTCTTGGGATCCTGGTCTGTTCATCTTGCTTGTGACTACTCTTCTGTTGCATCGTGTTTTCTGTGGACTAGTTCCTTCATGTGGATTGCGTTTTGCTGTTTGTGTTTTGGACTATTTGGCAGGTTTGTCACGCATATTAAAAGGGGTTTGTTTTGTTTTAAAGTCTCCAGCCTATTTTATCAACAGGGGTTTGGTCTTTGTGCCTTTAACAAGGACGGCTATAGGTTGGGATAGAACACCTCCAGCGCCTCAGTTAGATCTGTGGAGGTGCTAAATATCCTTTTGTCCGTTCCGCCAATGGAGGGGAAGGAAGATGGGGAAACCCATTGCTTCTTGATCCCTGTGAGGAATATGGAGGGGCAGGGAACGTGGTGTTGGGCTGTCACGGTTTCAAAGAAAACCGGGTTTTCCCTCAGCCACAAGCCTCAGATGTGGCTTGTGGCTGAGGGAACTGATCGGACCCTATGTTAGCCATAGTAGTGGCCTTGCGAAGCAAGGGGAGAAACAGAGCCGGGTTAAAAAGGCCTCCAGATGGAGAGGGGTCCGGGGGAAGCTCTTCCTCCTCTGACCAATTGAATTCCGGCTGGTCACCTCCCGTGGGAGATGAATAGCCACTAATTGAGGAACGGGCGGGAGACGCGGGTTCCTGATACAGGGGAATCCCTGCTGGAGGGGCGGAAGGAGAAATGGCTGATGTAGAGGCCTCCGGCGCGGGCGGGTGGTAAGAATGTTCCACGAGTGCCCGGTCCACAACTTTGGAGAGCAGGGCCTCAAGGTGGCCATCGGAAAAGATATACCGTATATGCCGGCGTATAAGGCAACTTCCGGAAGCGCTAAAATCGGCGCCAAAGACGGGGGTCGTCTTATACGCCGAGTCGTCTTATACGCCGGAAATACTGGTAGTTTCCGGCGTATAAGACGACGTTCTAGGAATGCGGCTCGGCGACAAAGATGGGGGTTGTTTTATACGCCGGGTTGCCTTGTACGCCAGCATATACGGTATCTCCAAGTTCTGGCCCCTTGAGACCGGCAGCCATTGGAGCGAAGGTAGCCTCAGGGGCTGAACCTGAAGCAAATGTCGGTGGGCTGGTGGATGTGTGCTGAGCTGACGGGGTGATGGAGTTGTCCGCCAAGGACCACACGCCTTGAGCCGGGGTGGAAGGTCCCAGAGGGAGATCGAATTCCGGGGCCACCAGTTGATCCCTCTCATTCCTTGTCTGTTTCTGCGCTCTGGTGGACTTCTCCAGAGCGTGGTGCCTACGACTGGCCTGCTTCTCTGCCAACTTGGAAGGCTTCTGGAGGGTGGCCTTTGCCTTGTCCTGGGCTGGCTGAGGAATTCTGGGAGTTGAAGTCCACAAGTCCAACACTGGGAGTTTTTAAGAAGAGACTGGACAGCCATTTGTCCGAAATGGTGTAGGGTTTTCTGCCTGAGCAGGGGGTTGGACTAGATGACCTCCAAGGTCCCTTCCAACTTTACTACTATTATTATTAAGTCATAAAAGGGCCAAGTTTGAAGACCCCTGATTTACAAGGTTGATGGGATTTTGGGGGAGGGAGGGGGGTTTCCTTGTACTGAGGTACAACGTCTTTTGTCCTGCTCAGGTGACTTCCCCCCCCCTTGTTTCCTTAACGACTTGGTTCCTTCTTACCTCCCATCCTGAAGGGATCTTTTAGAGGAGATTCCTGGCTTTTCTTCCCTGTCTTGCTTACGTGCCTGCTTCATCTTTAGGTATGGCAGCTTCTGACTAGTGCAGTGGTTCTCAACCTTTTTACTGCTGCGACCCCCCCCAACCGGTCGTAAGTCGAGGACTACTCAACCGGTCGTAAGTCGAGGACTACTCAACTGGTGCAGCACCGTTTGCAGAATGGGACTTTTGGCGGGCTCAGCAGGGCAGAGACAGCCTGGACAATTCCTATTGGCTTTTGAAAGCCAATAGAATTAGACTCTATTCAAGAGAGTCTATTCTATTGGCTTTCAAAAGCCAATAGAATAAAAGGGAGTAGCACAGCTAAGGAAAAAGGGGAAAAAATGGCGGACTGCGTTGTTTGGCGACCCCCGTGAAATGGTCGTTTGACCCCAAATGGGGTCCCGACCCACAGGTTGAGAACCACTGGACTAGTGCCAGGGGTAGGTAACCTCGGCTCTTTTATGACTCATGGGCTATGCTGACTCAGGAATTCTGGGAGTTGAAGTCCGTGAGTCATAAAAGAGCCGAGGTTGTCTATCCCTGAGCTAATCTCACTCTGGCCACCTGTTTCTCTCCTTTGGGAAGGATGGAAGGGCGACTTCAGAATAAGGGGGCTGTTAGAAGCGTCTGTCTGTCTGTTGGGAAACTGAGGCACTCTCTCTTGTTCCCCCTGCAGAACGCCAGAGAGGCATTTGGCCATCAACTGTGCAGTTTCCCCTCTCAGGGATTGTCTTGTCTTGTCTCAGTGGAGAGATTCCGGATATACGTTGCCACAAAGCCGATGGCCGACGGAGAAGTGCCCCGGACGGGATTCAGTCTGCAGTTGCAAACCGCTTTGGAGAAGTGGATGCAGCCAGGGTTCAAGAGGCAGGATTTGGGGCGAGTGGCTTCCAAACCAGGCGAGCAGTTCGGAGGAGACAGGAAGAGCTGCAGAGGGCTTGAAGGAGCGGAGCAACTGGTAAAACAGGAGCCAGACCTGCTCTCTCAGCAGTGGGAAGCCCAGTGGCAGGAATTCTTGAAGATGTCTGAATCCCAGCAGCCCTGGGGGGTTGTGTCCCTGATTCAGGAGGAGCCCTCCCCCTGGGACGACGCCAAGGCCTTCCTGGCCTCCTTCGAGCAGGTGGCCGAGGCCTGCCAGTGGCCCAAGGAGGAGTGGGCATCCCGGCTGCTGCCCGCCCTCCGAGGAGAAGCCGAGCAAGCTTATTGCAATCTGGAAAGCTCCGAGAGAGAGGATTATGGGAAAGTGAAGGCAGCCATCTTGCACAGGGATGCCCTGTGCCGTGAGAAGCTGCGCCAGCACTTCCGCCGCTTCTGCTACCAGGAAGTCGAGGGACCCCGGGGGGCCTATAGCCGGCTGCAGGCACTTTGCCATCAGTGGCTGAAAGTGGGGCACCATTCCAAGGAGCAGATCCTGGAGTTGCTGATCCTGGAGCAATTTTTGGCCATCCTGCCTCCCGAGATCCAGAGCTGGGTCCGTGGAAATAGCCCGGAGACCTGCATTCAGGCGGTGTCCCTGGCTGAGGATTTCTTGCAAATGCAACAGGAAGCTCAGCACCAAGAGGTAAGTCGAGGTACAGTTGGACGGACACACACACACACACACACACACACACACACACACACACACACACACACGGCTTTGGCGCCCTTCCTTTGCAGATCGACCAAGGTTTGTGAAGCAGGAGATGTGAATCAACCTTTGGGACTGATAGCTGTGTCCTCAAAAGAATTCACAATCTGGCAGAATGCTGAATCCAGAATTTAAAATTACCCAACATGCTTTCAGGGTAGGTCAGCCCTTCACGTTAGTCTATACAACAAGCCATGTTTATTAGCGCCACCTTTTTTTTTTTTGCATAGTTCCAGTAAACTGAATCTTGCTAGTCTCAAAGTGTATTTTCCTCCTCTCGCCTTTACTTTCTAGGGCAGACATGTCAAACACAAGGCCCAGAGGCCGGATGCGGCCCGCGAAGTGGTTTCATGTGGCCCACAAAGCCATCCTGGAAACAGTGAGGGAACGGCCCCTGCTGCCTTGGCCCTGGCCCTGGCCGGCCGGGAGCCAATGTACAATTTTGTGGTGGCTGACACTTGCCCCGGTCCCACCCCTTTCTGCCAGAGACCCTCAGATCTGTCCCACTCCTGCCCAGGCCCCCCACAGGCACCCTTGACGTGAATGATGTAGAACTGGACACGCCCACCCAGTAGGCCACACCCACTCCATCCATGCCCACCCAGTAGGCTGCACCCACTCTGGCCACCCCCCCCCCCCAGGGCAACCGCAATGCTGATGCGGCCCTCTGTGAAATTGAGTTTGACACCCCTGGTGTATGGGCTGGGAGGAGGGTCCCTTTGGAGAAGCTTACCACCCCCCAAGTCTTTTGGTGGGCTGATAAGGGTCTCTTATCAGTTTTATTATGCCGGTGGTCCTCGCCTTATGTTCACAGTTGAGTCAAAAAACTTCCACTGCTAAGTGAGACGGCTGTTCAGTGAGTTTTGCCTCCTTTTACGACCTTTCTTCTCACAGTAGTTAAGTTAGTAACCTGGTTGTTAACTAAATCTGGCTTCCCCCTTGGACAGGGGTAGGCAGCCTTGGCTCTTTTATGACGTGTGGACTTCAACTCCCAGAATCCCTGAGCCAGCATGGCTCAGGTATGGAAACCTCTCCCTTTCCCCTCAGCCTAGCTGGCTCAGGAATTCTGGGAGTTGAAGTCCATGAGTCATAAAAGAGCCAAGGTTGCCTGCCCTTGGACTTCGCTGGTTAGAAGGGCGCAAAAGGTAAATCACGTGGCTCCGGAGACCTTGCACCCGTCCTAAATGTGAACCAGTTCCCAAGCATCTGAATGTCGATCACATGGCTACGAGGATGCTGCAGTTGTTGTAAGTGTAAACAATGTCACGTTACCTTTTTTCAGGGTTCCTAAAAGAATGGTAGTATAAGTCAAGGACAACCTGTACTGCTACCCTGGGTGTGTCTTTTCTTCCTGCTGTCTCTCATTGCAGATCCTCAGGGAAAACATCGTAGTCTCAATATAGAAAATACTGTCAACTGTCCAGTTGGCCTTTCCAGAAAAAAGAAACTCCGGGGACATGGTTTTACCAAAAAGGATAATACTTTACTGGAAATCTACATTGGCCCAGAAGAAACAAAACCAGCTCTGGTTTTCTCCGCGGAAACCCTGGCATAGTTATTTCCCCATTTCCCTCTGATCCACCCACAGCCCAATAGGTTCACCAATGGCTTCTGTTCATTTTGTTATGAGAAAACAGTTAGCCACACTCGATCCTTGCAAACTTCCTAAGACGCCTTGGTTGCCTAGATACTGTCCCCCCCAACTTTGCATTCCATTCCACAATCTCTTCCCTTTTTTTTTTGGTCAAGCTGTGAGCCAGGGAGAAAATGTAGGCAAAAGTCTTGACAATAGCCACCTAGCTACATCCTCCTCCTCTTCCTCCTCCTCCTCTGAATTCAGTGAATTAGGGAGGAATGTATCTGAGTTGCTTCTGAATGTGTTATCTTGTTCTGGATTTAAACAAAATACTTCAGCCCCCTTTGCCTAGGGCAGGGGTAGGCCACCTCAGCTCTTTTATGACGCGTGGACTTCAACTCCCAGAATTCCTGAGCCAGCCCTGCTGAGGGGAAAGGGAGAGGTTTCCAGGCTGAGCCATGGCTGGCTCAGGAATTCTGGGAGTTGAAGTCCACGAGTCATAAAAGAGCCAAGGTTGCCTACCCCTGGTCTAAGGGCTATTCTAAGTGTTATTTATATAGCCTAGGGCAGGTGTAGGCCATCTTGGCTCTTTTGTGACTTGTGGACTTCAACTCCCAGAATTCCTGAGCCAGCCATGCTGAGGGGAAAGGGAGAGGTTTCCAGGCTGAGCCATGCTGGCTCAGGAATTCTGGGAGTTGAAGTCCACGAGTCATAAAAGAGCCAAGGTTGCCTACCCCTGGTCTAAGGGCTATTCTAAGTGTTATTTATATAGCCTAGGGCAGGTGTAGGCCATCTTGGCTCTTTTGTGACTTGTGGACTTCAACTCCCAGAATTCCTGAGCCAGCCATGCTGAGGGGAAAGGGAGAGGTTTCCAAGCTGAGCCATGCTGGCTTAGGAATTCTGGGAGTTGAAGTCCACGAGTCATAAAAGAGCCAGCCACTCTGAGACAGGGAGGGCAAGGGGATGAGGGCTGAGCCAGCCATGCTGAGGGGAAAGAGAGGTTTCCCTGAGCCATGCTGGCTCAGGAATTCTGGGAGTTGAAGTCCACGAGTCATAAAAGAGCCAAGGTTGCCTACCCCTGGTCTAAGGGCTATTCTAAGTGTTATTTATATAGCCTAGGGCAGGTGTAGGCCATCTTGGCTCTTTTGTGACTGTGGACTTCAACTCCCAGAATTCCTGAGCCAGCCATGCTGAGGGGAAAGGGAGAGGTTTCCAAGCTGAGCCATGCTGGCTCAGGAATTCTGGGAGTTGAAGTCCACGAGTCATAAAAGAGCCAAGGTTGCCTACCCCTGGTCTAAGGGCTATTCTAAGTGTTATTTATATAGCCTAGGGCAGGTGTAGGCCATCTTGGCTCTTTTGTGACTTGTGGACTTCAACTTCCAGAATTCCTGAGCCAGCCATGCTGAGGGGAAAGGGAGAGGTTTCCAAGCTGAGCCATGCTGGCTCAGGAATTCTGGGAGTTGAAGTCCACGAGTCCTAAAAGAGCCAAGATGGCCTACCCCTGGCCTAGGGAACAATCCCTGCCTATCTTCGTGACTCCTTCCTGACTCCCTACAGGAGAGAGGGTCCGACCCTATCTAGTTAATTCCTGTGGCTGGACCAAAAAAGAACTAGGTCTCTCCCATTCCTAGTCCCAAGGCTTTCCCAACTACCCGACCGTGACCGGACATCGCCATGCAACACCCCTCTTCCCCATCTCTCTTCCGTCCGGTTGAAACAGATGTTTTCCTCCTGTTTCCAGATGCTCAAGGAAGTGAGGGATGCTGCAGAGGACTGTGGGAAGGGACAACTGTTCAGGGAGGCTAATGATGAGGGGAACGCTGGAGATACCGGTGAGTGATGCAAATGGATGGGTTAAAGAAGTGGTTCTCAACCTGTGGGTCGGGACCCCATTTGGGGTCGAACGACCATTTCACGGGGGTCGCCAAACAACGCAGTCCGCCATTTTTTCCCCCTTTTCCTTAGCTGTGCTACTCCCTTTTATTCTATTGGCTTTTGAAAGCCAATAGAATAGACTCTCTTGAATAGAGTCTAATTCTATTGGCTTTCAAAAGCCAATAGGAATTGTCCAGGCTGTCTCTGCCCTGCTGAGCCCGCCAAAAGTCCCATTCTGCAAACGGTGCTGCACCAGTTGAGTAGTCCTCGACTTACGACCGGTTGAGTAGTCCTCGACTTACGACCGGTTGGGGGTCGCGGCATTAAAAAGGTTGAGAACCACTGGGTTAAAGCCAGTGGCAGTGCAATTCCTTTGGGTGTGGTTTTTTTTTTAAACTCCGTCCCTTTCTTTCTTTGGCTCCCTTCCCTTCACCATCCCTGCCAAACAGCTCCAAAACCTTTTCCTTAAGTCAGTGGTGGCGAACCTATGGCACGCGTGCCAGAGGCAGCACTCGGAGCCCTCTCTGTGGGCGCGCACGCTGTTGCCCCAGCCCCACCTCCCCTGCAGCCCCCCTGGAGGAGAGTCACCCCCGGACGCAGCCTGCACGGAGCAGCGCAGCCAAAGACATAGCCAGGCAGCAAGGACAAGACTCCGCCCTCGTGCCTCATAGTGTGCATGGCCCGGAGGGCGTGGCTGCCATGGCACTGCAGGGCTACCTGGGCGATCTGCCGCGGGCCATGGAGGCGGTGCGTGGTCCTGTGGGCGGGCAGGGCCGGGGGCGGGCAGGGGCGGAACAGGCAGAACGGGAGACGGAGCGGGGGGAGGGGGCGGGTTTTGGGCACCCGGTCTCTAAAAAGTTCGCCATCACTGCCTTAAGTTTTTTATTTTGGATTTTTTGTTTTTCATTTCTCGGTAGGTGAAGGGAGTAGAAGCGTTGACAAAATGGAGAAATATGCCTTGGAGAATTCTGAGCCCGAAGCGTCGCACGAGGTGCTCGGCGGGAGAGCAGAAGAGCCAGGGGCTCGGTTCGGCGAGCAGGAACACCTTTCCCAAAGCCAAGAGAGACTAATTTGGCCTCAGAAATACCTTCCCAGGGAGATGGGCGACAGTGCGGTGCCTTGCCGAGGAAGTTACCGGGAGCTCGGCCAGTCCAAAATGCCCATCGTTAAGAAGTACAGCGCCTCCAGCATTATCGCGAGGAGTTTCTACCATAAATCAAACTTCACTAAACAAAAGAAAAACCACCCGGGAGAAAAAACCTACAGCTGTTTGAATTGCGGGCGGAGATTCAGTCGTAGGTCGAACCTTAAACGTCACGAGGGCATCCACACGGGGGAGAGACCTCACGAATGCTTGGAGTGTGGGAAGAAGTTCACCCGGAAGTCTTACCTTCTTAAACACAGCACCGTTCACATGTACGGAGGATCAACATAGCAGTTGGTGAGGAAAAAGACGGGCGCGTAGAAAATTGGTACTGCGGGAAAACAAGTCAAAAAGGGGGACTTGATTATCCTCCAGATCTCTATGGTTCTCAGGAAGCACGTTGGGAATCCCAGGAAATACTCAGACCTTGGCGAAATGTTATTCTAGGATGCACCACGTAGAAGAATCCTCCAGCGTTTCATAAATTTTTTTGGGGGGGGGAATTCATAATGCACAAGAGAGGGAGGGAGAGATCGCATGAATCTTGATTAGATGTCAGTCTGTTTCCACCTCACTTCTTTTTGAGTTGCAGGATGCCGTCAACACAGTTCCGGGACAATTGGCTGATAGCTTTGTCATTTGGGATATTTCATCTATGAAAATGGGAGGGAAGACGTCTTATATGCCAAAGCTTAAATCTAATCGTCTATTTGGAAGGCTGAAATGTTTCTATAGAACAGCGTAGAAAATCTTAAATATAACTAAGAGACGGTATATTCCACTAGCGTATAATTCCACGAAGAACAGCTGCCAGAAGAGAAGAGGGAAGCTGTTCCATGGAGAACAGAAACAATCCAGCATCAATCTGAGTCAGGGGTCTTCAAACTTGGCCCTTTTATGACTGGCTGAGGAATTCTGGGAGTTGAAGTCCACAAGTCATAAAAGGGTCAAGTTTGAAGGCTTCTGTTCTGAGTGATCCAAATTCACTCATGTTAATCTGAGCAGACTAGTGACTTCCAAGATGATACAGGGAATGAGACTCCACCCCACCCCAGTAGCCATTTTACCTTTACAGTTTTTCCTTGGTTGTTTGGTCTATTTCAATGTTTCTGAACCTCGACGACTTTAAGAGGTATGGACTTCAACTCCCAGAATTCTCATGGTCGGCTGGAGAATGCTGGGAGTTGAAGTCCACACCTCTTAAAAGTTGGCGAGGTTCAGAAACGCTGGTTTGTTTTGTTCAATGGATACGATCGCCTCCCTTTCCCAAAGTGACTCTGAGTGGCTCACAGTGTTAAAAAAAAACAATAACACACACGACCAAAAAAATAAAAAATCTAGGGGAAAAAAAAGCATGACAGAACGAAACAAATCGAAACTTCTGTAGCACCAGGAGCAAAGTTCACCGGAAGCCTATCGGTGCATCCTGTCAGCTCAAGGGCCCTCGTGCTCAGTATGTGAGGGAAGAACCAGATTTTCAATGTCTTTCTACAAGCTGGCAGAGCTGGGATCACGTGGTTCTCAAAATGAAGATGTGGATCTGGGAAAATGTTCCTCTGTAGAAGAGCCTCTTTGAAGAAGAAAAGCCAGCTAGAACTTTGAGGAACGTTTGTTCTTCATCCTGTAGTTGTTGGCGAGCTCCGTAGTTTGAGGCGCTGCCGAACCCTCAGCTAGGTCTCCATAATCTGGTCATAATCTGTCCAAACTCGGATTCTCAATCCATCAACTCCTCTCACTTTCTACTATTCCTGCCAGCGATTTAGAGCAGTGTTAACTCACCCTTGCCTCTTTGAATATGGGTGGACTTCAATTCCCAGAATTCCTTTGCCAGCGTGTTGACTGGGGAATCCTGGGAACCGAAGTCCACCCATCTTAAAAGTCACTAATCTTGAGGAACACTGATTTAGAGAGAAAGCTCCCAGCTGGCCTTTGCCTTTCTCCATCTTTCTAGTCAGAGCCTGCTAGCTGTAATCCACGTTTCTCTTTTTTTTTTTCTCCCCATGCACATATATATTAAAATAAAAGCTTGCAGTCTGATTCTAGTCTGTTCTGAGTAATTGTCACCCCTCTTTAGAGAAGTCATTCCCCTTTTATTTGCTGGAAATAAATCTGGGCAGGCAGTACAGTCTGAAAAAAAAATTCCTTTTATTCCTGGTGGGGATTCACGTGAGGGTGTGAAAAGAGGCTGCACAATTTACCAGGGTGAAATCCAAAAAGCAGGAAATTCTTGAATTTGTGTTTTGCTCCCAAAGCTACTGCAGGCCCCTTTGAAGTCTTGAAAAGACAATGTGAATGTAAAGATGCCTTTATTGGGGTTGGGATGAATAAAGTTCTCTATGTTAAATAATCATGCCATTTTTTTTCACTTGTTTTTTTTTTTTTAATAAAGATTGTATTGTCTTTTTTCCCCATAAACATATGTTAATTTAGTGGACCTTCCAGCTTAACCAAAAGGCTAACTCAGTCTTATAATCAAACTTTCTTATTCTTCTTGTGCCATATTCATTATCGGACATTGGCGATCATGTTGGCGATCTTGTTTTTATCAGTAGCCGCATGAAAAAGTGCTGCTGAGTTTTGTCCAAACCAGTCCCTTAGATTTTGAAGCCACGATGTTCTTCTTCTGCCTGGACCTTGTTTGCCTTCCATCTTTCCCTGGAGGATTAAATGAAGTATGCCGTATTTTTCTGGGTGTCGCATTACATGTCCGAAATATTCTAATTTTCGTTTTTTAATTGTTTTGATGATTTCCCTTGGCTTTTCCAGGCGGCTGACCACCTCCTCATTTCTGATCTTGTCAACCCAGTTTATACGTAACAGCTGCCTGTAAATCCACATTTCAAATGCTTCTAGTCTCTTCAGGTGGCCTTCTGTCAGAGACCAAGTCTCTACTCCATAGAGCAGGATAGAAAAAATATCGCATCTGACAAGCCTGATTTTCAATCTTAGGCTTATGTCGTGACTGCAGAAATCAAGCAGTAAACGAAAAGATATCTTGTCCATAGATCTCTCTCTCCAGCTCACTTGTGAGAAGCCAGCCATTGTCCAAGTGCATTGTGGGAATCAGTCTTTAATCAGTCTTAAATCAGTCTTTTTCAACCTTGGTAAATTTAAGCTACGTGGACCTCAACTCCAGGAACGCCCCAACCAGCCATGTTGGCTGGGGAATTCTGGGAGTTGAAGTCCACATATCTTAAAATGGCCATAGTTGAGAAACACTGCCTTAAACAATCATCTTAAAATTGTTTAGGCGTAGCGTGTTATGTGAACACAACAAGTGGTTTAGTTATCGAAGATCTAGGATTTAAGTGTAAGGTCTGAATTTAGCCATTGGGAAAGCTGCAGGGGAAGAATAAGGAACACTGTATCTCAAACATTGCCATTTTGCAGAGTGATCTGCAACAAAATTTTGTAGTGTTAGCAGTTCAAAACGTCACCCAAGCTTAAGTTTGTCTGCATCAAAGGAGATCTCTCGAGCTACAGCTTTGCTCTAACAAATAACGGGGACGCTGAGTTCGAAATCTACTTATGATATCCGAGCTACAGTTCGATTTGGCAAAACCGTGGCAAAAAAAACAAAAAAAACCAGTTGTGAAATTAAGCATGACTCCTTTAATAACCACCCAGCTTAGCGATGGAAATTGGGGTCCCGGTTGTGATTGTAAGTCATGGGCTCCCTGTAGCTCTCTTTCTGGATCACAAAATCTTGTTTTGCTAATGTCTAGTCGTTTAGTTCAGGGGTCCCCAACCTTTTGGGCACCAGGGACCGGTGCCGTGGAGAAAGGGTTTTCCATGGACCACAAGGGGTGTGGTTTTGTGTACTGCCTGCATCCTGTGGATGGGGCTTTGCTTGTTTGTGCAGCCCGGTTGCTGGCATACTATGGACCGTTGCCGGTTGACGGACTGGGGGTTGGGGACCCATAGTCTAGTTTGATGAAAGGAAAGATGTTGAGATTCTAGAAAGAGTACAGAGAAGAGCAACAAAGATGATTAGGGGACTGGAGGCTAAAGCATATAAGGAATGGCTGCTGGAATTTGGTATGTTTAGATTAATGAAGAGAAGGACGAGGGGGGGGCATGATAGCAGTGTTCCAGTATCTCAGGGACTGCCCCAAAGAAGAGGGAGTCAAGCTATTCTCCAAAGCGCCTGAAGGCAGGACAAGAAGCAACATATGGAAACTAATCAAGGAGAGAAGCAACCTAGAACTAAGGAGAAACTTCCTGACAGTGAGAACAATTAACCAATGGAACAACCTGCCTCCAGAAGTTGTGAATGCTCCACCACTGGGGGTTTTCAAGAGACTAGCCAGCCATTTGTCTGAAATGATACAGGTAGTCCTCAACTTACGACCGCAACTGAGCCCAGAATTCCTGTTGCTAAGTGAGACATTAGCTGAGTTTTGCCCCATTTTAAAAAATTTCCTGCCAGAGTTCTTAAGTGAATCACTGCAGTTGTTAAGTTAGTAACCTGGTTGTTAAGTGAATCTGGCTTCCCCATTTGACTTTGCCCGTTCAGAAGGTCACCAAAGGTAAATCGCACGACCCCAGAACACTGCAATCGTCATAAATACGAATCAGTTGCCAAAAGTCTGAATTTTCATCATGTGACCGGGGGGAATGCTGAAATGGTTGTTAAGTGACAAACAGTCCCTTTTTTTTAGTGTCGTCATAACTTTGAAGGGTCATTAAACACACTGTTGTAATTCAAGGACTAACTGTATAGGGCAGCAGTAGGCCACCTTGGCTCTTTTATGACTCGTGGACTTCAACTCCCAGAATTCCTCAGCCAGCCTGGCTCAGCTTGGAAGCCTCTCCTTTTCCCCTCAGCGTGGCTGGCTCAGGAATTCTGGGAGTTGAAGTCCACGAGTCATAAAAGAGTCAAGGTTGCCTAGCCCTGGTATATGCTATGACAATTGCATTCCTTTTTTTTTTTTTTTGAAGGCAACTATTTTTCTTTCAATTTACACATGTATTGGATGCGATTAATTAGATTTGATTTGAATAGCTTAGGCTATTCAATTGGATTTTTCAAAGAGGAGGGTGGTGCCAAGGAAGGGGACGCTTCTCTTTGAAAATGTGTATGGAGATCCAGGTTGTGGTTGTCCCAAAGGTGCTTTTTCAAGAGGCAACTGGAGTTTCTTGTTTTTCCTTGAAGACATTTCACTTCTCATCCAAGAAGCTTTCTCAGCTTTGATTGGATAGTGGGGGAAATGGATGGATTTATATTCCTTGTAGACAGCTGGGCATTTGCATTCTTTTAGAGGATTGTTGAGGCCACTTGGAGACTTGTCTGTGCCCTCCGGGTCACCTGAGTAGGGCAAATGTGTGTAGAACCACTCAGGTAACCCTGAGGACACAGACAAACCTTCAAGTGGCCTCAACGACTCTCTAAAACAGACGTGTCAAACACAAGGCCCGGGGGCCGGATGCGGCCCGTGAAGTGGTTTCATGTGGCCGCGAAGCCATCCTGGAAACAGTGAGGGAATGGCCCCCACTGCCTTGACCCTGGCCCAGGGAGCCAATGTACAATTTTGTGGTGGCCATCTATGCTGAAACACATTCAGTCTTAGCTCCACAAGGCCGTCTAGAAACAGCGAGGAACCAGCCCGTTGCGCTAGCCCCACCCCGTGGGTGCATGCTGGGGAGGTGTCACACTTTGTGAGAAATGAAGAAAAGCGCCATCGCCTGGAAGTGGCCAGCAAATGGCCCTCGCCTACTTCACATATCCGGCTTGATGGGCTCTAGGGGAGGAGTTTTGGCAGGCAGCGAAGCGCTTTCCTCACAGTGCCGAGAGGCTGAGCCGGGTGGCGCAAATCCCAAAAGAAACGTGAGGCCGCCCAGCTCCCAGCCTGCCTGGTTTTAGCAGGCAGCGGGGCGCTCTCCTCACAGCGCCAAGAGCTGAGCTAGGTGGCGCGAATCTGATGAGAAGTGCAATGCTGCCTAGCCCCCAGCCTGCCCAGTTTCAGCAGGCAGCAAGGTGTAAAGTTGATGAGCTTCGCACCACCTGGCTCAACCTCTCGGCGCTGTGAGGAGAGTGCCCCGTTGCCTGCCGAAACCGGGCAGGCTGGGGGCTGGGTGGCATCGCGCTTCTTTTGGGATTTGCGCCGCCTGGTTCAGCCAACCCCCCCCCCAGGGCAACCGCAATGCTGATGCGGCCCTCAATGAAATTGAGTTTGACACCCCTGCTCTAAAAGAATGCAAATGAACAGCTGTCTGCAAGGAGTATAAATCCTTCCATTCCCCACCATCCAGTCAGAGCTGAAGAAGCTTCTTGGGTGAGAAGCAAAACGTCTTCAAAGAAAAACAAAAAAAGCCCAGTTGCCTCTTGAAAAAAAGCACCTTTGGGATTCTTTTTGGAAACTGCAATTGTGGAGAAGAGCATCGGAATATTTTTATTGTCTTTGCAAAATAAAATGTAGTATTACCGTCTCTTTGCGGCATGAGAGTAACTGACTTTTTTTTTTTGAACATGTAATACAGGTAGTCATGTGAACCCCTTTGGTAACTTTCCGACGAGCAAATTCGATGGGGAAGCCAGATTATGACTGACTCACTTAACAACTGTGGCAAAAAAGGTCATAAAATGGGGCAAAACTCACTTAACAAATGTCTCACTGAACAGAAATTTTGGGCTTAGTTGCGGTCGTAAGTTGAGGACTACATGTAAATTGCCCTGGAACAGAGTTTAAATACTGTATACTTCACTGTTCAGCTTTCAGAAATGTGGATTCCTCCTGCAGAGGCAGCTTTCACTTTTATTGAAACTTTCAGTATCCCTAAGCAGTGTCCCAAATTTGGGAGTCCCTTCCTTGTAATTTTGTCTTTGATTGATGGATCTATTTTTAAATCACGTGTCATCAAGGCCCCAAGTGGATTAATAATAATATAAAGTTGGAAGGGACCTTGGAGGTCATCTAATTCAATCCCCTGCTCAGGCAGGAAATCCTATACCATTTCAGACAAATGGCTGTCCAGTCTCTTCTTAAAGAGCACCCACAGCTTCTGGAGGCAGGTTGTTCCACTGGTTAATTGTTCTGTCAAGAGGTTTCTTCTTAGTTTTAGGTTACTTCTCTCCTGGATTAGTTTCCATCCGTTGCTTCTTGTCCTGCCTTCAGGCGCTTTGGAGAATAGCTTGACTCCCTCTTCTTTGTGGCAGCCCCTGAGATATTGGAACACGGCTATCATGTCCCCCCTCATCCTTCTCTTCATTAAACTAGACATACCCAATTCCAGCAGCCGTTCCTTATGTTTTAGCCTCCAGTCCCCTAATTATCTTTGTTGCTCTTCTCTGCACTCTTTCTAGAGTCTCAACATCTTTTTTACACCGCGGTGACCAAAACTGGATGCCGTATTCCAAGTGTGGCCTTACCAAGGCCTTGTAAAGTGATATTAACACTTCACGTGATCTTTGATTAGAGTCAAAGGGTTTGAGAGGAAGAGATTTGAACTCCTTTCATCATCTCGGCTGCTATACATGTTATTTGTAGTTTTAATTTCTTGGGATTTAAATGATAAAAAAAATGAAATTTAAAATAAAAAAGAACAATATATTTTCGATCTCTGACAGTGTTTGTTGAATTTCATGGTGTTGGATGGGGCCCATTGTTCAAGTCTGTCAAGAGCTTTTTGGATCCCAAGCTTGTCTTCTGGGATGTTGGCTATTTGTCAGAATCCAATTATATTTCATCTCTAGTTATCAACTATAGAAAACCCCATTTCTGCCTTCCCTGGATTCTGCCATACGGTGAAGGGAAGGGGGTGAACAAAGGGGCTTTATGGCCCTCACTTCCTTCAGTACACTTCAAAGAGACTGAATGTGGATATCGCCAAAAGGACTAACCATAAGAATGGGGCTATTACCTTTCATGTAGTTCTCTCTGAAGTCTCCAGCCAGCCGGCAGTAAGGAAAAGGGGGTGGGAGTGTAATGCCTGAGACTGTCGCTGGAAGAGGGGGGTGATTGGGTGGGGCTACTGGGGAACCCCTTAAAACCTTGCATGGGAGAGCTTGGACCCCAAGTCCTGTCTAAAACGCCTGCAACCATTTTCTCTTAATAAAGGATGCCTGTTGGAAGAATTATTCCAAGAGTTCTGTCTTCTTAAGATGCAAAGTGGGGTGGGTCCTTACACTATTCCTGCCAGCTTAGCGTCATCTGCAAATCTGATGAATTCCCCTTCTATTCCCTCATCTCAGTCATTGATGAAGATGTTGAAGAACATTGGGCCTAAGTAAGTAAATAAGGCTGGCTTCATCCTTTTTGACTTTCTGAAACTCCCTCAAGATCTGGTTCTGCCATCAGGCCTGGAGAGCCAAGAGGACTGCTAAAAATACTGAGGAAGCCCCACTATTAAAATAAAAATGGGTTAAACCTGTCACCATTGTTGTGTCATGGGAACTCAGCTGTCTAATACCGCAATCTTCAAAGGGGTTTTTTTTTTGGGGGGGGGGGGGGAGAGGAAATAATGACAAGGAAAGTGCACAACTCAATACAATATAGCCATTTTATTTTACAGAATTTCACTTAGATTTATGTTATTCAAAGGACGCAAGCAAAGAGAAGCGTTCAGTGTGATAATGTTTAGGGAGATAGACATTACATCCCGTAAGGGCTTGTGCTGGAAAAGATGAACAGAGGAATTGGTTTTGAGGGAGCTGCAGCCATCTGGATGTCCTCAGAAGGAAAAGGATGAGTTTCTTGACAACCTTGGATGAAAACACACTTGGAAGAGCTTACGGAAGAGTTTTCTGCAAACTGGCTGAGTTCAGGATCTTTAAAAAGAATCAAAATAAGATTAGAAAAATCTGCTACACAGAGAATTCTATAGAACTCCCAATTTATTCGAAGAATTATGGGCATCTCTACCAATGAGATGAATTCTATCGCTAAAACATTCTCTTTTCCCCAAATCAAATCAAATTTTTATTGTGGTCACAGACCAGCATAAAGAAGGTGGGGTGCAATTTAAAAAGCATAGAAGATGCATCAGAGTCTAAGATTGCTATTATCATGAAAAGCTAAAAGATATAAAACAAAACTACAGGCAAAAAATAAAGAGTCTAAAAAAGAGGGGTAGGCGCATCAGATCAGGCCTGGCCATTTTACCCCCACCGGCCTTTTGGTTGCGACTGTCTGGCCCAGGGCTAGGCAACCTTGGCTCTTTTCTGACTCGTGGACTTCAACTCCCAGAATTCCTGAGCCAGCCATGCTGAGGGGAAAGAGAGAGGTTTCCAAGCTGAACCAGGCTGGCTCAGGAATTCTGGGAGTTGAAGTCCACGAGTCATAAAAGAGCCAAGGTTGCCTACCCCTGCACTACACCAGTGGTTCTCAACCTGTGGCTCGGGACCCCATTTGGGGTCGAACGACCATTTCACGGGGGTCGCCAAACAAGGCTGTCCGCCATTTCCCCCCTGCTTTTCTTTGGCCACGCCCCTGGCACCCGGTGATGTATAAGTGGTTGGGGGTCACCACAACATGGGGAACTGTATTATGGGGTCGCGGCATTAGAAAGGTTGAGAACCACTGCACTAGACAGTATAATGGAGTGGGCGGGTGGCCTGAAAATAAGTCCCAATACGTCTTTTAGTCCCCCCAAAATATAAGACCCGGTCCTATTTTCGGGGAAACAGGTATATGCCAGGAGTAGGCAACCTTGGCTCTTTTATGACTCATGGACTTCAACTCCCAGAATTCCTGAGCCAGCATGGCTCAGCTTGGAAACCTCTCCCTTTCCCCTCAGCATGGCTGGCTCAGGAATTCTGGGAGTTGAAGTCCCTGAGTCATAAAAGAGCCAAGGTTGCCTAGCCCTGGTATATGCCATGACAATTGCATTCTTTTTTTTTTTTGAAGGCAACTATTTTTCTTTCAATTTACACATGTATTGGATTTTGTCTCATTATTAATCACACAGCGAGATTGCCCCCAGAACACAAGGAGAGGAAAATTATTTGAGAAGCTGTTTCAAACCACAGGCAGTCCTCGCTTAAACGATAGTAATCGGGAATGGAATTTCTATCGCCAAGTAATGTGATTAATTAGAGGGCAAAGTGAGTTATGTGACTTGTCAGTCTCTGGTTACGGTTGTTAAGCAAATCAGCGAGGGTCGGTAAGTGAAGGGCCCTCATGTGAGCCGAGGTGGCGCAGTGGTTAGAAAGCAGTACTGCAGGCCACCTCTGCTGACTGCCGGCTGCCAGCAGTTCGAGGCTCGCCGGCTCAAGGTTGACTCAGCCTTCCATCCTTCCCGCGTCGGTAAAATGAGGACCCAGATTGTTGGGGGCAAATATGCTGACTCTGTAAAGCGCTTAAAGAGGGCTGTAAAGCGGTATAGAAGTCTAAGTGCTATTGCTGTCTTCTGACTTCCTGCTGGCTTCCCCTATGATTTTGCTCACAGGAAGCCAGCAGGGGAAGAGTTAGGGTAAATTGTGATCGCATGACAATGGGATACTGTGATGGTCGGAAATCTGGGTCGGTTGCCGAGCACCCAGATTGTGATCAGGTGATTAGGGGATGCTGCCACCAGTTATAAACGCAAGCTGATTGCTAAGCAACTGAAATGTGATCACGTGACCATGGGATAGGGCAGTGTTGGCGAACCTATTAGAGACCGAGTGCCCCAAAACCGCCCCGATCCGACCCCGCTCTGCCCCACCCCCACCCACCCACTGCCTCCATGGCCTGCCGCAAGGTATCACCCAGGCGGCCCTACAGCACCATGGTAGCCACGCCCTCCGCCTGCGTCCCGCAGCATCATCTGCGCGTGATGGGGCGTGAGGGCAGAATCTTGTCCCTGCTGCCCAGCTACCATATTCTTGGCTGCGTTGCTCCGTGCAGGCCGTGCTCGGGGGCTTCTCCGGGAGGGTCTGCTGGTGAGGAGGGGGCCACGGGGGGAGGCAGGGCTGGAGCGATGGCGTGTGTGCCCACAGAGAGGGCTCTGAGTGCCGTCTCTGGCACGCGTGCCATAGGTTCGCCACTACTGGGGTAGGGGAATGGCACATTTTATGACAGCCAGAAGTGTTTTAGGGCAGGGGTCCCCAACCCCGGGGCCGCAGCCCATTTGGAATCGGGCCACACAAGTGGCAGGCGAGCGCACGCCTACCCCTCGCACAGAATCATTTTGTCTCCCACCCGCCGCCCGTCTGCAAAGCCGGAAAGGTTGGGGGTCCACTGCTTTTGGGGCCATAAAGCACCCTTTCATGTGGCTCTTATAGCTCTCAATGGTCATTACTGTAATACATAAATAAATTAAATGAATCGTTGAAGGTAAAGTATTGGAGTACAGATAATACTGCCATCTACCACTGTATGAACCAATTATTCCCCTTCCTGATCCAGGACACTAATTGCACCATCCCACTCTTCTTTTCTCTCAACTTCACTTACCTTTTTGTCAATTTGGTGCTATACGGCTGTGGTCAAAATAATTGTATTGCAGTCCAGGCTCATCTGAAGGGGAGTGTGGGGGGGGGGAGAGAAAATACAAATCTCTGGTTATAAAATGAAGCCCACTATCATGGTTCCGACAGATGAAGCTCTTCAAAAGAACTTGGAGGCATTGTTTACCTTAACAAATCTTTTATTCGAGAAACAAAGTATCGACACTACATATTTGAAACCAAAAACTAAATTCCCCTTTCCTGGATACAAAGTAACAAAGCACAATTCCGTCCTCCAATAAACAGTCATAAATCACATTCCCCAATTGGCTTGAAGGTGGATTTTGTAATGTAATAGTAATAAAGTTGGAAGGGACCTTGGAGGTCATCTAGTCCAACCCCCTGCTCAGGGAGGTAACCCTACACCATTTCGGACAAATGGCTCTCCAGTCTCTTCTTAAAAACTTCCAGTGTTGGAGCATTTACTGCTTCTGGAGGCAGGCTGTTCCACTGATTAATTGTTCTCACTGTCAGGAAGTTTCTCCTTAGTTCTAGGTTGCTTCTCTCCTTGATTAGTTTCTACCTGTTTCTCCCAAGCTCTGCAGCCTGCCAAAACTCTTATCAACTCTGGGCCCAATGACCTTGGGTTCCCACGGCTGAGCTATTGTTGTTATGACTAGCTGGAGTCTCATCCACATTCCCCCCTCCCAGCATCAACTAACTCTAAAAGCAATAGAGAAAAATGGCTGCATTTCCATCTGTTGTCAAAGCAAGAACATCCAATGTTAGCAGCGTTGACGCCCACATTGGAAAACTCGCAGAACCCCTTTGACGCCAGGCAAGTGGGGCTGGAGATACACAACAGAATACATTAAGTGTTCTGTCAGCTTTGGATCTCAACGTGAGTCTCAATTTCAGTTCAAGTGGCTTTGTCACAGTCACGCACAACCGCAGCAGCCCCCCCTTCCCCATCTCTGAGTAAGCACAGAATATTATGATCAGTTTTCACAGAATATTTTTTCCCCCGAGGTAGCTAGGAAGGTTTGGGTAGAGAGGAACAACAACAAATATATATATATATATATATATTTTTCTCCCTTACCACAGCAGTGGTGATTTCTTCAATGGAGAGTTCGGGTGGCCCAGCAACAAAACCTGAGAACGCAGAAAGTTAAATCAGTGGGACGTTTTAAACAGCTTAAAGTACTTTCTAAGTGGGTGACAATGTGGGTGTGAAGGGAAGAACTGGAAGATCTGGATGTTACACACAGCGTCAGCCCTACGAGGCAGTTTAGACAAGAAGCCAAGAAGCACAATCAGGTCTGCTAGCTCTCTCTTCATTCTAAGATCACATAGATCAGCAGTTCTCAACCTATGGGTCGCGACCCCATTTGGGGTCGATCGACCATTTTACGGGGGTGGCCAAAGGCGGCGATCCGCCATTTTCACCCCTCGGGGGGGGGTGCCGCGCATGCACGCCGCACATGGGGGCGCCCCCGCACATGCACGCCGCGGGGCACATTTGTGTGACGGGGGTCGCCGTCACACAAACATTGAGAACCACTGACATAGATTGAATCTTGCAAGGCTGAAGGCACTGAGGGACCATCTCACCCCACTGGGATTGGCCTGTCCCACTAGAGCTGGCAGTGGAGGCATGCTGCGGGTCCCCTCGGCCCAATTATTCCGGCTGGCGGGATCCAGGAGGGCCTTCTCTGCTGCTGATCCTGCCCTCTGGAACATCTTGCCCCCTTCCCCCCCCATGGAAAGTTGGGCCTGACCCTCCTATCCCGTTGTAAGGGCCCAAAGACCTGACTCTGCCAGTTGGCCTGCCTCTCCAGTGAGGGAAGAGCACAGTGGAGGTGGCTGATTGAATAACAAGGGATCCTACCTTCCCTTCACCCTGCTCCCTCCCTCCACTTAAACTTAGACTTTAATGTTTGATTTTAATATATTTACATTTTAATCTATATGCACATTTTTATGACGGTTAGCTGCCCTACGAGACACTTCCTTGCTTCCTAAAGAAAGGAAAAGACACTTTTTTTTCAACCCGATATCGTACAGCAGGGGTGGGGAACCGTGGCCCTTTTATGACTTGGGGGCTTCAACTCCCAGCACGCCGGCTCAGGAATTCTGGGAGTTGAAGTCCGTGAGTCACAAAGGGGCCGTGGTTCCCCCATCCCTGTCCTACAGGATCTCACCTGCGTGGGTCCTTTCATGCTCTGCGAGAAGAGACCGCTGACTGAAGCTTTCCGTGCATTCGGAACACTGGTAGGGCTTCTTTCCCAGGTGAGCTGCCCGGTGGCTGAGGAGGGATCTCTTCCAGCTGAAGCTCTTCCCGCACTCGGAGCATTTGTAGGGTTTCTCTCCCGTATGAGTCCGCTTATGCACAATGAGGGCAACTTTCTGATTAAAGCTCTTCCCACAGTCGAAGCAGGAATAGGGCTTCTCTCCAGTGTGGATGATCTCGTGGCGAGCCAGGTGGTCTTTTTTATGGAAGCATTTCCCACACTCAGCACAGGAGTACGGCTTCTCGCCGGTGTGGATTCTTGTGTGGTTGATCAGGCCCACCTTCCAGTTGAACCCTTTCCCGCACTCGGAGCACTGATATGGCTTCTCTCCCGTGTGGGTCCTCTTGTGCGTCATGAGGCGGTCTTTCT
This sequence comes from Crotalus tigris, assembly GCF_016545835.1. Classification (NCBI taxonomy): domain Eukaryota; kingdom Metazoa; phylum Chordata; class Lepidosauria; order Squamata; family Viperidae; genus Crotalus; species Crotalus tigris. Next base: position 107,109 of record NW_024098302.1, on the reverse strand, counting down.
TATAGAAGCTCTTCCCACAGTCCGAGCACTCGTAGGGTTTCTCCCCTGTGTGGGTCCTCATATGAGCCACGAAGTTGGCCTTCACGCTGTAGCTTTTCCCACACTCGGCGCATTTGTGCGGCTTCTCCCCCGTGTGGGTCCGTTTGTGGGCAAAGAGCGAGGACTTTGCGTGGAAGCTCTTCCCGCACTCAGGACACTTGTAGGGTCTCTCGCCTGTATGGATCCGCTTGTGTTGGATGAGGATCCATTTCCCGCTGAACGTTTTCCCACACTCCGAGCACATGTAAGGTTTCTCCCCGGTGTGGGTCCTCATGTGGATGTTCAGAGCAGAGGACCAATTGAAGCCTTTGCCGCAGACTTTGCACTCCTGCAGATTCTGCTCCCCTGTGTGCTTCCTCATGTGCATGATCAGGGAGCGTTTCCAGTAGAAGCTTTGGCCACAGTCCGAGCAGGTGTGGGAACGTTCCCCTGTGTGGGTTTTCTCGTGCCTTAAAAGGTAAGAGGAGCAGGAGAACCCCTTCCCACAATGCGAGCACTGATATGGCCGCTCCCCGGTGTGAATCCTTTTGTGCACATCGAGGTACGCTTTTAGGATGAAGCGTTTCCCACAGTCATGGCATTCGTAGGGTTTCTCGCCCGTGTGCGTTCTCCGATGTGTAATAAGGCCAGAAATCTGCTTGAAGCTCTTCTCGCATTCAGAGCACTCGTAAGGCTTCTCCCCCGTGTGGGTCCTCTTATGTGTGACGAGAGTCGCTCCGTGATTGAAGCTCTTCCCACAAATGGAGCACATGTAAGGTTTCTCGCCGGTGTGGATTCTCCGGTGCGTGATCAAGTAATCCTTGCGGCCGAAGCTTTTCCCACATTCGGGGCACTCGTAGGATTTGAGAGCTGATCCGGCCGAGTGGGTTTTCTTGTGCCTCCGAAACGAAGCTGTGTAACTGAAGCATTTCCCACATTCGGCACACTGGTAAGGTTTCTCTGCCGTGTGGCTCTGTTTGTGTATGTTGAGAGTTCCTTTCTCACGGAAACTTTTCCCACAGTCGGGGCACTGGTAGGGCTTCTCTTCCGAGTGAGTTCTCATGTGCACATTCAGAGCCGATTTCACGGTGAAGGTCTTCTCGCAGTCGGAGCACTTGTACGGCTTTTCCCCCGTGTGGATCCTCCGATGGACGGCAAGGTGCGGCTTACGATTGAAGCTCTTCCCACAGTCTGGGCACTTGTACAGCTTCTCGCCTGTGTGGATTCTCTCGTGCAGAATCAGGGACCCCTTGCGGAAGAAGCTTTTCCCGCACTCTGAGCAAGTGTATGGCTTCTCCCCGGTGTGGATCCTCTTGTGTTGAAGAACGTAGGCTTTCTCGCGGAAGGTTTTCCCACAGTCTGAGCACTGATACGGTTTCTCGCTCACGTGGCTTGCCTCGTGGCTGAGAAGCGCATGGCGGGAGGAAAAACTCTGGTCGCACTGGGGGCAGCTGAACAGTTTCTCCCGGCTGTGACCCCTCTCGTGGATGATCAGCTGGGACCACTTGTAAAAGCTTTCTCCACACTGCACGCATTTGTATGGGTTCGCTTTTGCCTTCTTGCCCTGGAGAGATCTTTGGGCAGTATTTGTTTGACTGTCGTCCTCCAAGGTCTTTCGCGGAGTTGCAACTTGCAGAGTGTCTCCTCCAACATTTCCCAAAGTTGCTTCTTCTTCTTCGGTAGACTTCTCCAGCTGAATGTGGGCTTCTTTTTCTTGTGATTGATCATGGTCTGTTGGAACAAAAGAAGAGCAACGAAGATGACTAAGGGACTGGAGGCTAAAACATATAAAGAACGGTTGCTGGAATTGGGTATGTCTAGTTTAATGAAGAGAAGGACGAGGGGGGACATGATAGCAGAGTTCTAGTATCTCAGAGGCTGCCATGAAGAAGAGGGAGTCAAGCTATTCTCCAAAGCGCCTGAAGGCAGGACAAGAAGCAACAGGTGGAAACTAATCAAGGAGAGAAGCAACCCAGAACTAAGGAGAAACTTCCTGACAGTTAGAACAATTAACCAGTGGAACAACCTGCCTCCAGAAGTGGTGAATGTTCCAACACTGGAAGTTTTTAAGAAGAAAATGGTTAGCCATTTGGCTCAAATGGTATAGGGCAGTGGTAGTGAATCTATGGCACATGTGCCAGAGGTGGCACTCGGAGCCCTCTCTGTGGGCACACGCGCCGTTGCCCCAGCCCCACCTCCCTCTGCGGCCTCCTCCTCACCAGCAGCCCCCTAGAGGAGAGTCGCCCCCAGGCTTGGCCTGCGTGGAGTAGCGCAGTCGAGAACATGGCAGCTGGGCAGCAGGGAGAAGACTCTACCCTCATGCCCCTTTGCGTGCAGATGCTGCTGCGGGGCACAGGCAGAGGGCATGGCTGCCATGGCACTGCAGGACCGCCTGGGCAATTTGCTGTGGCGGGCAGTGGAAGCAGTGGGTGGCTCTGCGGGCAGGTGAGGTATGAGTGGAGCAGGGGGCGATGTGGTTTTGGGGCACTTGGCCTCTAAAAGATTCACCATCACTGGTATAGGGTTTCCTGCCTGAGCAGGGTGTTGGGTTAGTTTTCAGCAATCTTTAGGAGTCAGGCTTGGCGGAAAGGAGATATGATCTCTTTTTGGCCTAACCTGGGAACCACGATTTCAAACAAATTGAGGACAATATACAACTGTCCTCAAGTTACAACTGTAACGGAGCCTACCTATCCTGGTTGCAAATCATGAAGCTCATAAATCAGGTCACCCATGTGACTGATCCAGTTTTACGACCTTGTTTTGAAGTGGTTGTTAAGCCGATGACAGGATGGTAAAGCCGCCGCAGTCAGTAAGCAAACCATTAGTGCACAACGGGCCTGGCTTCGACAATTTTGTCAATTTTTGACCAAACACTCGTATGTCTACGGGAGACAACAAACTGTGGCCCAGTTGCGGACTGCCCAAAATACTATTGCACGACTGGACGGGGGGGAGGGAATGGAAGACACCATTGTGACACGAATAGCATTGTGGTCGTACATTTAAGAACCAGAAGCCCAGAACATGGATTAAGACAGGGCTTTTCAACCTTTTCACCCATTGTACCATTTTTAGGATATGGCAACATCCGAGTAGCACCAGTTGCCTAGCAAGGTGTCAAAAACGTGATGACCCCAAAAGGAAAAAAGTGATAAAGCACAGATAGTCTTCGACTTACAACAGTTCGCTTAGTGACTGTTCGAAGTTACAATGGTACTGAAAAAAGTGCCCCCCAAGCCACAGCCGAGCAAGACACCTGCCTGCACACCCAGCGGCGTTCTTCCTCCTGTCCGAGGTTTTCATTGTTGTGAGCATTTCTGTTGAGGATTGGCAGCGGGGATGGGGTGGGGGGTGTTTGGTTTTTATTCCCCCCCCCCCCGTCTGCTGGGTGGTTGCAGCAGGTTTTAGTCACTTCACATGACCCTGGGACACTGTGACCGTCATAAATATGAATCAGTTGCCAAGCATCTGAATGTAAATCAGAAGACTCTGGAGATGCTGCAACATTCCAGCTGATTGGCACTTCTGGGCTAAGCAGAAGTGCCAGGATCAGTGCAGAGCTCCAGATGGAGCCTGGCGCTGGTCCTGGAGCTTCTACTGAGACCTGATAGTCCCAAAGAAGCGCTGATCCTGGCGCTTCTGCTCAGCCCTGACGGCCCTGCAGCTCCAGGCATCTCTCGCTAAGGCTTGTGCGTTGCTGCCACCAGTTCAGCTCATTCCCCTCCCCCACTACCACTTTTCTAGGATGGTTGCATACCACCTGCCAGGTGCCAATGTATTGCAGGTGGTACCCGTACCACTGGTTGAAAAGCCCTGGATTAAGAGACATTTTTCTCGTCTTGTATGAATTTTATGCATGCTATTTTGAGTTTCACCCAAGCTTGTGAGCCTTTTTTTTTTTTTTTAAGTGCAAGGGCTGCTTTTTAATACACACGGTTCTTTTGAGTTTTGTCAAGGTTCTATCCAGGCTGCAAATTTGGAGCTGCTAAAATCGATGGGTAGGTTAGTGGTTATTTTCCTATGCGGAAGATAAAAATGGGGTTAAGACAAGCATCCCAAATGCATTTTCCCAAAGAAAATACGTTTTCAGTAGAACTAGAAAAGTATTTAGACCAGTGCTTCTCAACTCAGCGACTTTTAAGATGTGTGGACTTCAACTCCCAGAATTCCCCAGCCAGCATTGATGCTGGCTGGGGAATTTTGGGAGTTGAAGTCCACACATCTTAAAGTAGTGAGGCTGAGAATAAACTGATTTAAACAAATACGATTAAAACACTAGGAGGTAGAAACAGAGCTCAGAAGAAACTTATTTTCCAAAGCACCAAAGGGCAGGACAAGAAGCAACGGATGGAAACTAATCAAGGAGAGAAGCAACCTGGAATTAAGGAGAAACTTCCTGACAGTGAAGACAATTAAGCAGTGGAACAGCTTTGCCTTCAGACGTTGTGGGCGTTCCATCACTGGAAGTTTTTAAGAAGAGACTGGACAGTCACTTGTCTGAAATGGTGTAGAGTCTCCTGCTTAAGCAAGGGGGTGGACTAGAAGACCTTCAAGATCCCTTCAAGCTCTATTCTAATTGACTGACTGACTGACTGACTGATTGAAAAGAGCTTAGAGCAGTGGTTCTCAACCTTTTTAATGCCGCGACCCCATAATACAGTTCCCCATATTGTGGTGACCCCCAACCACTTATACATCACCGGATGCCAGGGGCGTGGCCAAAGAAAAGGGGGAAAAAAATGGCAGACAGCCTTGTTTGGCGACCCCCCGTGAAATGGTCGTTCGATTCCAAATGGGGTCCCGACCCACAGGTTGAGAACCACTGGCTTAGAGGTAACATGTAACAAAATAACATTTGTTCAAAGAACACAGCCTTTGTCTAACTCGGCTTCCAGCAAGCAATGCCAACAGGGGAAGCCATTTGCTTAAAGCAGAGGTAGGCAACCTTGGCTCTTTTATGACTTGTGGACTTCAACTCCCAGAATTCCTGAGCCAGCCATGCTGAGGGGAAAGGGAGAGGTTTCCAAGCTGAGCCAGGCAGGCTCAGGAATTCTTGGAGTTGAAGTCCATGAGTCATAAAAAAGCCAAGGATGCCTACCCCTGGCCTAGGGGTAGGCAACCTTGGCTCTTTTATGACTCGTATGGACTTCAATTCCCAGAATTCCTGAGCCAGCATGGCTCAGCTTGGAAACCTCTCTCTTTCCCCTCAGCATCGCTGGCTCAGGAATTCTGGGAGTTGAAGTCCACAAGTCATAAAAGAGCCAAGGTTGCCTACCCCTGGTCTAACTGAACAAACTACTGTCTTTGTGGTGCCTCCCTCATTTTAGTGCAGGGACGTGGCCAGGCCATCATCAGAGGTCAACACTGATTCCGGCACAAACATAAAAAAAAGTGAAAAGATAATAAAATGGATTAAATCAGTAAACACAGGGTAGAAGCTCCATAGTTGGTGACATACGGTTCTTCCATTGTGTTTGTGGACTTTTTTTTTTTTTTTTTTTGGGCAGTTGAATGTTCTGAGTTCTGAACAAAAGCCCAAGATTCTGTTAACAAGGAGAAGATGAAGGTGGGGTATTGCTGTCGGAAAGTCACCCTGTACTTATTTTTCTTCTTCAATCACCTTTTCTTTATCTTGGGGGCGCTGATGGTTGGGATTGGCATCTGGATTTTGGCTGACTCAAAGCCCTTCAGTCCCATTCTGCAGAACTCGGCACCGTCGTTCCAAGCTGGGCTTTATGTCTTCATGGGAGTCGGTGCCATCACCATGGTGCTTGGCTTCCTGGGGTGCGTAGGGGCTCTCTTTGGCATCCAGTGTGCCCTTGGCATCTATCTCACCTGCCTGTTGCTCATCCTCTCGGCCCAGATCACCGCTGGTCTGATGATCTACTTCCAACAGAGCTCGCTGAAAGCCAGAATGTCCGAAGTGGTGATCGATCTCTTCCAGACGTACAACCCTTCCGATGAAATGAACCAGGTCCTCGAGTCCGCTTGGGACTTTGTTCAATCCCAGTTCTCGTGCTGCGGCTGGACTGGACCCGAAGACTGGCAACTCAACAAAATCCTCTGGAACAGCAGAATGCAGTTCTATCCGTGTTCTTGCAGCAACCGGACGGAGGACGCCTTGAGAGGAACGGGCTTCTGCGCTCTGGAGACCGATTTGAACACAACCACTCTGGCCGACTGGCCCGTGAAGAAGCAGGGGTGCGGGACGGCTGTGCAGACCTGGTTGCAGGAAAATTTCAACGTCTTTCTCGGGGTTTGCGCGGGGGTGGCCATCACGGAGCTACTGGGAATAGGGCTCTCTCTCTGCCTTTGCAAAGGCAAAACATGCCAATAATGAAGGCGATGCCCTCACCTGGAATCTGGATGCCATCCACGAGGAAAGAGGCAACTGGATTCCTTACTCCAGATGTTTCTTGGCAGTCCCTGCTGGGGCATTAGCCCAACATCTCTTCCTCTACTTATCTTGCTCCCTTCTACCTGTATAAGCCAAGAGCACAAAGGGATGCGGAAGTTCTGAATGGCATTGCTTTCAGCTTTTATTCATCACCATAATAAGATCGAGGATGCTCTGTATGCCTTATAGATACCCCTTTCGCTGTGCCCACCCTCTTCCTTCTATGCAATTTGGATCAAGTTGGGAGATTAGATGGGTGGGCTTCTTCCTCAATTATTCCTACCAAAGGATGGTTCGTCCAAATTATTCTCAAGCTATTCAGACACCGCTCTTAAGGCTGACTTCTTCAATTCTTACTGGAAAATCTCTTCGGTCTGGAATCGTGTCCCTTGCTCTGTTTCTCCAATTTTTTTAAAAATAAAGTGTTGGCTGTACAACATTCTTTCTCTTCCTGTTTGGTGTTCGGGATGCCCATCAGATCAAAGGGTAGGTCAGCTTCAAAGGAGAGTCTTTGAGGATCGCGGTGTGGAATATCTGAAGTTTTCCTGGTTTTGTTCATTGGAAGGCCATTTATTTTTGTTGTACAGGTAATCTTTGACTTTTATTTAGTGACCGAAGTTATTTGTTTAGTGACCGAAGTTACTACAGTACTAAAAAAAAAGACTTACAACATGTTTTTCACACATATGAGCGTGGCACCATCCCACATGATCAAAATTTGGATGTTTGGCAATTGGTTCGTATTGATGACAATTGGACAGTCCCGGGGTCACGTGATCACCTTTTGCGACCTTTTGACTAAGCCAAGTCAATGGGGAAGCCGGATTTCCTTAGCAACCGTGTTACTAACTTAACAACAATTAACAATTGTGGCAAAAAAACAGGTCCTAAAAATGGGGCAAAACTCACTTAACCGTCTTGCTTGGTAACAAAAACTTTGGGCTCAGGTATGATCGTATGTCAAGGGCTACCTGTAAATACATTTGTGAGAGATAAAAAAAAATACAAGCTAAAAAAAGAAAAAAAATAGAAGGTGCAGAAAATAGAAAAAAAAAAAGCTTGGGAGCGCTTGTGGGCGGGTGAGGAACTACAAAGAGCCCATCTACTTGCCGGTTTTCCATTTTTCTGTGGTCATCAGCTACACGCAAAGGCAAGTTAGAGATGGAGCACGCCTCAAGGGCCTGTCAAGAAGGCACTCCTTTCAGAAACTGTGTGGCTGTCAAGATCACCAGATTTTTTTTTCTTGGGTTACCACCTTTGGTTAATGAAGATGCAATAACTAGTGCCATTTTTGTCTAAGGCAGGGGTAGGCCACCTTGCCTCTTTTATGACTCGTGGACTTCAACTCCCAGAATTCCTGAGCCAGCATGGCTCAGCTTGGAAACCTCTCCCTTTCCCCTCAGCGTGGCTGGCTCAGGAATTCTGGGAGTTGAAGTCCACGAGTCATAAAAGGGCCGAGTCTGAAGACCCCTGTTGTAGGTCATCTAGTCCAGGGGTAGGCAACCTTGGCTCTTTTATGACTCGTGGACTTCAACTGCCAGAATTCCTGAGCTAGCAGGGCTCAGCTTGTAAACCTCTCCCTTTCCCCTCAGCATGGCTGGCTCAGGAATTCTGGGAGTTGAAGTCCATGAGCCATAAAAGGGCCAAGGTTGCCTACCCCTGGTCTAAGGTAAACTTGTGTCATTTGAGTACCCAAACTGACAGATGGGAAGAACTTCTAGAATGGATGGCCCTTGGGGGCAAATAATCTAATTATCATCTTGATATATGTTTTTTATTTCATCAATGTATACGGCCATCCCTTTGGCACACATGACTCTCGATTTGAAAATTCCTAAATCGGACAAATAAAAAAATAAAATAAAAACAGAATAAAAAGACCCTTTATACACACACACACACACACACACACACACACTCCTAATAACTATAAAAATATGAATCCCAGGTATATCTGTACAATGATAGAAAATCCTCGAACTGTGGGAAGGGTATAAACCAGCTGTTTATTGTTAAAAACTAAAACAATAAAAACAACTATTTACAATACTAAAAACAACCTAAGCTTTCGCTGGTCCACTGCCAGCGTCATCAGAGTGAGTGTCGAGAGTGGGGAGTTTTCTTATAAACCTTGCTAACTCAGTTTCTTGCCCATTGACCGTGTGACAGGGCCGGCCGTCCTAACTGACTGTAATTGCCTCAGGCACTAAAAACGCATGAAGAGCAAGCCAGAATGCGTACCGCGCTCGCAAGGAGAGGAACTAAAGAAGGCAACAATTGTATGGAAAGGAGACTGGACGCACGACGAATCGCTCAGGTTGAGGGGGAAGAATGACGATCGGAGAACAACGCGATTCGCAGGGAGGAGAAGAAAGACAAACAGCCGCCCGTCCGGTGCGGCTGGTGGGGGAACGATCCCGCAAATACTCCTGCAAGAACATCAGCTGATCGGATACGGACGAGGCGGGGGGGAGAACGCCACAACACATGCACAGGCCCGCACATGGGGAGCCATCTGCTGGGTGCGGATGACGGAGTGAATCTGGGAGCATTTCGGCAGTCACTGCAGCTGATCAAATGCAGACGAGACAGTGGGACAGGATACTACTATGTGCGCGAGGCGTGAAGGGAAACGGGCTGATAGGGATAAGCAGCAGAGGGCAAGAACAGCAGGTGGACAAACGGGACAAAAGGGGGAGCATCAACGGAAAGGCATCTATAATGCCAGACCCAGACGTGCGACCCAGAATGATTACGGTGGGGGGGGGGATCGGAAGATACACCGGCAGCAATAACATCAGGAAAGATAGGATTGACAAGGATGGGAAGGATGGAAAAAGAAACAATGGGAAGAAAGAAGGCTGTGAAATTGTAATGCAAACAAGGGGAGGCGGGACAACTTAGGCAGTTACGATCATTTAGGACAGCCGGCCCTATCACACGGTCAATGGGCAAGAAACTGAGTTAGCAAGGTTTATAAGAAAACTCCCTACCCCCGACACTCACTCTGATGACGCTGGCAGTGGACCAGCGAAAGCTTAGGTTGTTTTTAGTATTGTAAATAGTTGTTTTTATTGTTTTAGTTTTTAACAATAAACAGCTGGTTTATACCCTTCCCAGAGTTTGAGGATTTTCTATCAGTGCGTGCGTGCGTGCGTGCATGCGTGTGTGTCTATAAATAAAAAGGGATGGGGTGGGGAGAGAATAATGACACATTTGCATTTTTAACGACCTAGAATTGCGATTACATATACCGTAAAAGTCCAGAATTCATTTTATAGTCTGTGTTCTCCACTCCTGATCAGCAATGCCTTAGGAGTTATCAAACCAAATGCTAAGTACCAAAGGCACACATAAAACCTTAATAGAGAGTCTTAAAGCTGAATTACGAACTCAAAAGCTGTTCAAATACCTGGGAAAATATTCTGACTGAAGTTAAGATATCAAAAAGCCTAGGACGCCATTGTGAAGCTCTAGATCAAAGGTGGGGAACGATGCCCCCTTTATGACTTGTGGACTTCAACTCCCAGAATTCCTGAGCCGGCATGGGAGTTGATGTCCCCAACTGATAAAAGGGCCATCGTTCCCCACCCCTGCTCTAGATGCTAATCTTTGGTGCTTGAGCCGTTCCTGAAGCTAACAGCCATCCATGTATTCTGCTCAAGTCTAAAGGATGGATCATAAAGACCGGACTTAGCTAGAGTGCCCTCAAGACACAATGCTATCATTGTCTAGGATGGCTTTTCTATGGTTAGACCCACCTGGAAACACAGCCAAGCTATTCTATTTGGTCGCCATGTTTCTTTCCATTGATGCTGAAGCTTCTGAGTTCTGAAGAGAACCAAGGGGTTCCGTGAAAAGGCAACGATGGCGAATTGCTGTTGGCTGTGCCTCAAATGCTTGTTCTGCTTCTTCAACATCCTTTTGTTTCTTGTGGGCGCTACCATGCTCAGTTTAGGCCTCTGGCTTTTGAACACCAAGAGCCCCTACATTTTCCTCCTGCAGGCTATGTTCGACTCCTTCCAAAGCCTGGTGTACATTTTCATCCTTGTTGGCGCTTTCACCATGTTTCTCGGCTTATGGGGCAGCCTAGGACTCCTCTATGATGTGCAATTCGTTTTGAGCATCTACATCCCCCTCCTGATCTTCACTGTCGCCTTCCACTTTTTCCCCGGCTTATTCATGAACTTCCAACAGAAGAAGATTGAAGACAAGCTCACCAAGAACATCCTCGGCCTCATCCAGAACTATAACCCAATGGACCGGGCCAACCAGCACAGAGAGATAGCCTGGGATTATGCTCAGGTCCAACTGTCTTGTTGTGGCTGGACCGGGCCAGAAAACTGGAAAAACAACACATTTTTCCAGGATCAAGTGGGAATCTACCCGTGTTCTTGCAGCAGCCACCCAGCCAGTTTCCAGCCGGTCCTGGGCGTCTGCAGGTTGACCGCCGTTTCCCATAAATCGGTGGATGATTGGCCTGTGACAAAACAGGGATGCGGTACGCTTGTGCAAAAGCGGTTCAAGAAGGTCGCGAACACTGTTTTCGTCGTCTCCTTTGTCGTCCTGTTCTCTGAGATTCTGGGAATCGGCCTTTCATTTTACATTTGCGCAGGCCGAAACATGTACGTTGAAGGTCACAGCTGAATCTCCCAGGGGGAAGATGGCGGTGGCTAAGGGGAACAACCCCTCCGAGGGAAGAAACAGAATTCCTTCTCTCCAGGTTTCTTCCAAGTTTTCTGAGGCATTTTGGCATGGCTGGTAGCTAATGAGTTGGACTCAAGACACAACTTTGAGCCTCCAGAGGTTCAAATGAAATTCCCAGTATGTCTCATCCTTGAGCATACTGGCCTGGCTCCTGAGGCCTGAGGTCCCTTCAGAAAAGGGGAGTTCCAGATCCCTATAGTGTATCTTAAAAGATTTTAAAAGCTGACTAACTTCCGCAACTTTTATCCAGTCAGCTTTATCTACCATTAGATATATGAGACCTCTAAATATTAACATCAGCTCTGAGCTACATAATCTAACCCACTGTTTCTCAACCTCTGGCACTTTAAGATGTGTGGGCTTCAACTCCCAGAATTCCCCAGCCAGACATCTTAAAGTGCCGGAGGTTGAAAAACACTGGTTAATTCTTAAGCTTTATCCAGGGTTCTGATTTAGGACGATCCTTCTTTCCATATCTCTAGCTCTTTTCCATTATCCCAGCCTGCTAACCCTGCATTTAATTCCATCCACAAGTTTATTGAGAAAGGGAAGGCTTTTCGGCAATGTGTTCCTTCACAGAACCAAGCAACTGGATGCTCCTTTGTGTGCTCTTTGACTGTCTGCTCCCAAACATGCTACAAAAATCGAACATTAAGAGACTTGTCTTTTCTCAACGGCACGCCTAACACAAAGGAGCATCCAGTTGCTTGGTTCTGTGAAGGAACACATTGCCGAAAAGCCTTCCCTTTCTCAATAAACCTCCTTCGAGCTCTTGAACCTGTTGATGCGTTATTTCTCCACCTTCCTAAAATAAACTTCTTACGCGAAAAGATGATTCCCGAATCCTTCCCATCACTGTTCATTCGTTGATGACATCGAACGGAAGTGATAATATAGCTCTAGTCTATACCCTAGAGCAGGGGTGGGGAACGATGGCCTTTTTTTATGACTTGTGGACTTCAACTCCCAAAATCCCTGAGCCAGCAGGGGAGTTGATGTCCCCAACTGATAAAAGGGCCATCGTTCCCTGCCCCAGCTCTAGATGCTAGTCTTTGTTGCTAGAGCCGTTCCTGAAGCTAACAGCCATCCGGGGTTTCTGTTCAAGACTAAAGGATGGATCACAAAGACCGGACTTAGCTAGAGTGCCCTCAAGACACAATGCTATCATTGTCTAGGATGGCTTTTCTATGGTTTAGACCCACCTGGAAACACAGCCAAGCTATTCTATTTGGTCGCCGTGTTTCTTTCCATTGATTCTGAAGCTTCTGAGTTCTGAAGAGAATCAAGGGGTTCCGTGAAAAGGCAACAATGGCGATTTTCTGCTGCCCGTGCCTCAAGTGCTTGTTCTGCTTCTTTAACGCCCTTTTGTTTCTTGTGGGCGCTACAATGTTCAGTTTAGGCCTCTGGGTTTTGATCACCAAGAGCGCCTACATTTCCCTCCTGCAGTCTGCGTTCGACTCTTTCCGAAGCCTGCTGTACATTTTCATCGCCATCGGCGCTTTCACCATGTTTCTTGGCTTATGGGGCACCTTGGGACTCTTCTATGGCGTGCGATTCGTTTTGATCGTCTACATCCCCCTCCTGATCCTCATTGTCATCTTCCATTTTTTCCCCGGCTTATTCATGAACTTCCAACAGAAGAAGATTGAAGACAAGCTCACCAAGAACATCCTCGGCTTCATCCAGAACTATAACCCAATGGACCGGGCCAACCAGCACAAAGCGATAGCCTGGGATTATGTTCAGATCCAACTGTCTTGTTGTGGCTGGACCGGGCCAGAAAATTGGAAAAACAACACATTTTTCCAGGATCAAGTGGGAATCTACCCGTGTTCTTGCAGCAGCCACCCAGCCAGTTTCCAGCCGGTCCTGGGCGTCTGCAGGTTGACCGCCGTTTCCCATAAATCGGTGGTGGATGATTGGCCCGTGACAAAACAGGGATGCGGTACGCTTGTGCAAAAGCGGTTCAAGAAGGTCGCGAACACTGTTTTCGTCGTCTCCTTTGTCGTCCTGTTCTCTGAGATTCTGGGAATCGGCCTTTCATTTTACATTTGCGCAGGCCGAAACGTGTACGTTGAAGGTCACAGCTGAATCTCCCAGGGGGAAGATGGCGGTGGCTAAGGGGAACAACCCCTCCGAGGGAAGAAACAGAATTCCTTCTCTCCAGGTTTCCTTCCAAGTTTTCTGAGGCATTTTGGCATGGCTGGTAGCTTATGAGTTGAACTCAAGACCCAACTTTGAGCCTCCGGAGGTTCAAATGAAATTCCCAGTATGTCTCATCCATGAGCATATTGGCCTGGCTCCTGAGGGTTGAGGTCCCTTCAGAAAAGGGGAGTTCCAGATCCCTATAGTGTATCTTACAAGATTTCTGACCAACTTCCGCAACTTTTATCCAGTCAGCTTTATCTACCATTAGATATATGAGACCTCTCAACATTAACATCAGCTCTGAGCTACATAATCTAACCCACTGTTTCTCAACCTCCAGCACTTTAAGATGTGTGGGCTTCAACTCCCAGAATTCCCCAGCCAGCATGGCTGGCTGGGGAATTCTAGGAGTTGAAGTCCACACATCTTAAAGTGCCGGAGGTTGAGAAACACTGGTTAATTCTTAAGCTTTACCCAGGATCCTGATTTGGGACGATCCTTCTTTCCATATCTCTAGCTCTTCTTCCATTATCCCGGCCTGCTAACCCTGCGTTCAATTCCATCTACAAGAAACCAGGTCTTTGCTGCCTCTTTGATTGTCTGCTCCCAAATATGCTACAAAAACCGAATGTTAAGAGAGTTGTCTTTTCTCAACCACACGCCCGACACAAGGGAGGATCCAGTTGCTTAGTTCTTTGAAGGAACATACTGCCAAAAGGAACACACTGCCAAAACGCCTTCCCTTTCTCAATAAACTTCCTTCGAACTGTTGAACCGGTTGCTGCGTTATTTCTCCACCTTCCTAAAATAAACCTCTTACGCGAAAAGACGATTCCCGGATCCTTCCCATCACTGTTCATTCGTTGATGACACTGAACAGATCAAAGATTGCCCCAGCCGTGCAAGTGTGATTTTGCAGATTATTTTCTTGGACAGGTCTATCCAATGCCTTCTGGGTGTATGTGCATGTGTTTGGGTGTGTGTATGTGTTAATAAGGATATGATCGAGATCACAGGAAGTGATAATATAGCTCTAGTCTATACCCTAGAGCAGGGGTGGGGAATGATGGCCTTTTTATGACTTGTGGACTTCAACTCCCAGAATTCCTGAGCCAATTGAAGTCCACGAGTCATAAAAAGGTCATCGTTCCAAATGCTGGCTCAGGAATTCTGGGAGTTGAAGTCCCCATGTCATAAAAGGGACATCATTCCCCCTGCTGGCTCAAGAATTGTGGGAGTTGAAGTCCACAAGTCATAAAAGGGCCATTGTTCCTCATGCTGGCTCAGGAATTCTGGGAATTGAAGTCCACAAGTCATAAAAGGGCCATCGTTTCCCATGTTGGCTCAGGAATTCTGGGAATTGAAGTCCACAAGTCATAAAAGGGCCATCGTTCCCCATGCTGGCTCAGGAATTCTGGGAATTGAAGTCCACAAGTCATAAAAGTGCCATCGTTCCCCATGCTGGCTCAGGAATTATGGGAATTGAAGTCCACAAGTCATAAAAGGGCCATCGTTCCCCATGCTGGCTCAGGAATTCTGGGAATTGAAGTCCACAAGTCATAAAAGGCCAAGGTTCCCCACCCCTGGGCTAAGGGAACTATGTATGTTTAGCCTAATGAAGAGAAGGTTTAAGGGAGACAAGATAGTAGTCCTCCAATACTTGAAGGGCTGTCACAGGAAAGAAGGGGATCCATTTATTCTCCAGAGCAGCTGAGGGCAGAACAAGAAGCAGTGGAAGCCAACTGGGAACGTACAAATGGAAACCACACGATCCCAGGATGCTGCAATCCTCATAAATAGTAGCTCGGGTTCTCCGACCCTTTGGAACAGCAATAGCCCACAAGTATATGTTAAGTTTAAAGATGGAAGAGGAACAAGTTCAAGAAACAATGATAACATGGGCAAAAAAAAGTTTGGGCATAACATAGGTCAGTGGTTCTCAACCTGTGGGTCAGGACCCCATTTGGGGTCGAACGACCATTTCACGGGGGTCGCGAAACAATGCAGTCCGCCATTTTTTCCCCCTTTTCCTTAGCTGTGCTACTCCCTTTTATTCTATTGGCTTTTGAAAGCCAATAGAATAGACTCTCTTGAATAGAGTCTAATTCTATTGGCTTTTGAAAAGCCAATAGGAATTGTCCAGGCTGTCTCTGCCCTGCTGAGCCCGCCAAAAGTCCCATTCTGCAGACGGTGCTGCACCAGTTGAGTAGTCCTCGACTTACGACTGGTTGAGTAGTCCTCGACTTACAACCGTTGGGGATCGTGGCATTAAAAAGGTTGAGAACCACTGACATAGAGTTAAAAAATTAGCAAAGCCTTCTAAAATTCTAAAATAACAAAGGCGGTGGCGTACAAAGAAAACCTATATAAAATGTTCCACAGATGGCACTTATCACCTGTGAGCTTAGCAAAAATATGTCTAGCAATTGTTGGAAATGTAGACAAAAACCAGGCACATATTATCATCTTTGGTGGACATGCCCTAAAAGCCAAGAATACATATATGGTTAGAGAAAACGATAAAAAAAACATGGAGATTTTAAGCCAGAATTATTTTTGTTAGGTATAATTGTAGGAAATTATGAGGAAGGATGTGTATATTTAATGTTAAATGTATTAACTGCAGCGAGAATCGTATTTGCTCAACGTTGGAAAGATGAAGAATTACCAGCGGAGGAAGAGATAATTGAGAAAACTTTGGACTGTGCAGAAATGGATAGACTTACATTGAAAATGAAAGAGAAAAAAAAATTCAGAGAGAGGGAGTAAGGGAGGGAGGGAGGGAGGGAGGGAGGGAGAGAGAGAGAGAGAGAGAGAGAGAGAGACAGACAGAGATGTTCCCCAGGAACACAAAATGGAAACCTTGGAACTGATTAAAACAAAATCCAGTTAACAAACAGCCAAAGAAGGGAATGAGATTACCTGCTGGATCTTTTCTTTTCACAGCTGTATCTTTCGGCTCTCGGCTCTTGGGATCATCCAGATGTTCGGAATGTCCTTCTGCTTCCTCCCTGTTGCTCTCTCTGAAGGGCGCCTCACGTGGGTTCCCATCCCCGTTATTCTGAATCCCGTCCCTGGCTGCAATCACCCCCCCAAAAAACCCACAGAAACTTCAGTCCCAAACTCAACTCTCGCAGGAAAATTGAAAACAAAAACACAAGTTCCTCCAATTAACTATGAATACCGGATCTCTCCACTTCTAGTCCAGACCTTCCCAGTTAAGCTCACCATCCACCCCCCCCCCCAGCCCAGCTCTGCGTCTAAGAGGGAGGAGCTGGCCCAAAGAGTCCCACGGTAGAGTGTCTGTGGAGATTCTCCATCATCCGGGCCAGGGTTGTCCCAAAGGTGACTTTTTCAATAGGCAACCAGACTTTCTTTGGAGACGTTTCGCTTCTCATCCAAGAAGCTTCTTCAGCTCCGACTGGATGGTGGGGCAAATGGAAGGATTTATACTCCTTGCAGACAGCTGGTCATTTGCCTCCTTTTAGAGCAGTGGTTCACACCCTGTGGGTCGGGACCCCATTTGGGGTCGAACGACCATTTCACGGGGGTCGCCAAACAATGCAGTCCACCATTTTCCCCCCCCCTTTTCCTTAGCTCTGCTACTCCCTTTTATTCTGTTGGCTTTCGAAAGCCAATGGAATAGACCCTCTTGAATAGAGTCTAATTCTATTGGCTTTCAAAAGCCAATAGGAATTGTCCAGGCTGTCTCTGCCCTGCTGAGCCCGCCAAAAGTCCCATTCTGCAAACGGTGCTGCACCAGTTGAGTAGTCCTCGACTTACGATTGGTTGAGTAGTCCTCGACTTACGACCGGTTGGGGGTCGCGGCATTAAAAAGGTTGAGAACCACTGTTTTAGAGAGTTGCTGAGGCCACTTGGAGGCTGTTCTGTCCCAGCCTACGTGAGTCCTTACTAAACTCACAAGGAGAAACCCCTCTTCCAACGAGCAGGCTGGAACCGCAGGAAAAAAACAATCCCCTTTTATTATTCACAGACCTTAGTCAGTGTCCAAGGCAAACAAAACACAGTTCACTGAAACTCGATCCTCAACAGGAACGGTTGCCTTTGGCAACCAGCACCTCCCACGCCTTCCCTTTTATTATGCAGCCAAGGCCTGGCTTCCTAATGCCTTCTCCTTTGCCTTTGGAGCCGCCCCATTGCATTCCTCTGTCCTACTCCCTTCTCTTGCAGATGTTTTCGTGCATCCTTGATATATCCCAGCTGTAATTCATCACTGTCCAACTCAGACTCCCAGCACAGCTATGTTTCAGCCTGAGCGCGAGCAGAGGGGCCAGGCTCCTTGTCGGACTGTAAGTCTTGGGGCTCCTCAGAGCCTTCCTCTGACTCTGATGTCACTCCAGGCCCCTCCTCCGATTCCTCCAATTCAGCTGCCGGATCCACTGGCTGGCTAGGAATCACAACAGAGGCACTCGAATGGTGCGGGAGTATGGATGGATTTCCAGAAAAAAATTGCAGACTTGAGCTTGAGCTTGCGATGCATTACAACACAGACTCATCCCCAACAGCTGGTGTTTGTGTTCAGCGGTGAAGGGACACAGGGCAGGAAACATGCACAGCTCCACCACACAACACAGTCCTGTCAGCAGTCCCAAGAAGGCTCCATACCCATTTGCACCGCTCAGGTGGCCCTGAGGACACAGATAAGCCTCCAAGTGGCTTCAAGGACTCTCTAAAAGGACGCAAATGACCAGCTGTCTGCAAGGAGGATAAATCCTTCCGTTCCCCACCATCCAGTCAGAACTGAAGAAGCTTCTTGGAGGAGAAGGGAAACGTCTTCAACGAAAAACAAAAAAAAGTCCAGTTGCGTCTTGAAAAAGCATCTTTGGGGTCCTGAGGTAGAAAGAGGACCAGAACTCTTGTCTCTCCAATTGTAGTCCAAAATATTCAGTACTACTACACCCTGGTTCTGGGACTGAGAGAGACTGGCCCAGAGTCTCAGATAAGAAACTGGGTCTCCTTGGCTCTAATCCAGGGGTCTTCAAACTTGTCAACTTTAAGACTTGTGGACTTCAACTCCCAGAATTCCTCAGCCAGCCAGGGCTGGCTGAGGAATTCTGGGAGTTGAAGTCCACAAGTCTTAAAGTTGACAAGTTTGAAGACCTCTGCTCTAATCCATATCTTGCCTGAACAATTACGCTCCTTTGGTCCCCTCTGAGTCAGAGACTGGACTTGGGCTACTGGGCAAAAAGATGCTCTCAATGGAACGATCAGATAAGGGAGAGCCTAGCCCAGGGGTAGGCAACCTTGGCTATGCTGGCTCAGGAATTCTGGGAGTTGAAGTCCACGAGTCATAAAAGAGCCAAGGTGGCCTACCCCTGGCCTAGCCCACAGCTGGATTAGTGAGTGGGGACAAGAGGCTCAGAAGAGACCCACCCTCGTTGCTTGGGCTGTAAAGAAGGGGGGAGGGCAGGCGGGGAGGAAGACAATGGACTTTAAGACTTGCAAGACTCTATCAATGTAACTTCACAATAAAGTAGAATTAACTCATCTGTGTAGCAAAAGGAGTGGCAGAGCCTGAAGAGGAGGGGAGGGGGGAGGAGAGTGAAAAGAAGAATCAGTGCAGGGCAGGGGTAGGCAACCTTGGCTCTTTTATGGACTTCAACTCCCAGAATTCCTGAGCCAGCCATGCTGAGGGGAAATGGAGAGGTTTCCAAGCTGAGCCAGGCTGGCTCAGGAATTCTGGGAGCTGAAGTCCACGAGTCATAAAAGAGCCACGGTTGCCTACCTTTGGATTAGAGTATATAGATGCCATCCAGAGAGTAGAAAACTTCAACTCCCAGAATTCCTGAGCCAGCCATGCTGAGGGGAAAGGGAGAGGTTTCCATGCTGAGCCATGCTGGCTCAGGAATTCTGGGAGTTAAAGTCCACAAAAGAGCCAAGATTGCCTACCCCTGGCCTAGAGTCTCCATGTTCCCACAAGCGGAACTACAATTAAGGAACTACAATCAGAATGGAGCTGGAAGGGACCTTGGAGGTCTTCTAGACCAACCCCTGCTAAAGCAGGAGATCCTATACCCTTTGAGACAAGTGGCTGTCCAGTCTCTTCTTAAAAACCTCCAGTGATGAAGTACCCACAATGTCTGAAGGCAAAGCTGTTCCACTGGTTATTTGTCCTCCCTGACAGGAAGTTTCTCCTTAGTTCCAGGTTGCTTCTCTCCTTGATTAGTTTCCATCCCTTGTTTCTTCTCTTGCCTAAGTGCTCCAAGTCCCTTCCATTAACCCTTATCTAGCACCAAAATACAGGTAGTCCTCGACTTACAACAGTTCACTTGGTGACTGTTCAAAGATACACCTCTGTTGAAAATAAGTGACTTAGGACCAAATTTTCACACTCACAACTGTCACCCCTTCCCCCATCGTCACGTGATCAAAATTCAGATGCTTGACAGCTGACTCCTACTTATGACGGTTGCAGTATCCCAAGGTCATGTGAACACCTTTTGTGACCTTCTGGCAAGCCAGGTCAGAGGGGAAACCCAGATGCACTTAACAACCGTTTTACTGACTTAGCGACCGGGGCAGGGGTAGGCAGCCTTGGCTCTTTTATGACTCGTGGACTTCAACTCCCAGAATTCCTCAGCCAGCCACGCTGAGGGGAAAGGGAGAGGTTTCCATGCTGAGCCAGGCTGCCTCAGGAATTCTGGGAGTTGAAGTCCATGAGTCATAAAAGAGCCGAGGTTGCCTATCCCTGGACAGGGGCAAAAAAAGGTGGTAAAATAGGGCAAAAAAAAATCTACTTAACAAAATGTCTCACTTAGCAACGGAAATTTTGGACTCCATTGTGGTCGTTGAGTCGAGGACTATCTGTACTGGTCAACTGGAGGGAGCTTCAAGCTGGCAATATTTGTGGTGCAGATTCAGACATTGTTCCGGAAGCCACAGGAAAGAAAACAAATCATGGCTTCGTTCAATGTGGGAACCTGGTTTTGGAGCAGAATCTCTCCGTCTCCGTTCCTCCCTGACCACAACATTCCCAATTGAAACCCACTTTCAATCCTTGCCACCTCAGAGGACACGGTCTTCTCGGCTATGGCTTCCTTTCCAACGGACTCTTTCACCGTCCTGTCTTCTAGAAGACAAACAGAAACAGCTGTGACAGGAGGGAAAAACATTAGTAGGGCATGTCCTTCTCCCTGCAAAGGCCTAGATCGGGGGCGGGGAGCCTTGGCACTTTCATGACTTGTAAGCATGAAAAACGGTCATTTCTCCCCCAGCCGTTGTAACTTTGAACGGTCACTAAATGAACGTCTGTAAATCAAGGACTACCTGTAACACAATTTTTGTTTTCTTAGCCAGTAGTCATACGTGCAGGGAAGAAACAAAAAAGTACTTTAGTATAGGCAGCGTGGCTTGGGTATTCAGCACCTCACACACAACTAGTCATAGGATGACAACATGTGGCTCTGGAGCTGTATGTGGCTCTTTGAGCCTTCTCCTGCGGCTCCAAACCTCCTCTACCATTTGCAGAGAGAGATAGGGACAGAGACAGAGAGAGGCACTTGAGCTTCCCTTCTCTCTCTCTCTCTCTCTCTCTCTCTCTCTCTCTCTCTCTCTCTGTGTGTGTGTGTAAGACACACTGTTCTCCAATGAGCTGACAAGCTTATTGGGCGGGGCTCCTCCCTTTGCTGAGTCTCTGCAGAAAGCAGGAAGCAGGAAGGGCAGGAAAGTGCCAGCCCAATGATGTGTGTCAGCTTGTTGGAGAACAGCCTGAAGCCAGCTTGCCAGGTGAGCAGAAAATCGGAGAGAGCGAGAGTGGGGGGGGGGAGAGAGAGAAAGAGAGAGGAAAGAGAGAGAGAAAGAGAGAGGGAGAGAAAAAGAGGGACAGAGAGAAAAGAGAGAGGGAGAGAAAGAGAGAGGAGAGGGAGAGGGGGAGACAGAGAAAAAGAGAGGGGGAGAGGGGAGAGAGGAAAGAGAGAGAAAAGAGAGGGAGAGAGGAAAGAGAGAGTGAAAGGAAAGAGAAAGAGAGAGAGGAAAGAAAGAGAGAGAAAGAGAGAGGGAGGGAGAGGAAAGAGAGTTTTGCGGCTCCAAGTGTTTTCTTTTCTCTGGGAAACGGGTCCAAGTGGCTCTTTGAGTGTTTAAGGTTGCCGACCCCTGGACTATGGGATTATAGAAGCAGGTCTCCAAAGGGGAGGTTTGGAAAAAGGGAAGGGAAAGTGATGGGAAAATTGGCTCTCAAGAGGGCACTTCTGGTCAGCCAGTGACATCTGCAGTGAAGGTCACAAAAATTCAACATGATGGTCATAACTGAGGCATCAACGAAGCATGGAAAAAAGTGACGACGGGGTCTTTGATCGCACAGCCGTGGCCATCTTGAATATTCTGAGCTGCCCTCTGAGGCGTGAGGAGTCCTTACCCAAAATAACGGACTTTCTGTCTTTCCGAGCAATTTTCTTGAGCTTCGCCATGTCCTGGCTTTTTGACTGAGCTTCCTTTGAGGCAGGGAAATTGGAAGCCTGCCCTTCTGATGGCCGATCCACCTGGAACAGAGGTGAAGGAAAGAATTTGAGAAACCGAGGGTGAATCAAACGGTAGAGGCAGATGACATTTGATGGAAATCTGCTGTCATGGTTCCGACAGATGAACCTCTTCAAAAGAACTTTGAGGCATTGTTGACCTTAAAGAATCTTTATTTTGAGTAGCATAACATTAGCACTGCATAATCAAAGCCAAAAACTGAATTCCCCTCCCCTGAGCACATAGTATCAAAGCACAATTCCCTCCTCCAATTAACTGTCATAAATCACTTTCCCCAATTAGCTTGAAGTGCAGGCTTCCTCTCCAGTTCTCCAGGCCGCCAATTCCTTAACAGCTCTGGTTATAATAACTTTGTTTCTCACCCTAGGTCTAGAGTTGTTATGTCTAGCTGGATTCTCGCTCACATCCCCCCTCCCAGCATCATCTAACTCTAAAAGCAAAAAGTAAAAGATGGCTACATCTCCACTTGTTGTCAATGCAGAAACATCCGATGTTAGCCGCGTTGACATCTGCAAGAAACCATTGTGTAGGCAAAAAAGGCTGGTTCAAAAGTCCAAAATACAGGTGGGTCCTCAACGTACGACTGCAATTGACAATCACAGCATCGGGGGGAGGATGTGATTGCCTTTTGCGACCTTCTGACAAAAGCAAAGTCAATGGGAAAAGCAGACTTGCTTAACAACCCGGTTACTCACTTTAACAACTGTGGCAGTTTCACTTAACAACTGTGGCAAGAAAGGTCATAAAATGGAGAAAAACTCCCTTAACACCTGTTTCACTTAGCAGCATCTATGTTGGGCTCAATTGCGGTCGTAAGTCGAGGATAACCTGTATTTTCCCTACTGCCTGTAGAGAATTGTTCTGATTAGTTACAGGTGGTCCTCAGCCTACTAACTCAGGGGTTGGCCATCTTGGCTCTTTTATGACTCGTGGACTTCAACTCCCAGAATTCCTGAGCCAGCCATGCTAAGGGGGACAGGGAGAGGTTTCCAAGCTGAGTCAAGCTGGCTTAGGAATTCTGGGAGTTGAAGTCCACGAGTCATAAAAGAGCCAAGGTTGCCTACCCTTGGCCTAGCCATTCATTTAGCGACTGTTCACAGTTTACAACAGCACTAAAAAAAATGACTTACAACCAGTCCTCCCGCTTACGACTGTCACAGTATTTCCTTCAGTCACAATGATCAACATTTGGGCGCTTAGCAACAGGCAGGGGTTTACGACGGTTGCAGCCCCCCAGGGTCACATGATTTGGCCAGGATCAAATCTGAATTTTGATCAGGTGACTACGGGGGATGCTGCGAGGTTCTAAGCGTGGAAAACCAGTCGTAAGTCTCTTTTTTTCAGCACCGTTGTAACTTCGGTCCCTAAATCAACCGTTGTAAGTTGAGGACGACCTGAACGCTGGCACGAGACTTTGGCTTTATGTTCTGCTTTGCGAATTTCCACAGATGCCGTGCACAGAAATTGAGAATTTGGACTGGGCAGCCCCGATCAACTCACGAGGGCCTCTGCAGGAGTTTTTCTTTCGGTCTTGACCCTCTTAAGCAGAAAAAACACTCCCTTCTCTTAGGACAGGTGTAGGCCATCTTGGCTCTTTTACGACTCGTGGACTTCAACTCCCAGAATTCCTGAGCCAGCCATGCTGAGGGGAAAGGGAGAGGTTTCCAAGCTGAGCCAGGCTGGCTCAGGAATTCTGGGAGTTGAAGTCCACGAGTCATAAAAGAGCCAAGGTGGCCTACCCCTGTCTTAGGACGTCCCAAAGGTGCTTTTTCAGGAGGCAACTGGACTTTCTTGCTTTTCCTTGGAAGACATTTCGCTTCTCACCGGAGAAGCTTTTTCAGCTCTGACTGGATGGTGGGGAATGGGAGGATTTATACTCCTTGCAGACAGCTGGTCATTTGCATTCTTTTTAGAGAGTCCTTGACGCCACTTGGAGGCTTATCTGTGTCCTCAAGGTCACTTGAGTAGGGCAAATGTGTGTGGAGCCCTCTTGGCTGCAGGATGTTTTCTGCCCTGGGTCCTTTCACTGTTGGAAGTCAGGCGCAGGCTGCTGGGGACGAGTCTGCGTTGTCTGCATCTCAAACTGAAGTGCAGATGGTTCCTGCAGTCTGCAATGTTTTCTGGAAATCCATTCGTACTCTTGCGCTGTTTCCCCCACCAGTGAAGGGACTATCCCAGGGGTGTCAAACTCAATTTCATTGAGGGCCGCATCAGCACTGCGGTTGCCCTGGGTGTGTATGTGTGTGTGTGTGGCCAGGGTGGGTGCGACCTACTGGGTGGGTGTGAATGGAGTGGGTGTGGCCTGCTGGGTGGGCGTGGCCAGCTCTACATCATTTGCATCAAGGGGGCCTGTGGGGGCCTGGGCAGGAGTGGGACAGATCTGAGGGTCTCTGGCAAAAAGGGGGGGGACCAGGGCAGAGCCCATCAAGCCGGATATGTGAAGTAGGCGAGGGCCATTTGCTGGCCACTTCCAGGCGATGGTGCATTTCTTCATTCCTCACAAAGAGTGACACCTCCCCAGCATGCACCCAGGGGGCGGGGCCGACGCGGCAGGGGCTGGTTCCTCGCTGTTTCCAGACGGCCTTGTGGAGCTAAGACTGAATGCGTTTCAGCATAGATGGCCACCACAAAATTGTACATTGGCTCCCGGCCGGCCTGGGCCAGGACCAAGACAGGGGGGCCGTTCCCTCACTGTTTCCAGGATGGCTTTGCGGGCCACGTGAAACCACTTCGCGGGCCGCATCCGGCCCCCGGGCCTTGTGTTTGACAGGTCTGGACTATTCAGTCAGAGCTGAAGAAGCTTCTTGGATGAGAAGTGAAACGTTTTCAGAAAAAAAACAAAAAAAGTCCAGTTTGCCTTCTAAAAGAGCACCTTTGGGACAACCGTGACCTGGATGATTGAGAATCTCCACAGACATTCTGGCACTGGGCACTAATGGAGGCCCTCAGCCCTCGCGCGTCAGTGCCCCACGGTGATCCCTCACCTGATTCTCTAGGAAATCCTCTGCCAAAGAGATGGCCTGGTTACAGGTTGAGGGCCCCTGGTCCCTGATGCTCTCCTGCATCTCCCGGGGCAGGATGGCCAGGAACTGCTCCAGGATCACCAGCTCCAGGATCTGCAATTTAGTGTATCTCCCGGGAGTTAACCACTGGTGGCAGAGATGCCAGAGCTGCCTGCAAACTTTACGAGGTCCTTCATTCTCCCGGTAGCAGAAGTCACGGAAACGCCGGCGCTCGGACTCGGCGTTGACCAGAGGCTCCTCCTGGGTGTTTTGCCTGGGTCTGTCCCGGCACTCTCTCCAAGGCCTGGCCTGGAGCACGGGAGAGCTTTTTCCAGCTGCGGATTTTGCCGGCTCTTGCTCCCGGATGGATGCCAGCTGAGAGTCCAGGGCTGAAGGGGTCAGAAGGGGACAATCAACTTTACCATAACAACAAAAAAAGACATCACAAGACCCTCATTTGACAGGACCCACACCTGACCCCATCACAAGACCCTCACTTGACAGGACCCACACCTGACCCCATCACAAGACCCTCACCTGACAAGACCCACACCTGACTCCAACACAAGACCCATCACAAGACCCTCACTTGACAGGACCCACACCTGACCCCATCACAAGACCCTCACCTGACAAGACCCACACCTGACCCCATCACAAGACCCATCACAAGACTCTCACTTGACAGGACCCACACCTGACCCCATCACAAGACCCTCACTTGACAGGACCCACACCTGACCCCATCACAAGACCCTCACCTGACAAGACCCACACCTGGCTCCAACACAAGACCCATCACAAGACTCTCACTTGACAGGACCCACACCTGACCCCCATCACAAGACCCTCACTTGACAGGACCCACACCTGACTCCAACACAAGACCCATCACAAGACTCTCACTTGACAGGACCCACACCTGGCTCCAACACAAGACCCATCACAAGACTCTCACTTGACAGGACCCACACCTGGCTCCAACACAAGACCCATCACAAGACTCTCACTTGACAGGACCCACACCTGGCCCCATCACAAGACCCTCACTTGACACGACCCACACCTGGCTCCAACACAAGACCCATCACAAGACTCTCACTTGACAGGACCCATACCTGACCCCCATCACAAGACCCTCACTTGACAGGACCCACACCTGACTCCAACACAAGACCCATCACAAAACTCTCACTTGACAGGACCCACACCTGACCCCCATCACAAGACCCTCACTTGACAGGACCCACACCTGACTCCAACACAAGACCCATCACAAGACTCTCACTTGACAGGACCCACACCTGGCTCCAACACAAGACCCATCACAAGACTCTCACTTGACAGGACCCACACCTGGCTCCAACACAAGACCCATCACAAGACCCTCACTTGACAGGACCCACACCTGACCCCATCACAAGACCCTCACTTGACAGGACCCACACCTGGCTCCAACACAAGACCCATCACAAGACTCTCACTTGACAGGACCCACACCTGACTCCCATCACAAGACCCTCACTTGACAGGACCCACACCTGAGTCCATCACAAGACCCTCACTTGATAGGACCCACACCTGAGTCCAACATAAGACCCTCACTTGACAGGACCTACACCTGACCCTATCACAAGACCCTCACTTGACAGGACCCACACCTGACCCCATCACAAGACCCTCACTTGACATGACCCGTACCTGAAACCCTTATAAACAGAATGTCGACACTGACATTCCCCTAAACTCCGCTGAAGAAGTTACCTAGCTGTTGGACCTTCGGAACTGGGTTGCAAGAATCCCTAGGGGATGTCTATTGTAATTTCTGAAGGATCGGTCATAAGTCAAGGACTACTTCGTATGTTTCCTCTGAATCCGAAGTACAGGTAGTCCTCGTGTTACGACCACCACTGAGCCCAAAATTTATGTTGCTAAGGAAAACGTTGGTTAAATGAGCTTGCCCCATTTTCCTGTCACGTGATCCAAATTCAGAAATCTTCGCAACCGACTCATATTTACGACGGTTGCAGCATCCCAGGGTCATGTGATCACCTTTTTGCGAATTTCTGACCAGCAAAGTCAATGGGGGAAGGTGGATTCACTGAACAACCACGTTCCTAACAACAACCACAGGGATTCACGTAACAACTGTGGCAAGAAAGATTGTAAAATGGGACAAAACGTACTTAGCAACTTGTCACACTTAACAACAGAAATTCCGGACTCAATTTTGCGGTTGTTAAGTCGAGGACTACCCTGTACCGTGTGAGCTCCCAAAAATATATTATTTGCGTTGAGGCCGCACTCTCCTCCTGAACTCGACGACGCGTTTTCCTTGCGCCCGTTTTTTCGGCTACACGAGTTGAACAAAAGGCCGCGACCGGTTACCTGGGCTGGCGGGAAGAGAATAGGAGTGCTCCAGACCCACAACGCCACCCCCGGGAGAGGGCGTGTTGGCGCTGCTTTCCACTTTTAACAAATTCCTCGGCTGAGTATCGGGGGGCTTATGGCGAAGAAGTGGCCGTCTTCTTTTAGCGCCCTGTAAAAGAGTGGAGATAAATTTAATGAAGAAAAGGACGAGGGGGGAACACGATAGCCATGTTCCAATATCTCAGGGGCTGCCACAAAGAAGAGGGAGTCAAGCTATTCTCCAAAGCGCCTGAGGGCAGGACAAGAAGCAATGGGTGGAAACTAACCAAAGAGAGAAACAACCTAGAACTAAGGAGAAATTTCCTGACAGAACAATTAACCAGTGGAATAACCTGCCTCCAGAAGCGGTGAATGCTCCAACACTGGATGTTTTTAAGAAGAGACTGGACAGCCATTTGGCTGAAATGGTATAGGGTTTCCTGCCTGAGCAGAGGGTTGCACTAGATGACCTCCAGGGTCCCTTCCGACTTTATTATTATTAAATTTTGAGAAGGGATCTGGAAGTCTGGGTGACACAGCTGCCAGTGAGCTGGTTTTAGGAAATTCACCCACAGAAAGAAGCAGCAACGGATCCCTTCCAAAGCCACATTCTGCTTCACGATCTTCAAGACCCACATGAAGATGTGGAGACTTTGGAAAAAACGCAGAGAAGAGCGCCTAAGACAGTGGTAGCGAACCTATGGCACGCGTGCCAGAGGCGGCACTCAGAGCCCTGTCTGTGGGCACGCGCACCATGCCCTGGGGATGGCAATCGTCCCTCTTCAATCAGCTGCCCATTAACTCTCTGAGGTCCCACGGGGCCGGATGCATCCCAGCATGGCTGGTTTCCCTCCCCCCCTCCCATCCCTCCTGGCCTCGCATGCTCTCCTTTTCCTGGGCACGACCCACTGCATCGTCTCCTCAACTGTCGGCCGGCCGTCCAGCTCAAAGGCGGCTTCTGAACTGCTGGCAGCGGGCTGCACAGCCCCAGAGTGCGCCAGTCAAGGGGTTGGCAGGCTGTGGCTACTGACGGACACTGTCAGCCCCCATGTGCTCGCTGGCCTCTGTGTGCGGGGGCCGATGGTGTCAGGCAGCAGTCGCCCCGGCCCCTGTCTCGCCTTGCCCTGCGACAATGGCACCCCTGCCCTGCCTCGCCTCACGCCGCAGGACAAGCCTCCTGCCCACCGCCCCACCTGGCAGAGACCCCCTGGATCTCTCCCAACCCTGCCCGGCCCCCACAGGCATCCCTTCCCACAAGCAACATCGAGGTGACCACGCCCACCTTGGCCACACCCAGCCAGTCTGCCATGACCACAGCCACGCCCACCCAGTGGGCTCTGCCCACCCGGCACCCGGCAATAAATAAGTGGGTTTTGGGTTGCAGTTTGGGCACTCGGTCTCTAAAAGGTTCGCCATCACTGGCCTAAGACGATCCAAGCCATGGAGACTAAAACATGTGAAGAACGGCTGCAGGACTTGGGTTTGGCCAGTCTAGAGAAAAGAAGGGCCAGGGTGTGACATGACAGCACTGTTCCAGGATTTCAGGGGCTGTCACAAAGAAGAGGAAGGGGTCAAGTTATTTTCCAAAGCATCTGAAGGCAAGACAAGAAACTAATCAAGGAAAAAAAGCCATCTGGAATTAAGGAGAAGCTTCCTAACAGTGAGGACAATTAACTAGTGGAATGGCTTTGCCTTCAGAAGTGGTAGGTGAGAGTAAAAACTTACAGTTGGTATGATGAAACATAACAAATTAATCCAGACAACACGTTGTTCATCAAGCACTAAGGAACTGTAATAGCAGAAAATTAATAAAGTATTTTTTTTTTTTTAAAAAAAAGTGGTAGGTGCTTCATCACTGGAGGTTTTTAATAAAAAACTGGACAGCCATTTCTCTGAAATGGTATAGAGCAGGGGTAGACAACCTTGGCTCTTTTATGACTCGTGGACTTCAACTCCCAGAATTCCTGAGCCAGCATGGCTCAGCTTGGAAACCTCTCCCTTTCCCCACAGCATGGCTGGCTCAGGAATTCTGGGAGTTGAAGTCCACCAGTCATAAAAGAGCCAAGGTGGCCTACCCCTGGTCTAAGGGCTATTCTAAGTGTTATTTATGTAGCCTAGACCAGAGGTAGGCCATCTTGGCTCTTTTATGACTTGTGGACTTCAACTCCCAGAATTCCTGAGCCAGCATGGAGGAACTATGGCCTCTTCATGACTCGTGGACTTCAACTCCCAGAATTCCTGAACCAGCATGGCTCAGCTTGGAAACCTCTCCCTTTCCCCACAGCATGGCTGGCTCAGGAATTCTGGGAGTTGAAGTCCACCAGTCATAAAAGAGCCAAGGTGGCCTACCCCTGGTATAGGTTCTCCTGCTTGAGCAGGGGGTTGGACTAGAAGACCTCCAAGGTCCCTTCCAGCTCTATTCTGACTCTGATTCTGATTCCTGTCTACAGCCACATCCTCTATGAATTTGGAAACCCATCTGAAAGGAAGAGCAATTTTGCCTCTCTAAAACACTGCTTTCAATTCTCCAGTGCAGCATTTCTCATCCTTGGCAACTTTAACATGCTGGCTGTGGAATTCTGGGAGTTGAAGTCCACGTATGTTAAGGCTGCTTAGGTGGAGAAACTCTTGCATAGTCATTCTAACAGTGCCGTTTTTGTACTGTTTCCCACTTCGTTTGTGCTTCCCCAAAAGAACGCACAATCTTCCAGTGCAATCTCACATAAGCATTACACAGTTGGCGTTTGACTGAATATAAATCTAAGCATTCATATTCAGTTAAATAGCTAAATCAGGGGTAGGCCACCTTGGCTCTTTTGTGACTCATGGACTTCAACTCCCAGAATTCCTGAGCCAGCCATGCTGAGGGGAAAGGGAGAGGTTTCCAAGCTGAGCCATGCTGGCTCAGGAATTCTGGGAGTTGAAGTCCACGAGTCATAAAAGAGCCAAGGTTGCCTACCCCTGAGCTAAACAAATGAGGCAATATTTATCCTGAACTGCGCACTGTGATTCCGAGATATGTTTCTGGAGCAGGATCCATGAATGAATTTATTTATTTTTAAAATAATTTATTTTATAATAAAATTATTTTATATTTTACTATCATAAAACAATAAAATGCAAAAGAAAGAAATTTAGGCTTGAGAGTGATAACTGAGTAAAGAGAAAAATACTAAACATATTATAGAAGTTAAATAAATGAAATGTCCTCCAAAAATTAACAGAGAAGACCCATATTTTATCTATTAATGTGCATATGGCTTTTACCTTCTTAGATCATTAAATGTGGACCATACAGCAACACAATCTGTCACACACTCATTTTTGGACCCTTTACAAAGGCTTTTCTAAAACAGATAATAAACTTGCATCCTGGATCCCTTTCCTTAAATTAGGAGAGTGACTTTCCAGGTACCAAGGATTTATCCTGGTTGCCAAATAAAGTGAAAGCTCTTCATAACAATTTGTTGCCTTTTAACGTTTTATTTTTCCTTATTGTAAGGATTTTACATATTTATTGTTTTAGTCCTCTTGTAGACTATCCAGAGTCACTTGTGAGATGAGTATCCTTTAATTCAGTGGTTCTCAACCTGTGGGTCAGGATCCCATTTGGGGTCGAACGACCATTTCACGGGGGTCGCCAAACAACGCAGTCCGCCATTTTTTTCCCCCTTTTCCTTAGCTGTGCTACTCCCTTTTATTCTATTGGCTTTTGAAAGCCAATAGAATAGACTCTCTTGAATAGAGTCTAATTCTATTGGCTTTCAAAAGCCAATAGGAATTGTCCAGGCTGTCTCTGCCCTGCTGAGCCCGCCAAAAGTCCCATTCTGCAAACGGTGCTGCACCAGTTGAGTAGTCCTCGACTTACGACCGGTTGAGTAGTCCTCGACTTACGACCGGTTGAGTAGTCCTCGACTTACGACCGGTTGGGGGTCGCGGCATTAAAAAAATTGAGAACCACTGCTTTAATTCTTTGCAGGCAAGAATCTAAACACACACACACACACACACTAGACAAATGCATAAATTTCCTTATTTCAGGCCCCATTAATGTCTCAGATACTAATTAAATGTGGCACAATCTGTATTGCCGGCCTAAAACCTTTCCCAAACTTTCAGAATGCCTAAAAATGCCTTATTCCCCTTTAGAAACAAAAATTGCAACACACAGGACAGAACAAAGCAACATTGTCTTCTTCAGCTTTGAAATGAGATAAGGTTTATCACAGAGGTCCCCAACCTTTTGAGCGCCAGGGACCGGTTCTGTGGAGAGAAGTTTTTCCGCGGACCGGAGGGGGCGTGGTTTTGTGTGCTGCCTGCATCCCGTGGGTGGGGCTTGGCTTGTTTGTACGGACTGGTTGCTGGCATGCCGTGGCCTGGTACCGGTCCACGGATCGGGGGTTGGGGACCCCTGGTTTATCAGATGTTTTTTGTAGAAAGCATTTTGAAAAGACTATGAACGAAACAACTTAGGGCAGTGATGGTGAACCTTTTAGAGACCGAGTGCCCAAAAACTGGCCTCGCCCCTGCTCCACCCTCTGCCCACCCCCGCTCTACC
Source organism: Crotalus tigris (assembly GCF_016545835.1). Classification (NCBI taxonomy): domain Eukaryota; kingdom Metazoa; phylum Chordata; class Lepidosauria; order Squamata; family Viperidae; genus Crotalus; species Crotalus tigris. Next base: position 75,371 of record NW_024098302.1, on the reverse strand, counting down.
CCCCCTGCATCACCCCCACTCCACCCCACCCTGCCTACCCGCAGGGCCACTCACTGACTCCAGAGCCCGCCACAGATCGCCCAGGCAGCCCAGCAGCACCATGGCGGCCACACCCTCTGCCCACGCCCTACAGCATCAACTGCATGATAGGGTGTGAGGGCAGAGTCTTGTCTCCGCTGTCTGGCTGCCATGTCCTTGGCTGCGCTGCTCCGCGTGGGCCACGCTCAGGGGCGACTCTCCTCCAGGGAGGCTGCTGGTGAGGAGGGGGTCAGTGGCAGAGGCAAGGCTGGGGCAACGGCACGTGTGCCCACAGAGAGGGCTCCGAGTGCCGCCTCTGGCACCCGTGCCACAGGTTCGCCACCACTGACTTAGGGTTACTTTCAATTCTGTGGGTGAATCAGCCCCAGCGGCTTTACCTTTACCTTTCTCTGTCGCTCAGGTATGTTAAAGACAGTCGGAATCGCTTCCGGCTTGAGGTATCGCCGACCAGAAGCCACATTTTTTAGGTAGTCAGTCTCGCAAAAATGTTCCGAGCAGAGCACGTGGTGACGTGTAGGAATGAAATTCTTCCGTCGAATATTCCAAACCCACTTTTTTAACACGTCTTTTTTTCCAAGGGGAAACCTACGGGCAAATAACAACACAACAAGCGCGAATAACAATAGCAACGACACTTAGGCTTATATGCTGCTTCACAGCGCTTTCCAGCCGCCTCTAAGAGGTTTACGTTACAATGTCAGCACATTGTCCCCCACCTCCCAACAACCCGAGTCCTTCATTTTACCAACCTCATAAGGACGGAAGGCTGAGTCAACCATGAGCCCCGTCAGGATCGAACGCCAGACCCTGGGCAGAGTTTGCCTGCAATACTGCATTCTAAACACTGTGCCTCTTAAGGTCGATGAGGATAACATTAATGATGTCACAATAGTTTCAATAGTAACCACAACCAACAAGTTGTTGCAGGGTGCTGCTTATTGCCGTGAAAGGATATAGGAAAGACCTCGGGGGATGAAGAGACACTGTCCAGGGAAGAAACAGATAAGAGGCAGCATAGTCCACAGCTGCGTAACAGGCGGCTCACAAGGGACCCTCGCTAAGGCTCTAAAGCTGATGGTGTCATCATCGCTGCTAACATCAGATGTTTTGCATTGACAACAGATGGAAATGTAGCCATCTTTTTCCCTTTTGCTTTTAGAGTTAGATGATGCTGGGAGGGGGGGATGTGAATGAGAGTCTAGCTAGACATAACAACACTAAACTCAGCCTGAGAATCAAGGTTATTGAGCTAGAGCTGATAAAGAATTGGCAGGGCTGGAGAACTGGAGAGGAAGCCCACACTTCAAGCTAATTGGGGAATGTGATTTATGACTGCTTAATTGGAGGAGGGAATTGTGCTTTGATACTATGTGCCCAGGGGAGGGGAATTCAGTTTTTGGCTTCGATTATGTAAGTGCCGATATTATGCTACTCAAATAAAGATTCTTGAAGGTAAACAATGCCTCAAAGTTCTTTTGAAGAGTTTCATCTGTTCGAACCATGACAGTACTTTCAGCTTGCAAGTCTCTGTTGCTGTAACTTTACAATAAAGCACAAATAGCTAATCAGGCTGGGTTTTCTGATAATTGCAATGGCCTGGAGGAAGTTAATTGGTGCACTTGGTTCTTTTCTACATAAAATGGCTTTCCCATTATATAACACTTAGCAATAGCACTTAAGACTTATATACAGCTTTACAGCCCTCTCTAGGAGGTTTACAGAGTCAGCCTACTGCCCCACAACAATTTGGGTCCTCATTTTACCAACCGCAGAAGGAGGGAAGGCTGAGTCAACCTTGAGCAGGTAAAACGCGAACTGCCGAACTGCTGGCAGCCGGCATTCAGCAGAAATGGCCTGCAGTACTGCATTCTAACCACTACACCACCTTGGCTCTATCTTCCGCTTTGCATAGCCCAAGCAAAATCTTAAAAGATTTCTAAAGCTGAAGGGATTGCGCGTGGACCTCGGCTTACTATAGTAATGAGACATCTTCAAGAAAACAACCAAGCTTAGAGAGCACCATGGACAACCTCGAAGTCACAAATCTTTGTAAGCTGCCCGGAGTTCCCTGTGTGTGCGAGTTGGGAAGCCATATAAATTTGCTTCATAAATAAATTGCAATGACCTGACAGCAGAATGCTAACAATAATTGAAATTACGTCCTGCATCTCCCTCGCTTTATATCAGTGGTTCTCAACCTGTGGGTCGGGACCCCATTTGGGGTCGAACGACCATTTCACGGGGGTCGCCAAACAACGCAGTCCGCCATTTTTCCCCCTTTTCCTTAGCTGTGCTACTCCCTTTTATTCTATTGGCTTTTGAAAGCCAATAGAATAGACTCTCTTGAATAGAGTCTAATTCTATTGGCTTTCAAAAGCCAATAGGAATTGTCCAGGCTGTCTCTGCCCTGCTGAGCCTGCCAAAAGTCCCATTCTGCAAATGGTGCTGCACCAGCTGAGTAGTCCTCGACTTACGACCGGTTGAGTAGTCCTCGACTTACGACCGGTTGGGGGGTCGCGGCATTAAAAAGGTTGAGAACCACTGCTTTAAATGGTCGCTGAATGACTGGACATGAAAGAAGGACTATCTGTCTGTCTGTGTCTGTTTTCATTCTGTAGGAAACATTTGCATGGCTGGTTTCATTTAAAACCACACCCTCGTTACACTGGCAGCACAAGCAATTATATACAAACAGGCAGCAAACTTCACCCTCTCTCACACGGATGTTACCTAACTGGGTTACCAAACATTTGCAAGCAAACAGCCAAGCTCAGAGAATGTGGAGAGCATCTTCGTTCAGTTCTGAGCTACATTTCTGACAGTGAGGACAATTAACCAGTGGAACAACCTGCCTCCAGAAGCGGTGAATGCTCCAACACTGGAAGTTTTTAAGAAGAGACTGGACAGCCATTTGTCTGAAATGGCATAAGGTTTCCTGCCTGAGCAGGGGGTTGGGCTAAATGACCTCCAAGGTCCCTTCCAACATCATCATCATTATTATTATTCATTAGACGTGAACCTCAATCAATTGAACATTCAAATTGACTGACGCTGTTGGTTGACACAGGTTGCTACCAGCATCCTAGGTGTCCACCAGGTATCTCCTTAAAATGTAAGATGTTCCGAATAGCGCAGGTTTTTTTTTTTAGCATTGCTGGAATTAGTGCAGGAAGCTGCAGTTTCTTGATGTGTTTTGCAAAGTTTTTGGACATGGTTCCCAGTGCCCCGATGACAATGGGTATCACTGTTACACGTTTCATCCATAATCGCGCACTTTCGATGGCCAGGTCGTGATATTTCTTAATTTTTTTCCAATTCTTTTTGTTCGACTCTGGCATCTCCTGATACAGCGATATCAATCAGCGGTACGCTTCAGTTCTCTACAACTGCGATATCCGGTGTGTTGTGTTCCAAATGGCGATCTGTCTGTATTCGAAAGTCCCACAAGATCTTCACCCTCTCATTCTCAACCACTTTTTCCAGATTAAGTTTACTCCCCAGTTATTTCTTTTGGGTATTTTTGTGGATTTTGATGCTAAAGAAGCTATTTTAATGTTGAATTTAATAACAGCAGCAAGATTATTGGTGGGTCAGTATCGGAAGAAAGACTCTCTGCCTTCTTTAGAAGAATGGGTATTTAATGTTTCTAATTTAGCAGAAATGGCTAAAATTTCTGCTTATTTAAAGGACCATTCACAAGAGATATATGTTATTGTATGGAGAAGATGGATAGAATATGTTCAGAAGAAATATGGAACTACAAAGTTTCATTTATTTTATGAGTAATGGATTTGTTTATAAAATTATGATGTTAAAGTTTGAAGAGAGTTAAGGGTTAGTATGATTTTGGTTATTGTATAATTAGTTAACTTAAATAGATTCTGTTTAATATTTTTGTATAACCCTGTACTTGGCTCTGGGAAGTGGGGGGGGCAGGAGGTGGGGGGGGAGGATGGGTTGGAGGTTAAATAGCTCAGATAAATAGAAATAGTTTCATTGTATATAGTATTATTTTTTATTTTGGAGAGAGGAATTGCTCGGGCATTTCCCCTGGACTGCATCCGGAGTGAGAAGATAGGAGGAAGGGGAGAAGTAAGTAGGAAGGTTGAGGAGAAGGAGGAGAGGGGGAGAGTGAAGAAGAGGGAAAGAGGGAAGTGAGGGAAGAGATTAGAGGGTGGATGCGGTTTGGGGGGAAATGGGTGAGCAATACCGAAAGTTGTGTGTATAAATTTATTTTACCCTTTATCTGATGTATTTTTTATGAGTGTAATGTAAAATTGAAAATCAAAAATTTTTTACAAAAAAAAAAAAAAAAAAAAAACTTTTTCCATCCTATGTTCCCACTACTTTTTGGACACAGGCAAGTCGTATTTTTTACAAAATGCCCAGTGGATTAATTTAGCAACTCGGTCATGTCTAGCTTTGTAATTAATTTAGCAACTCGGTCATGTCTAGCTTTGTAATCAGTTTGCGTGATTACTTCTTCTTCTTCTTCTTCTTCTTCTTCTTCTTCTTCTTCTTCTTCTTCTTCTTCTTCTTCTTCTTATTATTATTATTATTATTATTATTATTATTATTATTATTATTATTATTATATTATCGATCATCGCACAGCCAGATGTTCAGACTGGATTTGGCATTTTGTCTACCTATCGAGTCCTTACCCAGGACCTGGGATAGGCAGATGTGGATGTTTGATGGTATTACAGATATCATTGCAGGATGGAAGCAGTTCCTGGTAAGGCCGCCTTTTGCAATTGACTAATAGCGAATTTGTCAATGCCAATGGTGTTCAAATGGTGCTCCAGTTGTTTTGGGATTGCACCCAAGGCGCCTATGACTATTGGTACTACCCTTGCTTGCTTTTGCCACAGTCTTTCTATTTCTATTTGTAGGTCTTTGTATTTTGTTATCTTCTCCAGCTCTTTCTCTTCTATTCTGCTGTTTCCAGGCACTGCCACATCCACTATCCAGACTTTTTTGTCTTTCTTATCGACAATTGTTAAGTCTGGGGTGTTATGTTGCATGTGCTTGTCTGTTTGAATTCTGATTATTATTACTATTATTATTATTTCCACTGATATCAGCCTTCTCAGGTAGACCAGACCAGAAACACAGCAAAGAAAAGCTAATTCTACTTTAATATAAAGCCACATTAACCGAATCTTGAAGTTTGAGAATACAGGTGGCACAGCAGATCATTTAGTGACCGTTCGACGTTGCAACGGCATTGAATAAAGTGGAATTATGACTGTTTTTCCTACTTACAACCGTTGCAGCATCTCCCTGGTCACGTGATCAAAATTCAAACACTTGGCAACTGACTCATATCTATGATGGCTGGAATGTCCCGGGGTCAAGTGATCCCTTGTGGTGACCTTCTGACAAGCAGTCAAGAGAGAAGCCACTTAACTGTGTTACTGTCAAGACTGAACCGCTACGATGCCTGCTAGCGTCTAACGCTAATCAACTTGCCAGCAAAAAGGGGGAAGGGCTGGAAAGCGAAGGGAGGAAACGGGAAGCCGTTCACAAACCGTGAGAGAGCCTGCAAAACGCCAAGGTCGCTGCTGCAAGGTGCTTGACTGTTCCCATAACAAAAAGAAGTCTTACCATTGGACAATGTGAACACCTGAGGAGCGGGGACCGGGGAATCTATTGTTTAATTTGGCAACGTTTCGCGCAGGAAACCCCAGAGCTGGTTTTGCTTCTTCAGTTCCGAGACGGTGTATCCAATAAAGACTTACACCTTTTGGGGATTCAGCCGCCCGGAGGGTTCCTTTTTGGGGGTTCACACTAACTTAACAACTGCCATGAGTCACTTTAGAACTATGGCAAGAAAGATCATAAAATGGGGCAAAACTCACTTAATTGTCTCGCTTAGCATTATAAATGTTGTGGTCCTAGGTCAGGGGTAGGCCACCTCGGCTCTTTTGACTCGTGGGCTTCAACTCCCAGAATTCCTGAGCCAGCCGTGCTGAGGGGAAAGGGAGAGGTTTCCAAGCTGAGCCAGGCTGGCTCAGGAATTCTGGGAGTTGAAGTCCACGAGTCATGAAGAGGCCATAGTTCCCCCATGCTGGTTCAGGAATTCTGGGAGTTGAAGTCCATGAGTCGTAAAAGAGCCAAGGTTGCCTACCCCTGTCCTAGGTAGACCACCTGTACAACTCCTCCCTCTCTTTTACAACCTGAGAACTTAAGAGAGGGTCCTTGATGATCTTTTTGCTTCGTGCACTATGCAGCTGTGGGCCATGCTCCTTCTTATCTGACTGCTCCCTATGCAACTCTTCCCTTCCTCTCATCTCCAAGGTCATTCCCACATACCATTACAATTGGCTTCCTTATTTTTCCCTCCTCTGCCATCTGTGATGGTTCCTGACAAGGTTTAAAACCAGTCAGATGGGCCTGGTGGAGATCAATGCCATTGATAAAGGGAGCAAATCACCGCTAAGATTTGCTGTTTCCGTTCATCCATTCAACCATGGAAGGAGGTTTGACTTACCTGTGGAAGGAGATATTATTGCCCAGTGAAAATTTGTTGTTGCAGTTTATGGCACAACATGATTTCACCATGACTGTGTCTCGCCCACAAACTGTGGAAGGCAAAAGAAGAGAAGCCAATGAAGCAACAAAGATTAGCGGACTGGAGGCTAAAGCATATAAGGAACGGTTGCTGGAATTGGGTATGTCTAGTTTAACAAAGAGAAGGACGAGGGGGGACATGATAGCTGTGTTCCAATATCTCAGGGGCTACCACAAAGAAGAGGAAGTCAAGCTATTTTCCAAAGCGCCTGAAGGCAGGACAAGAAGCAACGGATTGAAACTAACCAAGGAGAGAAGCAACCTAGAACTAAGGAGAAACTTCCTGACAGTTAGAACAATTAATCAGTGGAACAACCAGCCTCCAGAAGCAGTGAATGCTCCAACATGGAAGTTTTTAAGAAGAGACTGGACAGCCATTTCTCTGAAATGGTATAGGGTTTCCTGCCTGCGCAGGGGGTTGGACTAGATGACCTCCAAGGTCCCTTCCAACTTTATTATTATTATTATAAACCTGCCAGAGACCCATGCCCCAAGCAACTTCCCTTGCTCTCATAAACTCCACTAATTTAGGAAGCCCCTCCTGCTTATAATTCTTGTACCCTGCCCCCAAGTCTCTTACCATTTCCTGTTCAAGCCTCGCTATGCTATTTCTGCAGATTTCCCTACGTTTTTTATATTATTCCAAACCGTGCATTTTTCTCAATGTGCCAAGATTTTCCGGCATTTCTTGCCCACATTGGAAAAAAAAAAAACACAATTGGAGATCATTAAACAGATTTCAAATCTCTAGAGATAGCCATTGCATTACCTGGGAGTGTGTATGTCAAAGGTCAGTCACCAGATGTATTATTTTTCTTTCAGAGATCAAAAGAAACCTACAGAGAAAAAAAAGGGGGGGGGGAAAGACTTAGATTTTGCACTGTGACCAGGTTCATATATTTTGCAAAACCATAATTTAACCATGATTTAACCACTTGCCCGTGTAAAGGAGGCTGTTTCCCCCCCCTTTAGGAAAAAGACTTAAAATATTTAGCAGCATACGACTTTTAACTGTTATACTACACCAGTGTTTCTCAACCTTGACAATTTTAAGGCATGTGGACTTCAACTCCCAGAATTCCACAGCCAGCAATGCTGGCTGTGGAATTCTGGGAGTTGAAGTCCACATGCCTTAAAATTGTCAAGGTTGAGAAACACTGTACTACACTGACTTTTAATTGTGTGGATCACCTAGAACAAAAACAGTTAATTATTAAATGAAGAAAGCAAGCACCTTTTAGTGCGTTATACAGCACACTAAGAGCATCAGCTTCACACCGCCTTACACCTTAGCATAAATTAAGAACTGAAGGCCACAAGGATTAACAACTCAAGTACCTATTTCACTTCCCTAATATCTGTGTCTACGAGCAGAAATATATGCACAAGTAGACACCAGACCCAGGCATCTGATACATTTTCCCTCCGAGAGCCCACGAATCTAGAGAGAAATGTTATTTATGTATTCATTAAATGTACATGCTGCCCATCCTCTAGGCAGCTTTTTACAGAGTAAAAACAAGGTAAAACATTAAAATCTAAAAACATTAAAATCCATAGTGATACACTAACCTTTTTTTGGGGGGTGGAAAGATGTCTTTTGCCTTTAAATCCACCCCACTTAATTAGCATTACTCTACATTAAACACCTTATGTAAAGAGAAGGGGAGAGCTAGAAGGAAATAGGTGAAGATGACCAGCAACAAGGCAGATGGACTGGCAAGGAGAGTACCAATTATAATTCATAATATGAATAAAACTGGAGCAACAGTTTTGTCTAGTGGTGAAAACACCAGGCTAGAAACCAGGAGATGATAATAATAATAGTAGTAGTAGTAGTAGTAGTACTAAAGTTGGAAGGGACCTTGGAGGTCTTCTAGTCCAACCCCCTGCTCAGGCAGGAAACCCTACACCATTTCGGACAAATGGCTGTCCAGTCTCTTTTTAAAAACTTCCAGTGTTGGAGCATTCACCGCTTCTGGAGGCAGATTGTTCCACTGGTTAATTGTTCTCACTGTCAGGAAGTTTCTCCTTAGTTCTAGGTTGCTTCTCTCCTTGATTAGTTTCTACCCGTTGCTTCTTGTCCTGCCTTCAGGTGCTTTGGAAAATAGCTTAATTCCCTCTTCTTTATGGCAGCCCCTGAGATATTGGAATACTGCTATCATGTCCCCCCTTGTCCTTCTCTTCGTTAAACTAGACATACCCAATTCTAGCAACCATAGATTATGGGTTTTAGTCCTGCCTTAGGCATAAAAACCAGCTGGGTGACTTTGGACCAATTACTCACTCTCAGCTCACAATATACGGCAGGGGTGTCAAATTCCCGGCCCTTGGGCCAGATGCATCATAGCGAAACCGTGCCCGTCCCATTGCCGGCAATGACAAAAAAGTCACGATACATTGCAACACATCACCTGATGTTGTGAGTTTGACACCCCTGATATAAGGCATGTCAGGTATGGCTGACAAGGTGATCAGTCAATTCCTGTCTGCACTCAATAACCAATCAGACCCTGCAGCTGTGGGAGGGGGAAAACACTAGGGAAAAAAAATGTGAACAATAAAACTCAATTTTAAAACTATCTCAAATCTGCCTCTTTAGGCAGCCCTTTCCTTGCAAACTAATTGACTCATTATGGACCATCAAGTTGGTGTTGACAGATGGATTTCCTCCAGGAGGATCTGTCCCTAACCTGATCCTTCAGCATTTTTTTTCCATCATGCCCCTGTAACTGAATCCATCCTCCGTACTGGCCCCTCCTCTTCTTCTCTTTCCTTCCAGCTTTTCAGCATCCAACCCTTATCCAGAAATCCAGGTCTTCACATAACACCTCCGACTCATTTTTTTGCTCTTCAATTTAGGACAGTGGTCTCAAAAGCTTGGCCACTTTTAAGACCTGTGGACTTCAACTCCCAGAATTCCCCAGCCAGCTTGGCATGCTGAAGAATTCTGGGAATTGAAGTCCACAAGTCTTTTAAAAGTTGCCAGGTTTCAAGGCCCCCCTACTCTAGAGCAGTGTTTCTGAACCTTGGCAACTTTTAAGAGGGGTGGGATTTCAACTCCCAGAATTCCCCAGCCATGCCTGGCTGGCTTCTGGGAGTTGAAGTCCAAACATCTTAACAGTTGCCAAGGTTCAGAAACATTGCTTGAAGACAGGGGTCTTCAAACTTGACCCTTTTATGACTGGTGGACTTCAACTCCCAGAACTCCTCAGCCAGGCATGCCTGGCTGAGGAATTCTGGGAGTTGAAGTCCACCAGTCATAAAAGGGCCAAGTTTGAAGACCCCCTGCTTTAAGAAGAGACCAGCTGCAAGCTAGGCTAGGTTTGGCTCACCTCCTCCGTCTCTCCAAGTTGGCCACCTAGTAAACCGCTCGAGCCAGCCAATTCCTCCCTTAACGGCAGAGAGGCGGCATTTGAACCCAGGATCCTCAGCCTTTCCTCCCTTCTCTAAGGCTCTCCTCCACGACGGCCACTTTTGAAGCCGCCGCCGCCGCCCGTTTTCCGCCGCGCACCAGCAACCAAACGCGACTTCCCAAGCAGGCAAATCCCGGACCGGAAAGTGCCCCAGCCAATTTCTTCCCCCGTTTGCAGCCACCCGCCAAAACCTTCCTCCTCTTCCTCCGCCGCTTTTCCTCTCTAGCCGCTTTTCTCGCTCTCTTTAAGCACTGCAGGATCCGATGCAGGATCGGGCTGGTTTTGATTGCTGGGATCCCCCCCCCAAAAAAAAGGGGGTGAGGGTGTTTAATATTTTTAAAAATGGCTATGCTTAAAAGTGCATCCACCGAAGCAGAAGTATCGGAAGGGGGAAAAAAAAAACGATTAAAACAAGCCCCGCTGCAATGGAACACGCGTTTTGTTTTGAAAAAAAAAATTAAAAAAATAAATGGCACGTGAGAATGCAACCGAATCCGAACCTTGCGGGTTAAAACGTTTGCTAGCGGTGGGGGTGGGCTGAGGAGAGGAAGGTAATGTTGGGAATAGCGAAAAGGTGGGCAAATGTCCCTGCCGATCTTTTTCATTTAAGACTAAATGAAGCAGGTTTGGGTGAGAGCAGGTTCCATTTGAAATACGTGGGAAGTCATTTCCCATAATTCCCAGCCTGCAGTCGCTGGGAATGATGGGAATGGTGATCTCCCACGCTTGGAGGACCCCGGTTTGGAAAAGGCTAAAGAAATGGAAATATTCCCGGCCCTGCCTATAGTGCTAAAGATGCAGTTTTTTAACCCCATTGCCTGGAAGTGATACCCAATTATTACAAAACAATTGGGTTTCTTCTCGAGTCGACCAAAGCAGGCTTGAACTGAGAGGTTTCATGTTTATTTAGAAGAAAATAATTGGTAGTCTTAATTGGTAGCAAATATAAAAATAATTCTGAGTTTGTAAGATTTTGTTATCTGTAAAAGCAACCCTGAAACTGAATTGAGCAAAGTTTTCCCTCTGAATTCTAGAGGAGGATGGACTCACACAAGCACACATCCTTAGCTGAGTTCAGCCCTTAGCAGTTACATCTGCATATGATGTGCTAACCTTAAAATGGTTTTAAACGTGGTTAGCCTTGGGGTATGTAAATCTGCCCCATGCAGTTTATATATTCTGCAAATTCAGAAAATGAATTAATTCAGCAGCCTGGTTAAACAAGTTGCAGGAATGCAGTCATCTACAAACTATGCATTCATGGAGAACAATTTGTGTGGCTAAGAGTTGACATCAGCTTGATGGCGCATAATTAACCACACTATATTTTTAAAAAGATGGCACTGAAAAGGGTTTATCCTTGGCCAATCAGTTCTATGTGTCCAGAAAATATACCCAGTTAACTAGTTTATCCTTTTGGGTGTGCAAACCCAAACTATTGGACTAAAATGTCTGCTGCCAATCCCAAAGGTACTATTTCAAGAGACAATTTTTTTTCCTTTGAAGATGTTTTGCTTCTTCAAGAAGCTTCTTCAGCTCTGACTGGACGATGGAGAATGGAAGGATTTATATTCCTTGCAGACGGCTGGTCATTTGCATTTTTTAAGAGAGTCCTTGAGGCCACCTAGAGGCTTATCTGTGTCCTCAGAGTCACTTGAGTAGGGCAAATGTGTGTGAAGCCACACCGGAAGTCAGTGTGCCCCAATGCTTGTTATGGATGGCTGATCTGAGTTTTTGTAATGTTTCACAGGAGGTTTCTGAATTGATGGTCGAACCACGCTCCATGAACTTCACTAGCAGTTACTCCTTTGGCATCTTCACATTTGGTGGGATTTTCTATGGCACCACTTCCAGTGTGATGTTGGTTCATGACAGGGTGGTGAGGATGGCTGAAGAGTATTGGCAGTTCACTCCCTCCCATCTAGGACATAGCACAGAAGCGTTGCTTGAGCAGTATACGCAAGATTATCTGGGACACTATACATCCTCTTCACGATCTGTTTTCTTTGTTACCTTCTGGGACAGTGGTTCTCAACCTGTGGGTCGGGACCCCATTTGGGGTTGAACGACCATTTCACGGGGGTCGCCAAACAACGCAGTCTGCCATTTTTTTCCCCTTTTCCTTAGCTGTGCTACTCCCTTTTATTCTATTGGCTTTTGAAAGCCAATAGGAATTGTCCAGGCTGTCTCTGCCCTGCTGAGCCCGCCAAAAGTCCCATTCTGCAAACGGTGCTGCACCAGTTGGGTAGTCCTCGACTTACGACCGGTTGAGTAGTCCTCGACTTACAACCGGTTGGGGGTCGCGGCATTAAAAAGGTTGAGAACCACTGTTCTGGAAAGAGGGAGCTTCGTGGTATCCATAGCAGAACATCCAGATTCAGCCATAGTTTCATTCCATACAGCATTAATCTCGTGAACTCTCAAGCTTCCTCCTTCCGTTATATATTCAAGTTGGACAGTATTTAATATTTATTTGTTATGTATATATAGGGGTGTGGGTTTATACATATGTTATGTATAGTATATTTAGGTGTGTGTCATGTATGTGTTTCACTTTGAGAGCAGGCAACTACATTTGATTTTTGATGTGTGCCATTGTGCCTACAGTAAAAAAATAACAATAAAGGTTATCTTATCTTAATGCTCGCCCACACACTGCTAGACTCACCCAAGAACTTCTAAAGCAGTTCCATTGCGATCTTTTTGATCACCCCCCCCCCATAGCCCAGATTTGGCACCAAGCAACTACTACTAAGGAATCTCAAACCTTGTAACATTTTATGACAAGTGCCTCAATTTGAATGGCAATTATGTCGAAAAGTAATCTAATATTGTAGTTTTCTAATGTGTATAATAAAAGTTCTGTATCTGCGAGTGTCTGTCATTGATAACCAAACGGAGATTTCCGAACTGCCCTTATTAGTGGACAATCACTTAAATAGGAGCCAGCAATGTGCTGCAACTGCCAAAAAGGCCAACAGAGTGCTAGGCTGCATTAACAGAGGGATAGAATCAAGATCACGTGAAGTATTAATACCACTCTACAATGCCTTGGTAAGGCCACACTTGGAATACTGCATCCAGTTTTGGTCACCACGATGTAAAAAAGATGTTGAGACTCTATAAAGAGTACAGAGAAGAGCAACAAAGATGATTAGGGGACTGGAGGCTAAAATATATAAGGAACGGTTGCTGGAATTGGTATGTCTAGTTTAATGAAGAGAAGGACGAGGGGGGACATGATAGCAGTGTTCCAATATCTCAGGGGCTGCCCCAAAGAAGAGGGAGTCAAGCTATTCTCCAACGTGCCTGCAGGCAGGACAAGAAGCAACGGGTGGAAACTAACCAAGGAGAGAAACAACCGAGAACTAAGGAGAAAATTCCTGACAGTTAGAACAATTAATCAGTGGAATAACCTGCCTCCAGAAGCGGTGAATGCTCCAACACTGGAAGTTTTTAAGAAGAGACTGGACAGCCATTTGGCTGAAATGGTATAGGATTTCCTACCTGAGCAGGGGGTTAGACTAGATGACCTCCAAGGTCCCTTCCAACTTTTTTTATTATTATTATTATCTTGGAATCACTTGATCACTATTTGTGATCTCCCCAGTTTCCAACAAGCAGAGTCAATAGGGGAAGCTGGATCCGCTTAACGACTGCATGATTCACTTAACAACTGCAGTGATGTGCTTAGCACTTGTGGCAAAAAAGGGTTGGATTATTATTCGACAACTGCCTTGCTTAGTAACAGAAATTTTGGTCCCCATTGTGGCTATATGTCAGGGACTATTTGTAGCTTTCTCCTCTGGTCTTAATGACAAATGGTAATAATTCACTGACTTTGAGTACAGTAGTTTTTAAAAAGCTGCACAGGGTCATACCTAATTACAATTCTGGTGAGCGACCACTAGGAAACTCTTAAGGCTGGGAATCAAATTGGATAGGACAGGGATAGGCAACCTTGGCTCTTTTATGACTCGTGGACTTCAATTCCCAGAATTCCTGAGCCAGCATGGCTCAGCATGGAAACCTCTCCCTTTCCCCTCAGCATGGCTGCCTCAGGAATCCTGGGAGTTGAAGTCCACGAGTCATAAAAGCCAAGGTTGCTTATCCTGGGATAGGAGGAAGAACGTACTAGATGGAAGACAGTGGCCAAGATACCAGCCTGGATATGTCTGACAAATTAACAGGGGCTTGGCTTGGCTCAGTGGAGACATTCTCATTTGCCTAGGATTAAACCACTCTTGGCCGATTCTCCAAACATGGCCAGAGCTGATTCATATTTGGGTGGAAAATATTTGAGGAAATCCTTGACTGGGAAGTTGAGAGGAACAGTTGCAGGAACTGGGTATGTCTAGTCTAGTGAAGACTAGAGGTGACATAATAGCAGTATTCTAATATTTGAGGGGCTACTACAGAGAAGATGGAGGTCAACTTATTTTCCAAAGAACCTGAAGGCAAAACAAGAAACAGTGGAAGGAAACTAATCAAGGAGAGAAGCAACCTAGAACTAAGGAGAAATGTATTGCTAGTGAGAACAATCGACTTATGGAAGAGCTTGCCTTCCAAAGTTGGGGAGTGGGTGCTCCATCACTGGAAACTATTAAGAGCTTGAACAGCCATTTGTCCAGAATGTTTATAGGGGCTCCTGCCTGTGTAGGGGGCTGGACTAGAAGACCTCCATGGTCCCTTCCTATTTTGTCATTCTGTTATGTCCCATAACAGAGCGTGAAAACATCCATGAGAAACACAATGGCTGTACCATTTCTGTTATTGTTCAGAAGATGTGTCTCTCAATTGATCTTGAGAAGCTTAAGCAGAGCCCAGTAACTTGGAGAGGAGACCATTAAAAAGATGTTCAAGTCATTAACCAGATACAGTGTTTCTCAAACTTGGCAACTTACAGTTGTGTGGACTTCAACTCCCAGAATTCCAACTCCCAGATGCTAGCTGCAAAACTCTGGGAGTTGAAGTCCACACAAGTTGAAGTTGCCAAAGTTGAGGAACACTGGCCTAGAAAGAGGTTGAAAGCTATGTACCAGGTGACAACCCATCCTTTCATAATGTTGCCAGGAAAAAGAGTGCAGGCTATCAAACTGTTTTTTGCCTGATTGACCTCATGATTGAATGTCCAGTTTCTGCCTATCTGCATTGAAGCCACTCATCAATGCCCACAAATACCTTCCATAGAGCAGGGGTGGGCAACTATTCCTGCTTGAGCAGCGGGACTACATGACCTCCAAGGTCCCTTCCAACTCTATAATTCTGTCTTCTATGACCCCCTTTAGGACCTACGGACTTCAACTCCCAGAATTCCTGTACAAGTCATAGTTGCCCATTCCTGCCATAGAGATAAAAAAAAAATAGCGGTGCAATGCAGGCCCTCACTTCCGGTTCTCCTATGACTGATTTCCATCTCCAGGAAAGGCGCAAAGTGGCTGTCTCGGTGCCCGTTATTCCGACAGGATCGCGGAATGTGGCCCTTTCCATCAATCTCGGCTGCTGCCTACCCACCTTGGCAGGGGCTGATGGGATTGGAGTCCGAGCACCTTCTGCTCTGAGTTTCATTTGTCTGCATTGCTTTCGCAATCTCAAATCCCTGATTTATTTACTTAGTACTGGATCGCCGTTTTAGTGCTCGATTCCTCTTAGGCTTAAAAAACAAAAACAGCGCTCACCGCGATCTCTTTAGTTAAAACGAATTGATCCCAAACGCGTTTCCTTTCCACCATTTAATCCGAAGTGAAAGTGATTTTCCAGCCACGCCGTCCTCGGTGGCTGGAAAACGAAGCCACGTGAATTTATGCAATCCAGGGATTAAGTTGCAAAAGGGAAGGGGAAAAAAAAGGCGCCTTTCGGGTCGGGAGAAGCCACCCCAACGCGCGCTCAATTGGTTGATCCTTTATTTGGAGGCGGATCGAAACGCGCAGCGAAAGCGGTGAGTAGAGCGGGCGGTACCATTTCAGACCCGCCCGCAGGGGGGGGACTCCGCTTTATCCCAACCTCTTGAAACGTTACGATTTCACACATTAGAAAGCGAGCACAGCCAATCAAGCCTGTTTCGCTCTTTTACAAATCTCCCCGCAGAGGGTCTGAATTACGGCAGGGTTGCCCTCGGGGGCAGCCAGAAAAATGTAAAAAGAAAAAAGGGCACCTCCCTTCCTCGAAGTGGAACAAGCCATGTCACCGTCTTCGCACCTCCCCGCCTCCAAGTGGAGCAAACCATGTCACCATCTTCGCGGGGGGGGGACAGGACGGCGAGAAGAGAGGAATCCCGGGCTTCAGCCGTGGCGTTTGGGGATAAACTTAAGCCGGCCCAGCAATCGTAGCCTTAGACCGGAAGGATCTTGTTCCTGGATTTATTTCGTAATCGGCCGTTCGGCGCGATCGTGAGAACCCGGCCTCTTGCGTGTCGCAAGCAGGGAAGAGGCGCCAGGGCGAAGGAGAAGCGGGGTCGCGGTGAGTTTGCTTGGAAAGAGGCCGGGAGGTGCGGATCGGAGGGCGGCGGTGGCGAGTTCCCAAGGCGGACGAAGCCCGGCCTGGCTGACGCGCATCTCCCGGCGAGGAGGAAACACGCATCTCTCAACCGTAGACTTATGCAAAAGGCTAGACTGAGAGCACCCATTGTCTGAAGCGGGGAACGCTTTGCAATTGCGCGGGGGAAGCCATCTTGGTTTGTTTTTCCCTCCTTGCTTTTTTTTTTTGTTGTTCCTCCCTCCCGCGGGCGCGGAAGTGCGAGCTCAGCCAAGGAGGGTGGGAAAAAAAACATAAAGAGTAACAGTTGCCCCTAACTGTGGGTGGTGGTGGGGGGGGCCCGTGGGTGGCATGAAAAGGATTTAGCCCATCCGGAGTGCAAAAATCCGGATGACACGTGCATTGCAGCAAACCGATGCACACGTTACTCCTCCTCCCCTGCTCTTGAATTTTCGCAGATCGAAGGTTCGAAGTAACCCGGGGCTTTCATTCCGACGCAACCCTGTATGAAGCTTGGTTAAATCAGCCCTTCTTGAACCTTTTTGTTGTTGCTGCTGGTGCGATCAACTAAGCTGGAAACATAGAGAGACCCAAGATCGCCCAACGTTTTAAAACCCATTTATCGTACTGGATCTCTTCGGCTGGGTGATTTTGCACGTGTTTTGGCACGTCTTTCAATGCAAAGCGACCCGGGATGAGCAAAAAGGACCGGAGTATTTTCTTTCTATAACAGCCCCCATTGCTTAATACAGAGAGGAGGCCAAGAAAACGCTAGATAGAGAGTTGCGCCTGCCCGTTTGTGTATCGCAAAGGGGAGAAAGATTGTTGCGTTCCCATCACGTGCGAAAGCCGGAACGTGGCTTGCTTGTTGGGGGGGAGGGGGTTCTTGGGAATCTAATC
The DNA here is from genome assembly GCF_016545835.1 of Crotalus tigris. Taxonomy (NCBI): domain Eukaryota; kingdom Metazoa; phylum Chordata; class Lepidosauria; order Squamata; family Viperidae; genus Crotalus; species Crotalus tigris. The sequence goes on along the minus strand of NW_024098302.1, from coordinate 57,966 downwards.
GTGGCTTAATGTAGCCGGATTCACATGAGTGCCGGGAGTAGATCTGTGCAGCAGCCTCTTGTTTTTTCCCAGTTCTCTGAGCTGGCCTGTGGGTGGATGGGTTTTGTTGTTCTTGCTTGGAAATTCAGGCTGCCGTGAATGGGTGAAATTGTACTGGGATGCTCGCTGGAAGGGCCCCAGATTGTGGGTTTGCGTAGTGGAGGGAGGGATAAGAATTTGGAGAGGAAAATTAATTGCAACAATTAGGTCAGGGGCAGGCCACCTTGGCTCTTTTATGACTCGTGGACTTCAACTCCCAGAATTCCTCAGCCAGATGGCTCAGCTTGGAAACCTCACCCTGTCCCCTCAGCATGGCTCTCAGGAATTCTGGGAGTTGAAGTCCACGAGTCATAAAAGAGCCAAGGTTGCCTACCTCTGAATAGGTGATGGTTCGCCGATACCTTTAAATACTGCAACAACAACAACAACAAAAGTTAGTGTCCCTTTAAAATATAAGATAATGTGAATTTCTATTATGTAAACAATGAGGGGTGGCTACAAGACTTAACAAAGTGTCAAATCGAATTAAATCCGGAAACATTTCTCCTGGGAATACTTAAAAAGAAATTTGATAAGAAAATAAGACCTCTGATTTTACATATACTAACTGCGGCAAGAATTGCATTCGCGCAATATTGGAAGGAACGCAATGTACCACCAGAGGGGTTGATTATTCAGAAAATGTATGAATGAGCCGAGATGGACAAACTCACCTTAGAATTAAAAGAAAAAGATGATTCGGAATTTTATGCGGTTTGAGAAAATTGGTATATTTGGATAGACAATAGAAACAAAAATTGGAAATATACATAAGGTTATTGTGCAAATTAGGTTATTGTGGGTTAGACTGAATGTACATAGTGTATATATTGTATAGAATGTAGATCCATAGTATATAAAAATGACATAGTCCGCTGAATATGTACTGTATAAAGGAAAATGTTAATAAATAAATAAATAAACAAACAATGGGGGGGGAAACCTCTTGGAAAATGCTCTTGATGGTTTTTCAGCAATAGTTTGTCCATCGTAACCCTCCAGTTTCCCATCAGCAGGGGAAGGTTTCATTGGATGCACATCTTTGACATGGTTACTTAACACAAGAGGTGTTTGTGTGTGATACAGCCACTTCCAAGTCTAATCTGAAACTTGAGCAATTAGGTATCCTTCTAGGTTTTTTTTTTTTTTTTACATCTATGGGTCCATTGCATGGTTTTTTTTTCCCTTAAGGCATCCACCTTGGCTCTTTTATGACTCGTGGACTTCAACTCCCAGAATTCCTGAGCCACCCTGGCTCAGCTTGGAAACCTCTCCCTTTCCCCTCAGCATGGCTGGCTCAGGAATTATGGGAGTTGAAGTCCAGGAGTCATAAAAGAGCCAAGGTTGCCTACCCCTGGTCTTATAGCAGTGGTTCTCAACCTTTTTAATGCCGCGACCCCCAACCGGTCGTAAGTTGAGGACTACTCAACCGGTCGTAAGTCGAGGACTACTCAACTGGTGCAGCACGGTTTGCAGAATGGACTTTTGGCGGGCTCAGCAGGGCAAAGACAGCCTGGACAATTCCTATTGGCTTTTGAAAGCCAATAGAATTAGACTTATTCAAGAGAGTCTATTCTATTGGCTTTCAAAAGCCAATAGAATAAAAGGGAGTAGCACAGCTAAGGAAAAGGGGGAAAAAATGGCGGACTGCGTTGTTTGGCGACCCCCGTGAAATGGTCTTTCGACCCCAAATGGGGTCCCGATCCACAGGTTGAGAACCACTGTCTTATAGGGTCTCCTGCTTGAGCAGGGGGTTGGACTAGACCAGGGGTAGGCAACTTTGGCTCTTTTATGACTCGTGGACTTCTTCCCAGAATTCCTAAGCCAGCTATGCTGGCTCAGGAATTCTAGGAATTGAAGTCCACGAGTCATAAAAGAGCCAAGGTTGCCTACCCCTGAACTAGAATATCTCCAAGATCCCTTCCAGCTCTATTCTGATTCTGATTCCTGTCTACAGGCACATCCTCTCATTTACGACCGCAACATACCACAGTCGTGTGACTTGTGATTTGCAACATTTATTGTTGTTTTTCCAGAGAAAATGGAACAAAAAAATGCCTACTTGGATGTTAGTTGGATTCACTGAGCAATCCTGTGGCTCCCTTAATGAACATGTGATTTGCTGAACTCTGCAGCGGTTCACTTTATGACCTGGTAAAAACAACTGTAAAGTCAAGTCTAGTCATTATTGACTACAACAAATTATGATTGAAATTCTGGGTTTCTTTGAGGTTGTATGTCGAGAATTGTTTGTATTGCTTTTCTAAGAGCTCCGATCCACAATGCTGTACTTCAGTTTTCTAGACCATGGGTAGGCAACCTTGGTTCTTTTATTACTCGTGGACTTCAACTCCCAGAATTCCTGAGTCAGCATGGCTCAGCTTGGAAACCTCTCCCTTTCCCCTCAGCATGGCTGGCTCAGGAATTCTGGGAGTTGAAGTCCACACGTCATAAAAGACCCAAGGTTGCCTACCCCTGCTCTAGACATCTTAAATTCCTTCAACTTTAAATTTGGGACTGACCAAGGGATTGCAGTAAATGGCCTCTGAGGTCTCCTCTCATTCTATAATTCTGTAATCTTCAGCCTGCCTGATTTTTGATTTGGAAATAAGCAGAATAGAAATCAGAAATCCTTTACCTGCAATTATCCATCAAGGACGGAAACGATAGTGGGCGTAGTTAATTTTGTTAACCTTGGTTGTTTATCTCTTCCAGGTATTGCCAGGAAATATTATTCTTCCACTTGCTGGTTCAATGGGAGATGTCTAAGACACAAAGAGATGAACGGTCAAAGTCCTAGAGAGGCATCAACTTGGTAGCCTTAAATGCACTTTTGTGCTGGGCTGATCCTGATGTTTTGATGTGGGTGAGCTTTGTTGAGAAACTAACATGTTACCAGGAAGAGCGGTGTTTTGGGGGGATTTCCAGCTTTTTTACTTGTAATTTCAAAGCATCCAGCTGCTGGATTTAACACAGGGAAGCAAGGGAAAGTCGGGGGATTTGATTCGACCCCACAAGGACAGACATGGCAAGTTGCTGCTCGGTGGCTAACTGCAAAAACCGCCGGTGGCATGGATCCCGTGTCACCTTCCACAGGTAAGTGAGCGAGCTTGAATCTCACCTCATATACCCTGTTTCGCCAAAAAGAAGATCCGATTTTACATTTTCTTTTGCTTCCAAGAGAGGCACCAGGTCTTATTTTCCGGGCATGTCCTTCCTGCTTACATTAGGATCACCGCAGCCGGGCCTCCCACGCCTCAACACCTGTTGCACTTCTGCCTGAGATCTTCGGCTGCTTGCAGCTGCATGCCACGTGGCGCATTGCTCCGGTGGCACTGCTCGCGGCAGTTGGCTGCATGGATCGTCATGCCAGTGCCGCCGCTCATGGCAGGAGTCCGTGTGGTGCGTCACACCGTGGCATGCGCACGATGACCACACGGCCTGCCGTGAGCAGCAGCACTGGCGTGAGCGGCATAACAATCCACACAGCCTCCTGCCGCAAGCGGCAGCTTCGTTGCAGCCACAAAAGAGCTTGGCCAGCAGCATGACAGATGATGGATTATGGGAGGCCTGGCTGCAGCAAGCCTAAGATAAGCTGGTGCAGGGTACGTGGGGCAGCCCCACCCCACTACCCCCGTCCTAACTTGATTTTACCCCAAAACTAGGGCTTATTTTGGGGGTAGAGCTTATATTAGATGCAAGTGTAAAAATCAAGCTAGGTCAAGGGTAGGCAACCTCAGCTCTTTTAAGACTCATGGACTTCAACTCCATGAGAGTTGAAGTCCATGAGTTATAAAAGAGCCGAGGTTGCCTACCCCTGAGCTAGGTCTTATTTTCGGGATAGGACTTAACACAGTATCATCATTTGACTCCACATCTGCATATGCTGGAAGCGGGAGGGAAATTGATGTAAACGAGGAGCAGTAAAGACGCAGCAAGAGTGGTCCCCTGTTTGTGGCCATTCTAGCCTTTTGTCTCTGTGTCCGGAGGCCAACATGGAGAATAACCCTGATCTGGATTTAGATAAAATATACCACTGAGATTTTGGTAAGTGAAGCAAGGGTAACCCGTGGCTTCAAATTAGTAGTGAAAATAGAGAAGACTGTGTTTCAACTGAATACAAGTAGTCCTCGACTTATGACCACAGTTGAGCCCAACATTTACGTTGCTAAGTGAGACATTTGCTTAATTTGCCCCATTTTAGGACTTCCTGCCACATTTGTTAAGTGAATCACTGCAGTTGTTTAATTAGTAACGCGGCTGTTAAGTCAATTTGGCTTCCCCGTTGATTTTGTCAGAAGGTCACAAATGGGGATCCCATCACCCCCAGGACAACGCAACCGTCATAAATATGAACCCAATTGTCAAGCATCCGAATGTAAATCACATGACCCATAGGGGATGCTGCAACGGTCATATGTGTGAAAAATGATTGTAAGTCACTCTTTTCAGTGCCATTCTCTTTTTGAACAGTCACTAAATGAACTATTGTAAGTCGAGGACTATCTGTAATGGGAACTGATGAGTTGATTGATTGATTGATTTGATTTCTATAGCCACCCATCTGAACAAGCAACTTTTTCCGTACAGTTAATTCCATTGTTCCTTTCCACTTGTCCTACCATGAAAATTTCTCTTCTTATTTTTCCATGTTAGTGAAACTCTCTTTTATTGTTATTAATTGCGAAGTCGTGTCTGACCCATCGCGACCCCATGGACAACATTCCTCCAGGTCTTCCTGTCTTCTACCATCTTCTGGAGTCCATTTAAGTTTACACCTACTGCTTCAGTGACTCCATCCAGCCATCTCATTCTCTGTCGTCCCCTTCTTCTATTGCCCTCCATCTTTCCCAGCACTAGGCCCTTCTCCAGTGAGTCCTTCCTTCTCATTAGGTGGCCAAAGTATTTGAGTTTGTGAAACTCTCTATATCAAGGCTTTTCAACCTTTTCACCCATTGTACCACTTTTAGGATATGGCAATATCCGAGTACCACCAGTTGCCGAGCAATGTGTCAAAAACTTGATGACCCCCCCCCCAAAAAAGGAAAAAAGTGATAATGTACAGGTAGTCCTCGACTTACAACAGTTCGCTTAGTGACTATTCGAAGTTACAGTGGCACTGAAAAAAATGCCCCCCAAGCCACAGCCGAGCAAGACACCTGCCTGCCCGCCCGGCGGCGCTCTTCCTTCTGTCCGAGGTTTTCATTGTTGTGAGCATTTCTGTTGGGGATTGGCAGCGGGGGTGGGGTGGGGGGTGTTTGGTTTTTATCCCCCCCCCCCCCGTCTGCTGGGTGGTTGCAGCAGGTTTTGGTCACTTCACATGATCCTGGGACACTATGACCGTCATAAATATGAATCAGTTGCCAAGCATCTGAATGTAAATCACGAGACCCTGGAGAGGCTGCAACTTTCCAGCTGAGTGGCGCTTCTTCTGGGCTCATCAGAAGTGCCAGGATCAGCACCAAGCTCCAGCTGGAGCCTGGCGCTGATCCTGGCTCTTCCACTGAGCCCTGACAGCCCTGCAGATCCAGATGTCTCTCGCTCAGGCTTGTGCGGTGCTGCCACCGGTTCAGCTCATCCCCCTCCCCGGCTACCACTTTTCTAGGATGGTCACGTACCACCTGCCAGGTGCCAATGTATCACAGGTGGTACCTGTACCACTGGTTGAAAAGCCCTGCTCTATATTGTTTCACCCGGCTTCACTACCATTTTTGCACAGAAAAGTGAAAAGTGATTAGCGATACGGTTGGTCCTCGGAGGTTGTCTGTAAGCTTCCATTTTTGCTGGGTCCATAAAAGAAATGGCAACGCCAGATTTACCCTCAGCCTCCTCTTTTTGATTTTGATCCGAACCTTCGCTCAAGCAGAGAATTCAGTTTTTTTCGTAAATAATTGTGTGAACAGCCTTTGTGGAGGATGGGCTTTTTAAAAAACAACAACAACAACAACAGAGTTTTTCCATCGTTGCTGCAGGTTTCCTCTTACGAAGGAGAGGCAGTTAAAAAAGTGGATCAAAAGTATTGGTCGTCCGGATTTCGCTCCCTCTTACGACGACGTCGTATGCTCGGAACACTTCAGAAAAACGGATTTCTGGGGAAGGATGGCTTCTGGGAGAAGGAATTTAAAGCCAGGAGCTGTCCCAACTATCTTTAATACCTCTGGCCGTTCAAAAAGATTAAACATTGGCAAGGTATTTTGCTTCGTTCTGCTTTTCCCCCTCTGCTGAAGTTTATTTGGCTCTTTTTAACCATCTTATGTAGAAAAATCAGTGCCTGGTTAGTTCTGTCTTTTGATATTTAATCATCTCCATTTCTAGTCCTGATATTTAATTGGAATCATATATATAATTATTTACAAAGTCAGAATAATCATAGTCTATCGGAATTTTGCTACTCTGAGCAATCGTAGAGATGTCATTCCCCAAGTCCTAGGAAAATAAGAATTTTGTAAGAAGACGTTGCAAAATAATTCTTAAACCCTGGAAGTTAATACAGGTAGTCCTCAACTTACGACCGTAACTGAGCCCCACATTTCCATTGCTAAGCAAGACGGTTGTGAAATGATTTTTGCCCCATTGTACGACGCTTCTTGCCACAGTTGCCAAGTGGAATCACGTTAGTAACACGTTTGTTAAGCGAGTCTGACTTCTTCCTTGATTTTGCTTGTCAGAAAATCACCCCAAAAATGATCATGTGACCCCAGGACACTGCAACTCTCATAAGTGGTCAAGCATCCTAATTTTGATCACGTGACCAGGGCAACGCTGCAACGGTCGTAAAGTGTGAAAAGCTGTCCCGTCACTTTTATTAGTGGCCGTTGTAACTTTGAAACACTCACTAAACCAGAGATAGGTAACCTTGGCTCTTTTATGACTCGTGGACTTCAATACCCAGAATTCCTGACCCAGCCATGCTGAGGGGAAAGGGAGAGGTTTCCAAGCTGAGCCAAGCTGGCTCAGGAATTCTGGGAGTTGAAGTCCACGAGTCATAAAAGAGCCAAGGTGGCCTAGCCCTGCTCTAGAGGGCCTAGTGGAGGATGGGGGCATTGGTTGTGAGGCAGAATGGTTACCCTTGCACTAAACAAATGGTTGTAAATTAAGGGCTACCTATACAAGTAGTCCTTTCGCAAAAAAAAATAAATAAATGCCTACTATGAATAATGCCTCGCTTAATGACAGTGGTGTTCACTCAATGACCGCTGCAGGAAAAAAGAGCATAAAATCACACGATGAGCTGCTTAACAACCAGCATAAGCCTAATTCCAGGTTAAATTAAGACTGTAATTGAACCTGGAACGAGGGTGCTGGTTGTTAAACAGGTCATCCTGTCGAGGACTGCCAGAATTAAGCAGGTCATAAACTGAGGACTACCAGTGTTTCTTTATGTAACTCAGGGGTCTTCAAACTTGGCCCTTTTATGACTTGTGGACTTCAACCCCCAGAATTCCTCAGCCAGGCACACGTGCCTGGCTGAGGAATTCTGGGAGTTGAAGTCCACAAGTCATAAAAGGGCCAAGTTTAAAGACCCCTGAGGTAACGGAATGCCTTTTCCCCTTATTCTCCTTTGCAGAGGGCTCGAAAGGAAAGCTCGGAAGAGGGGCAGCCCCTCGTCCAAGGGAATCCACCCGGCCATGAGCCAAGCTCTCCTCCGGGAGCTGGTGAGGGCGATGCTGACATCTTGTCCTCCACGAACGATATTGTCATCCTAGAACATTCTTACTCTACTCCGGCAAGTCCCAGTAAAGCAAGCAAGTGAATTTTATGACATTTGTTATTAAATGGACGAAACCGCTATAAAGATCCTGAGCGTGAACCGGGTGTCTGTGGAGATTCTCAGTCATCCAGGTCATGGTTGTCCCAAAGGTGCTTTTTTTTTTTTTTTTTTGGTCAAAAGGCAACCGGACTTTGTTTTTCCTTGAGGAAAAATAGTGCCACACCCATTTGCACTATTCAGGGGACCCCGAGGGCAGAGATAAACCTCCAAGTGGCTTCAACGACTCTCAAAAAAGATGCAAATGACCAGCTGTCTGCAAGGAGTATAAATCCTTTAGTCCTCCACCATTCGGTCCGAACCAAAGAAGCTTCTTGGATGAGAAGTGAAACGTCTTCAAGAAAAAACGAAGTCCAGTTGCCTCTTTTTATATGTCTTTAATAGAGACATGTCAAACACAAGGCCCGGGGGGCCGGATGCGGCCCGCGAAGTGGTTCCATGTGGCCCGCGAAGCCATCCTGGAAACAGTGAGGGAACGGCCCCCGCTGCCTTGGCCCTGGCCCAGGCTGGCCGGGAGCCAATGTACAATTTTGTGGTGGCCATCTAGGCTGAAACACATTCAGTCTTAGCTCCATACGCCCCCCCCCCACATGGCCTGAGAGGAACGGTGAGGCTCCTCCAGTGGACCATGTCTTGGCACTTGCCCTGGTTCCACCCCCTTCAGACAGAGACCCTCAGATCTGTCCCACTCCTGCCCAGGCCCCCACATGCACCCTTGACACGAATGATGTAGAGCTGGCCACACCCACTCCATCCACACCCACCCTAGCCACACCCACCCGGCCCCCTGAGGGCAACCGTAATGCTGATGCGGCCCTCAATGAAATTGAGTTTGACACCCCTGCTTTAATAAATTTAAATATTGGAATCCCAGGTATGTCAGTCAAATAAAATGATGAGCTTCGGGATGTAAGAAAAAAGTCTTTATTGCTAAGCTTTTGTCAACAAGCTGTTGACATCAGAGCAAAGGGCTAAATGACAAGGGAGCATCTGTATACATTTACATAACAGTTAAAAATGGTTACTGGAGGCTGACTTCCGTGTCTTTGCTGTTACCAATGTGACTTTTTGCAAGCGAGCTTTTTTATGAGCACGCTACATGCACATGCCATACTGTAACCGTTTTTTAACTGTTATGTAAATGTATGCACATGCTCCCTTGTCATTTAGCCCTTTGCTCTGATGATGTCAACAACTTGTTGATGAAAGCTTAGCAATAAAGAAGCCTTTTTTCTTACATCCCAGAGCTCATCATTTTATTTTACTGACTTTAATATATATGTGTGTGTGTGTGTGTTTTCTGAGGTTTTCGCGGGTGTTTGTAGGTCTTTGGTTATTCGGGTTTTCTCCCGGGTAAAATTGGAAGTGTCTTGGCGACGTTTTGATAAAGTCCCATTTGTCATTTTCAGGCTGGTGTTTTCGGCTTCGTGCTTCTAGGAGCAATGTGTGATCATAGCTGTTTCTTCCTTTTAACTGCCAGTGGGGGTATGAACTGATGAGTGATCAGTTCATACCCCCACTGGCAGTTAAAAGGAAGAAACAACTACAATCACACATTGCTCCTAGAAGCACAAAGCCGAAAACACCAGCATGAAGATGACGAATGGGACTTCGTCGAAACGTCGCCAAGACACTTCCAATTTTACACGGGAGAAAACCCGAATAACCAAAGACCTGTGTGTGTGTGTGTGTGTGTGTATAAACACTTCTAGTAATACCCATTTTTCCACACTAAGCAAATACAATTCTTATTGTTGTTAGTAAATATAGAATTGCATATCAAAATTTGTTACATTTTTCTAATAATGTCAATAATACCAATTTAAAATGTCTTTTCTAACCAAAGCATATCTGAGTTGCATTTGCACTTAATTTCCATTTATTTAATCCATATCCTATTTTCGCTTTTTTCAGTCTTAATTTCCCATCCATGTTCAAAGTATCCCAATCGTTTATAATTTCAGAACAAGTTATATTTGGGTAACCAAAAGCATTCCTTGTTCAAAGGTCTTAGCATATTCTTATCTCCCTTTTCATACCAAGAGATGATATTCTGATTACAAATCCTATCTATCGACTTATAATAATACTTCTATTTCTAGCAATCTATTCTTAACCATATTCAAACATCTAATTAGTAATGTAGCATCCCCTCTAATAGGTCAGCGCTTCTGTTTCCTTCAATCTTACTCTAGCTTTCTTTCTTTCCCAACTAACATTCCCAGTCAGTCAGGAAAAACGAAGTCCAGTGACCTTTTGAAAAAGCACCTTTGGGACATGAACCAGGTGGCGATACTAGTGATTAGCAGGGGAGTGTTGAGAGAACGGGATGGGGAGTTGGTCGTTTTATTACACAGCAAAATCTTGTTGAATTAATTCACTAAATTACGAATTTACTAATTAAATTGACTCCTTTAATTAATTTGCAGTTCCCCAAAGTTTGGGAATTCAAGGAGGGTGCCGCTGGGATGTGCAAATGATGTGTTGTATGTAATGACATCATAACACACATGACCGAAATAACATCCTTTGCAATGCGCTCTACACAAGACTGCCTTCGGATCCCACTCAAAAGCTGCAACTGGTCCATAATCTGGTGACAGTGATAGGCAGTATTTCTCAACCTCAGCAACCTTCAACTCCCAGAATTCCTCAGCCAGCATGTTCTAAACCAGCAGCCCCCCCAATCTTTTGGGCACCAGGGACCGGTTCCGTGGAGAAAGCTTTTTCCGCGGATTGGAGGGGGTGTGGTTTTGGGTGCTGCCTGCATCCTGCGGATGGGGCTTTGCACGGACCAGTTCCTGGCATGCTGCAGACCGGTGGCGATCCACAAACCAGGGCTTGGGGACCTCTCCTTTAAACCATGGGAGTTATGACTTGTTCTGTCTGTGCAAGGAAAGAGTCCGACTGGAACCAGGCAGGGCTCAGATTGAATTACATAAATATCCTGCTGAGGAGCATCGACGGAAAACATAAATGGCACCCAATTGTGGATGGAATGTGGCCCTGAATTCCACCACGCTATTTTTCTTCATTCAGAGAAAACCATTATTTTTATGTTTTCGTGCAGAGAAGCATTCCAACTCTTTGATGCGCTTCAAATCACATAGGTCATTTGTTCCGGCAAACTATTCCGCAGCTTCAGCCATTTTGATGCGCAGTACAATCTGCTTAAGCTGATTTCTAGGATCCTAACCCCAACCGCCCCCCCCCCCAAAAAAGCACTAAAACTCAACCGATCTTCTGAGTTGACGTAGGTGTAGGTTGAGGCTTTGTCCAAACATCCTGGACAAGCAGAAATGATCACAAACAAGCAGTTGCTCAAGTAATCGGCCCTCTGCCATGATGCGCTTTATAGCAGGGGTCCCCAAACCCCGGTCCATACACAGGCACCGGTCCGCAGCATGCCAGAAACTGCTCTGCGCAAACAAATGAAGCCCCGTCTGCGGGATGCAGGCTGCGCACACAAAACCACACCCCCTCTGATGCGCAAAAAAATCCTTCCTCCATGGAACCGGTCCCTGGTGTCCAAAAGATTGGGTGCTGCTGCTTTATAGGTACTGTAGATCACTGCACCTTGAATTGCACCCAGAGGCTGTTCGTTAACTGAGGCAGCTGAGGAAACAGTAACGATGGCGTAGGCATAATGAGAAGCACCTATTACTTCCTGCATCTTGAACCAGCTGCAGCTCCTAGATCAGTGGTTCTCAACTTTTTTAATGCCGCGACCCCTACCAGTCGTAAGTCGAGGACTACTCAACTGGTGCAGCACCGTTTGCAGAATGGGACTTTTGGCGGGCTCAGCAGGGCAGAGACAGCCTGGACAATTCCTATTGGCTTTTGAAAGCCAATAGAATTAGACTCTATTCAAGAGAGTCTATTCTATTGGCTTTCAAAAGCCAATAGAATAAAAGGGAGTAGCACAGCTAAGGAAAAGGGGGGGGAGGGCGGACTGCATTGTTTGGCGACCCCCGCGAAATGGTCGTTCGACCCCAAATGGGGTCCCGACCCACAGGTTGAGAACCACTGCTCTAGATCAGTGGTTCTCAACCTGTGGGTTGGGACCCCATTTGGGGTCGAACGACCATTTCACGGGGGTCGCCAAACAAGGCTGTCTGCCATTTTTTTCCCCTTTTCTTTGGCCACGCCCCTGGCACCCAGTGATGTATCAGTGGTTCGGGGTCACCACAACATGGGGAACTGTATTATGGGGTTGCGGCATTAGAAAGGTTGAGAACCACTGCTCTAGATAGTCTTCAAGGGCAGCCCTATCTAGAGTGCCCAGCAGTAGTCCATGAGGCAACTAGGCAGGGTGTGAGTTACTTTCCAGTCAAGTAACTTGTGCAAAGTGATTGGAGGAGAAACGGAGCAGAGCTTGCGCTAAAGACCTCGATGTCATTTGTCCACTTCAGCTGCTTCTGCTGGGGAGCTCCGGGTAGCCTCCCCACAAGACCAAGCCGCCCCAGAACCCCAAGCCAGGAAGAGCCTTCGCCTTCGCCTCCGCCAGGCCCGAGCCAAAAGGGAGCTCATGGAAAAGATGAGACGAAACGCTTCCGAGGAGCCGGGGGTCGACTCGGATGTGCAGCGCCAGAATTTCCGAGACTTCTGCTATCAGGAGATGGAAGGGCCCCGCCACGTTTGCTGCCGGCTGTGGGATCTCTGCCACCAGTGGCTGAAGCCTGCAAAACATACCAAATTGCAGATGCTGGAATTGGTAATTCTGGAGCAGTTCCAGGCCATCCTGCCCCAGGAAATGCAGGAGTACGTCAAGGAATGGGAGCCTTCCACTTGCGACCAGGCCGTAAGCCTGGCCGAGGAGTTCATAAAGAGGGCGCAAGGGGAAGAGGTGGGCATAATGCACGGGAAGAATCCTAACCTTCAACTCTGGAAATGTTTGGTAAATAGAGACGATAAAGCAGTGGTTCTCAACCTTTCTAATGCCGTGACCCCATAATACAGTTCCCCATGTTGTGGTGACCCCCAACCACTTATACATCACCGGGTGCCAGAGGCATGGCCAAAGAAAACGGGGAAAAAATGGCGGATAGCCTTGTTTGGCGACCCCCGTGAAATGGTCGTTTGACCCCAAATGGGGTCCCGACCCACAGGTTGAGAACCACTGCGATAAAGCCACAAGCTGTCATTCATTCTTGGCTTCTGGCTTTCTGCCTTCTTTAGAGGGTGACCTTAAATTTGAGGATGTGTGCTTTCTGACTGAGCCCTCAGGCCAAGTTTTACCTCATTATCTGGGAACTGTATATGGCTGCCCATCATAAAGGCGTAACTCTGGGCAGCTCATAACCAGCTTACGGGAGAAAGAACCTAAAAAGAGTTAGGAGCCCACAGCTAAATAATTAAAATAATGAAAACCGAGGCACCGTCTCACAAGTTCACAAAGCAGACGCACGTTAAATGGGGTGCTGTAACATCCTTGCTTGTGATGTCTCCATGAAAAGGTTAGGATAACTATTTTGTAGTGAAAAAAGAAATAAGAGAGATTTGTGATAAGAGAAGAATTGGTACTAATCAATGACTTATTAGACCAGTGTTTCTCAACCTTGACAATTTTAAGGCATATGGACTTCAACTCCCAGAATTCCACAGCCGGCATTGCTGGCTGTGGAATTCTGGGAGTTGAAGTCCACATGCCTTAAAATTGTCGAGAAACATTGTATTAGACTAAGAATTAGGATATATTTGGAAATATTCGAATGTTACTGTCGGAATATTATGTGTATTGTAGAAGGGATACCCAAAGTGCTAATGTTTATTCAAGATTAATTGGATTATGGTAATTGTAAATTAGTAAAGCTAATTTGGATTTACATAGATGTAATATAGAAATGGATTGACCTAAATATGTTATACTATTTGAGGGAAATAGAGAGGGAACATTTAATGAATTAATTTGAGTTTTATATATATATGACTTTGTCTTTGGATGATTGATTACCTCATCACCATTGTGTTTCTTGAGCACTCTGATGTAAAAATTAAAAAAAACTAATAAAACTTGTCTATATATATATAAAAAAGAAAAGGTTAGGATTCAAATAGGGCAGCCGTTCTGTATACAGGTAGTCCTCGACTTATGACCACAATTAAGCCCAAAATATGCTGTTGCTAAATGAGACATTTGTTTTAAGTGAATATTGATCCATTTTATGACTTTTCTTGCCCCCCGTTGTTCAGTGAATCACTGCGGTTGACAAATTAATAACTCTCTCGTTAAGCGAGCTTCTTCTAAAATCTGTTATCATCTCTACAGTTTTAAAGAGCGTTCAGCTCCAGATTGTTCGGCTGCACCACAGGACCACCATTACAATAAGTGTTTGTAATGCGGGGGGCAAGGAAATGTTTATTTATTTAATTTGTTTGCCGCCCATCCCACACGAGGTAACTCTTTCACGGCCTTCGGATGACGATAGAAGAACTTTGGATACTAGACTCAAAGATTCTTTGCTAAAAGTCGGGGCCTTTAAGTAGGATCTGGTTTGACATCTCTTGGGAAGGTGGACTGAATCAGGAGTCAGACTGGATGTCCTATAGCAGGGCTTTTCAACCTTTTCACCCATTGTACCACTTTTAGGATATGGCAACATCCAAGTACCACCAGTCGCCTAGCAAGGTGTCAAAAACTTGATGACCCCCCCCCCAAAAAAGTAAAAAAAATGATAAAGTACAGGTAGTCCTCGACTTACAACAGTTCACTTAGTGACTTTGAAGTTACAATGGCACTGAAAAAAGTGCCCCCCAAGCCACAGCCGAGCAAGACACCTGCGTGCCCGCCCGGTGGCGCTCTTCCTCCTGTCCGAAGTTTTCATTGTTAGCATTTCTGTTGGGGATTGGCAGCGGAGGTGGGGTGGGGGCTGTTTGGCTTTTATTCCCCCTCGTCTACTGGGTGGTTGCAGCAGGTTTTGGTCACTTCACATGACTCTGGGACACTGTGACCATCATAAATATGAATCAGTTGCCAAGCCTCTGAATGTAAATCACAAGACCCTGGAGATGCTGAAACATTCCAGCTGATCGGCGCTTCTTCTGGGCTCAGCAGAAGCGCCAGGATCAGCGCCGAGCTCCAGCTGGAGCCTAGCGCTGATCCTGGCGCTTCCACTGAGCCCTGACAGCCCCGAAGAAGCGCCGATCAGCTGGAAAGCGGCACTGATCCTGGCGCTTCCGCTGAGCCCTGACAGCCCTGCAGCTCCAGCCGTCTCTCGCTCAGGCTTGTGCGGTGCTGCCACCGGTTCAGCTCATTCCCCTCCCCCGCTATCACTTTTCTAGGATGGTCGCGTACCACCTGCCAGGTGCCAATGTACCACAGGTGGTACCCGTACCACGGGTTGAAAAGCCCTGTCCTATAGCAGAGGTCCCCAACCTTTTGGGCACCAGGGACCGGTTCCGTGGAAACAGGTTTTTCTGCGGACCGGAGGGTGCGTGGTTTTGTGTGCTGCCTGCATCTCGCAGATGGGTCTTTGCTTATTTGTGAAGACCGGTTGCTGACATGCCGCAGCCCGGTACTGATCCACAGACCAGGGGTGGGGGACCCTGGTCCTATAGCTCTCTGCTCGGTTCTGTAACTATAACAATAGTTGGAAGATTGTTCAGAGAGATACAGAGCAGATAAGCAAGAATTACTCCCTCCTTCGGTGCTATTAATCCTACTAAAAAGTTTTTCCCCTGCTCCCTTTGGTGTTTCAGAAAAAGGCAGCTGTTGTCTCCAAAACAAAGAGGACCCCTTCACTTGCAAAGCGCACCTCGGGGTGCAGGAAGATCGCCAAGAAGCAGGATGCCAACTTGCAAGGTAAGAACGTCTTTTGCCCCCATTTTGGCACAGCTGGTCCTTGACTTACAACCCTAAGGGATCCCAGAATTTGTTTTATAAGTCACGGCAGTTGTAAGTTGAAACTGAAAGCAGTTTTGACTGAAGGCCTTGCTTCTCTTCTCGTCTTTTGGTGAGCCTAGAAATCCGTGGTGGCGAACCTATGGCACGTGTGCCACAGGCGGCACGCAGAGCCCTCTCTGTAGGGCACGTGTGCCGTCGCCCCAGTCCTAGGCCTTCAGCTGGCTTTTATAAAAAACTTTTTCGCCTTAGGCCTCCGCCGCCGTGTGCAAAAAAAATAAATAAATCAATTACAACTTCTCGCGGGGAAAAAAGATCTTGCAAAGTTGGAAATAATTGATTGAACTTTTTAGTCCCACCCAGTCTGCCGTTACCACCGCAGCCATGCCCACCCAATGGGCCACGCCCACCCGGCACCAGACGATACATAAGTGGGTTTTGGGTTCAAGTTTGGGCACTCGGTCTCTAAAAGGTTTGCCATCCTTGGCCTAGATGGACGCATGTCGGAGAGCCAGGATCAGGCCAGCCCTCCCAGGATTGGAGCCAATGGAGTCAACGGTGGAGAGGAGCACCCTGAGAATCCAGAAGGCAATGAAGCCAGCCTGGAGGACCTGACAGGTAACGGACTAAGGGGATCTGTGGTCAGGGGAGGGATCGGGGTCCTTCCTCCTATGTTTGCTTGGGTTAAATCAGTGGTTCTCAACCTTTTTAATGCCGCGACCCCCAACGGTTGTAAGTCGAGGACTACTCAACCGGTCGTAAGTCGAGGACTACTCAACTGGTGCAGCACCGTCTGCAGAATGGGACTTTTGGCGGGCTCAGCAGGGCAGAGACAGCCTGGACAATTCCTATTGGCTTTTCAAAAGCCAATAGAATTAGACTCTATTCAAGAGAGTCTATTCTATTGGCTTTCAAAAGCCAATAGAATAAAAGAGAGTAGCACAGCTAAGGAAAAGGGGGGAAAAAATGGCGGACTGCATTGTTTGGCGACCCCCGTGAAATGGTCATTCGACCCCAAATGGGGTCCCGACCCACAGGTTGAGAACCACTGGGTTAAATGAATAAATTTTAGAACAGTATTTCTCAAGATACTTAAAGCAGTCATGTCAAACACAAGGCCCGGGGGCCGGATGCGGCCCGTGAAGTGGATTCATGGGTCCGTGAAGTGGATTCATGGAAACAGTGAGGGAACGGCCCCCGTTGCCCTGGCCCAGGCCAGCTGGGAACCAATGTACAATTTTGTGGTGGCCATCTATGCTGAAACGCATTCAGTCTTAGCTCTACAAGGCCGTCTGGAAACGGCTTGGTGCCGCAGGTGCTCAAGGGCTAGGCTGGGCATTTGACCTCTGCTGCCCAAATGATACTTATATTCAGCATATGAGATACGTCAGTAAGTAACTGATCGAACAATAAAATACACTGGTTGCATGTGAAGTTTGAACAATAGAAACCATTAATTCTAGGTAACATTCCACAAGTGACAAATTTATGAGTTACCTTACTTTTTCCCAGCTAGGTTAATACCTTTCTTGAAAGTTACAAGTGTATTATTCACAAGGACTTTCAGAGTACACTTTGTACTGTGTGGTTGCTGAAAAGGCAAGTTCTCGCATACAAAAAGGAATTACCTGAAAGGGAAAAAAAAATGAATTCTTATAGAGAAGAGGCCCAGAAGTATTATTGTCACCTTTTAAAATGCTAAGAATGAAGCCTAAAATTTGAGGCAACAATTCCCCCATTTGGTTCTTAAATTAAGTATAATTTTCTGAACCCCTATTACATTTAGCAAACAAGCACGTATATAATAATAATAAAGTTGGAAGGGACCTTGGAGGTCATCTGGTCCAACCCCCTGCTCAGGCAGGAAACCCTATACCAGTGATGGCGAACCTTTTAGAGACCGAGTGCCCAAACTGCAACCCAAAACCCACTTATGCATCATCGGGTGTCAGATGGATGTGGCCCATTGGGTGGGCGTGGCTGTGGTGGCAACGGCAGACTGGGTGGGACTAAAAAGTTCAATCAATCAATTCCAACTTTGTAAGATCTTTTTTTTTCCCGCGAGAAGTTGAAATTGACTGATTGATTGAACCTTTTTTTTATATACATACATGGCAGCAGAGGCCTAAAGTGAAACCCAGCTGAAGGCCTAGGACTGGGGCAATGGCGTGTATGCCCACAGAGAGGGCTCTGAGTGCCGCCTCTGGCACCCGTGCCATAGGTTCGCCACCACTGACCTACACCATTTCAGACAAATGGCTATCCAGTTTCTTCTTAAAAACTTCCAGTGTTGGAGCATTCACCGCCTCTGGAGGCAGATTGTTCCACTGGTTAATTGTCCTAACTGTCAGGAAGTTTCTCCTTAGTTCTAGGTTGCTTCTCTCCGTGATTAGCATTTGAAATGATGGCCAGATCTGTCCCTAGGTTCTGTCTTGGTTTAACTTTCTCCAATAAGCAACCGAGTCTGAAGATCATTTAAAACAGTGGTTCTCAACCTTTTTAATGCCGCGACCCCCCCCAACCGGTTGTAAGTCGAGGACTACTCAACTGGTGCAGCACCGTTTGCAGAATGGGACTTTTGGCAGGCTCAGTAGGGCAGAGACAGCCTGGACAATTCCTATTGGCTTTTGAAAGCCAATAGAATTAGACTCTATTCAAGAGAGTCTATTCTATTGGCTGTAAGGACCCACCCCACTTTGCATCTTAAGAAGACAGAACTCTTGGAATAGCTCTTCCAACAGGAATCCTTTATTAAGAGAAAATGGTTGCAGGCATGCTAGACAGGACTTGGGGTTCAAGCTCTCCCATTCAAGGTTTTAAGGGGTTCCCCAGTAGTCCCACCCAATCAACCCCCCTTCCAGTGATAGTTTCAAGTATCACAATTCCATCCCCTTTCTTCTTCCGTCTGGATGGAGACTTCAGATAACTACATGAAAGGCAATTACTCTTCTTTGATATGTTAAAGCTTAGAGGCCACAATAAACACACATTCAGTCCTTTGAAGTGTGCTGAAGGAAGTGAGGGCCATAAAGCCCCTTTGCTCTCCCCCTTTTCTCCCTCTTATGGCAGAATCCAGAGAAGGCAGAATTGGGAGTTTCTATGTTTGATAATTAAAGATGAAATATAATTGGATTCTGACATCCGGCCCCTCTTAACAATAAGAGAGATCCACCTGAAAGAAAACACAAGTAAAAAATTTAGTTAGGCTTGTTAGGATACTCTGTGTGAAACTTCTTCAATAGCTTCGGGGCTCTGACGTGACGTTTATGGACCCACTCATTTTGTGAGGCAGGGAGGTGTTTCCAGGCAACTAGGTACTGAGTTGTTCCACGATATCTCCTAGAGTCAAGGATCTCTTTTATTTCGAAGTGTTGTTCCCCCTCCACCATGATTGGAGGTGGTGGGGGGGGGATTTTTGGCCGTAGAGGTGACTGATGCTCTCTTTTCAGCAAGCTGCAATGAAAAATTGGGTGTATTTGCCTGAGGTTTTTGGGTAATTCTAATTCTACTGTTACTGGATTTATGATCCTTTTAATTGGAAAAGGTCCTATATATTTTGGTCCAAGTTTTTTACAGGGCTGTAGGGACTTTAGGTATTTTGTAGATAAGTACACCATTTCTCCTATAATGAATGGTGTAGGCTCAACCCTTTTTTTATCGGCTTGTGCTTTGTATGCCCGCCTAGCTTCATCTAGTGATTTTCTGACTATTGGCCAGGTGTTTTGTAGGCTTTCCATCCATTCTTTCAGTGAAGGGATCGTTGGTTCTTTTGGGGTTAACTCTGGCATAGGGTTGAAACTTTGGCCGTTGGCTATTTGAAAAGGAGTGTAGCCTGTGCTGGAGTGGACTGCATTATTGTAGGCAACTTCTGCAAAAGGAAGTAAGTCCGTCCAATCACTCTGTTGGAAATTTAAAAAACATCTCAAATATTGCTCAAGTACCGACTGGCAGCGTTCCGCTTGTCCATCTGTCTGAGGGTGATGGCTAGATGTCAGTCCCTGAGTGGTCCCTAAGAGGGATAAAAATTCCTTCCAAAATGTAGACGTAAATTGCACTCCCCTATCAGAGATGATGCGTTGGGGTGCCCCGTGCAATCTGTAAATGTGCTGGATAAAAAGTTTTGCTAAGGCCTTTGCAGTGGGAATTTTTTGGCAAGGGATAAAGTGCACCTGTTTGGAAAATAGGTCCGTGACTGTCCAGATAACAGTATTCCCATTGCTTTCAGGCAATTCCACTATAAAATCCATGGCTATTTCCCTCCAGGGGGCTGAGGGACTTGCCACTGGTTGTAACAGCCCTGGCGATTTCCCTTGCAACCTCTTTGCTGATGCACAGGTTGGGCAGCTGGCAACATAACTTTCTATGTCCTTTTTTATTGATGGCCACCAAAATTGCCGTTTAATTAAGTGTAAAGTTTTTACAAATCCAAAATGCCCTGCTGATTTTGTGTCATGGCAAAGTTGCATGAAAGTTAGTCTTTGAGTTGTTGGTATATATAACTTTTCCCCTACCCAAGGCAATCCGTCTCTCATTGTGCACACATGTTTGTTTTTCTGGAACCAATCATCTGTTTCCAAACTTTTTCTGAATTCAATCCCAGTTTGGCTGTCCAGTTGTGGTTTTATTTTGGCTTGGGTTCTTGTGGTTACTGGCGCTGCCAGTTGTGATTCTGCCATTATTGGTCTAGAGTCTGTGGTTCGTGCGCTGTTATATTGGGGCATGCGAGATAGTGCATCTGCCAGGAAGTTCTTTCTTCCTGGTAAATGTTTGAGCTTAAATTGGAATTGGTGAAAATGCTGGGACCAGCGGGCTTGTTTGGGATTGAGTTTCCTGGAAGTTTTCAGGGCTTCTAAATTTTTGTGATCAGTCCATACCTGGAAGGGGATTTTGTTGCCTTCCAGGAACTGTCGCCACGTGAGTAATGCCCAACGTATCCCATAAGCCTCCTTCTCCCATACGGGCCAGCGCTGTTCTGTTTCCGTGAGTTTCTTAGATGTATATGCACAGGGTTGCAATACTGCATCATCATTTTCTTGTAATAGCACAGCCCCCACTGCCACATCACTTGCATCTGCCTGTATTATGAAGGGCTTGTCCATATCTGGGTGCCTTAGTACTGGTTCGGCAGAAAAAAGTCTCTTTAGTCTCTCAAACGCTGCTTGGCACTCCATTGTCCATGTTAGTGGCTGGCTAGGTTTTACTGAGGATGTTCCCTTCGTTTTTAGTAAGTTGGTGAGGGGCAAGGCTATCTGTGCAAATGAGGGGATGAATTGGCGGTAAAAATTTGCAAAGCCCAGGAAACTTTGTAGTTGCTTTCTTGTGCGGGGTGGTGCCCATTCTAATACTGCTCTGACCTTCTCTGGGTCCATTTCAATGCCCTGTGGGGATATGCGATAGCCTAGGTAGTCTATCCTTTCCTGGTGGAATTCGCATTTTGAGAGTTTGGCATATAGGTGAGCGGCTCGCAGCTTCTTTAAAACCGCTCTGACAAGTTTGACGTGTTCTTCTTTTGTTTCGGTAAAGATAAGAATGTCGTCCAAGTAAACAAGGACCCCCTTAAACAGGTGCTCCCTTAGAACGTCATTGATTAATTGCATAAAGACTGCAGGGCCCCCTTGTAATCCAAATGGCAAGACTTTGAATTGATAGCACCCCATGGGGCAGTTAAATGCAGTCTTCCATTCGTCCCCTTCCTTGATTCTCACGCGATAGTAAGCTTCCCTTAAGTCTAGTTTAGAAAAAATTTTCCCTTTCGATAGGTGTGACAGCATGTCTTTCATGAGGGGCAGCGGGTATAGGTTGCTTTCACTGATTGTGTTCAGGGCCCTATAATCCACGCATAAACGTAAAGAGCCATCCTTCTTCTCTCTAAAAAGGACCGGGGCAGCCACTTTAGGCTTAGCTGGTTCAATGAAACCTCTCTCCAGGTTTTTTTTTATAAATCTTTCCATTTCCTCCTTCTCCTTTGGGCTCATGGAGTATAATCTGGGCTTCGGGAGTTTTGCCCCAGGCTTGAATTCAATGGTACAGTCTGTGGGTCGGTGGGGGGGAAGCTCATTCGCCCTCTCCTCACTGAAGACTTCAGCAAGGTCCCTATATTCCTCTGGTATTTCTGTTAATCTTTTTTCCTCTCCTATGGATGCTTTTTCTATTCTTGATTCTGGTAGCCTCTCTTGGGGTTTTAAGTCCATAGGGTCCCCCTTCGGGAATTTGATTTCTGTCGTCCTCCAATTTACCCAGGGGTTCCATTTTTTCAACCATTCCATCCCTAGAATCATTGGGCATTCCATACCTGGGGTCACCACAAACGTTAAGTCCTCTTCATGGTTGCCCAGGGAGAGGTGTATTGGCAGAGTGGCTAGGGTAGCTGGCACCCCCCCTGCTATGGATCCATCTAGCTGGCCAAATGAGATTGGTTGTTCCAGTCTCCTGGATGGGATGCCCAGATTCCCCACTAGTGTTGGGCTAATGAGGCAGCGGGTGCAGCCAGAGTCTATTAAGGCTTTCACCTTCACAGCTTCGGGCATGGGGGGGATTAGTATAGTCACTGTTTTGAAGATGGGTGTGATGCGTCCACTTACCAGGGGTTCGCCTTCCGAGCTGTCATCTGAGGCATCCACCGTCCCTGTGGTGTAGGCTGGAGTTCTTTCCCCTTGGTGAGCAGAGGTGGGGTTTTCTGCAATTTCCATCATTTTCATGGCTGTTTCTTTTGGCTTAGCTGAATACCCTCTGGGTTTGTTGATTGGGGATCTGTCTGGGTTGTGCTGGGGGGCCTTTGAGCGGCATTCTACAGCTCGATGCCCTTCTCTTCCGCACTTGAAACACCCCATCTGCTTCTTGGCTGTATCCGATGATTTCACCGGTTGGTGTGTCAGCTCAGGCGGGGGGCGGCTCCATTGTTTTCCTCGGCGATGCCTCTTCAATATGTCGATCTCTGCTTCCTCTGCCAAGACGTACCATTCCTCAAGTCGATGTGGGTCTCCTCGGGGCAGGCAAGCATCATATAGATCATAGTTTAGTCCGTCTTTGAAACGGCCAAGGAGGATGTCTTCTGGCCAATTCAGTTTGCTGGCAATGGCTCGGAATTCTTGTGTATACTCAGCCACTGGGCGTTTGCCCTGCCTCATCGTTGTTATTCTTTCACGGGCTTTGCGATCAGCCAGGGGGTCTTCAAACCGTCTTCTCAACGAGGACATGAAACGGTTGAAGTTACTGAGTTCTGGGGCATTGGAGTCATGCAGGTTCACCACCCAATCTGCAGCTGGTCCATCCAGGGCAGATTGCACGATCCGGATGCGGGCTTTGTCGCTGGGGATGTCCTGCCCATATTCCTCCATGTAGCTGAGGACTTGGGTTAGGAAAAACCCCAAGCGTGTTGGCTCCCCTTTGAATTTCACCTCCAACGGTGGACGTCTTGGAATGGATCGGTGCCTCCATTGTGGGTGGTAGTGTCTTCCGTCCAGATTTCCATCTGTGGTCCGGTAGGGGGTGGGAGCTCCTGGATCAGTAAATGTCCCTGGGGTTGCAGGTTCCACGTCCCCCTCGGTGTCTCTCCCTTTGTGGCTCCAGGAACTGGGGCGGGCGTAGGGCTCAGGAATCTCCTCTCCTAGGGAGCTGAGAGTTCTCTTCATCAGGTCAATAGCTCTCTCTAGGATCCAGTCTGAGTACGGCATACAGCTTCCTCCCTCTTCACTTGCGTGCAGGGATTTCTCCATCTCCTGCTTCCATTCTGGTTGCTTGGTTCCCCGTCTCAGGGTCACTTTTCTTGATTCCTTTCCCCACTCGCTTTTCTTTCCAACGCCCATCGACCAGCGAGGCTTGTGGTCCTGTGTCTCCACCACTTCTTCTTCTGAGAAATCTGGCCTCTCGGATCCCAACATCTGGCAAGGTTCCAACTGGGTCAGCGGCTCTCTTTCCAGGGAGTTTTCTCCCTCTCTTGCTTCGTTGTCTGACATGGTAAATTTTTGCAAAATCCCCCGGCAAGGGTCTACCTTCCAGGTGGATTAATTTTGCAAGTCCTGTCTAATGTAAGGACCCACCCCACTTTGCATCTTAAGAAGACAGAACTCTTGGAATAGCTCTTCCAACAGGAATCCTTTATTAAGAGAAAATGGTTGCAGGCATGCTAGACAGGACTTGGGGTTCAAGCTCTCCCATTCAAGGTTTTAAGGGGTTCCCCAGTAGTCCCACCCAATCAACCCCCCTTCCAGTGATAGTTTCAAGTATCACAATTCCATCCCCTTTCTTCTTCCGTCTGGGTCTGGATGGAGACTTCAGATAACTACATGAAAGGCAATTACTCTTCTTTGATATGTTAAAGCTTAGAGGCCACAATAAACACCCATTCAGTCCTTTGAAGTGTGCTGAAGGAAGTGAGGGCCATAAAGCCCCTTTGCTCTCCCCCTTTTCTCCCTCTTATGGCAGAATCCAGAGAAGGCAGAATTGGGAGTTTCTATGTTTGATAATTAAAGATGAAATATAATTGGATTCTGCCAATAGAATAAAAAAATAAAAGCCAATAGAATAAAAGAGAGTAGCACAGCTAAGGAAAAGAGGGGGGGAAATGGCGGACTGCGTTTGGCGACCCCCGTGAAATGGTCGTTCGACCCCAAATGGGGTCCCGACCCACAGGTTGAGAACCACTGATTTAAAAGCTATTTATTTTAAAGTATTCTGATAAAGAAGAATCTCCTTATGAAAGCGGAGAACTTGGAAAAATGGCTTGCATTTCCTTTTCGAGTTAGCACTACAAGGAACTTCAAAAGTAAAAGTTGACGGGTTTGGGAATAATCATCTGTCCAGTTACATCATAAGAGTTAAAGCATACAATAATACGTGAGCCGTAAAAAAGAGCGCTGTGTTCTGAATAAAAATAATTAAAAAAAAAACATTTGCCAGCGGAAAACGTCAAATAGATTATGAGTAAAATATATTCCCAACGCTTTCCTACGTTTGAATACTTGCTTTGTTCAGGGAGGCTTGGGAACAGCTGAAAACGAAGCTTATCTACAATGTATGGAAGTCCTCATTTCTAAAAGGGAGGCTTTTCTTGAAGGTTAAGGCAAATTATTAGCAATGCATTTGAAAAAAAAAATTAAAAAATACAGCTTTCCAACAGAGGCTGCCTACCTCATGGCAACCTACATGCTATTCTGCAAGCAAGGCTGTAGGGGGCTCTGTTTTATAAGGAGGCTGTGGATCCTTGGCTGGCAGAATGGGAAGTAGGCCTTGGCCTACAAGCTGTAACTGCCTTTCCCCCCCCCCCTTTGCCGGTTGCTTTTGGTAACTGGCTTTAGGCTCACTTGCATGGCTAAGTGGCTGGCTTGGGAGCAGGCTGAGGCCTGGGGAATCTCAAAGAACGGGGGTAGGCTTTGGGAGGTCTTTGGGTGTCTGGTTGAGAAGTAGGCCTCGGCCTAAAGGCTTTAACTGCCTCGAGTACCGGTTGCTTCCACTGACCGGCTTTGGACTCCCTTGCATGGCTTGGGAGCAGGCCTAGGTTTGGGGGAGACCTAGCACAGGCCTGGACCTGCCTGCCCCAGGCAATCCCACCCCTGAGATATCCAGGGGATGGGGGAATACTGGGGCAGGCAGGCAGGCTTGGGCCTCTGCTAGGCCTCCAAGGGCCTTCCTCTATTGGTTCCTTTGCTGGATGGAAATTGCATTGGCATCCATCTTGGTTTTTTTTTTCCCTTCCTTCCAGCAAATTCCTGACTCGCAGATAGGTTTTGGAGTGCTTTTGTCAAAAGATTTCATTTATTTTCAAATGTCTTTCTTTTATCAACAGCTGAGTCCCTCCATCTCTGGTGATAATGGCTTGTTTAATTCCGCAGATGACAAGCAAGAACAGGAGAAGGGAGAGCAAGAGTGCCAACTGGAAGAAACGGTGGAAGTGGATCCCGGGAGGATTTCCTTCGAAGTGGTGGAAGAGAGTTGTACAGTACAAGAGGAGTCTCCGGCAAGCGAGAAGCCCTATAGTTGCTCCAAGTGTGGGGAAAGTTTCGCCGATAAATCATTGCTCCTTGAACACCGAAGATCACATCCGGGAGACAGGCGATACGGATGCTCCATGTGCGAGAAGAGATTCAACAAGAAAGCTTGCCTTCTCGCACATGAGCGATCCCACACAGGAGACAAGCCTTACCAGTGCTCAGATTGTGGCAAGGCCTTCGGGCAGGAATCATCTCTGATTACGCACCAGAGGACCCACACTGGAGAGAAACCCTATGAATGTGTGGAGTGTGGGAAGAGCTACCCCTGGAAAACATCTCTGGCAGTTCACCAGAAGATTCATGCTGGCGAGACGTACTCGTGCCCCGTGTGCGAGAAAACCTTCAATCAGAAATCTTTACTTCGGATACACAAGAGGATCCACACGGCGGAAAAACTGTACAAATGCTCGGACTGTGACCAGAGCTTCACCCTTGAAAAATACCTTAATGCGCACAGGGTGAGGGCTCACACCCGGGAGCGACCTCACGCCTGCTCGCACTGCGACAAAACCTTCATCTTTAAATATTCTCTCATCGAACACGAGCGCATGCACACAGACGAGAGGCCTTATGAATGCTCCGACTGTGGCAAGCGCTACAATGGCAAAGCTGCCCTGGTGGTCCACAAAAACACACACGGCGGGCAGAAATCCTACCTGTGTCCTGAATGTGGCAAGAGTTTCAAAACCAAGTGTGCCTTGACGGGTCACGAGAAAAGCCACAGAGGAGAGAAACCCCACAAATGTTCGCACTGTGACAAAAGCTTCTTCTGGAAACACCGCCTTATTCTGCACGAGAGAGTTCACACAGGGGAGATGCCGTATCAGTGCTCGGAGTGTGGCGAAAGCTTCCGTTACAGAAACAACCTGACCAAGCATAAAAGGAACACGCACGAGAGACCGCGGGTGGTTGGAGAGAGGATCTATCAGTGCTCTATTTGTGGCAAAAGTTTCCGCTGGAGACGGAGTTTCATCTTGCATGAGAGGGCCCATGTGGGAGACAAGCCCTTTAAGTGCACCGAATGTGGGAAAAGCTTCATGAGCCGCGTGTCCCTCATCGTTCACAAGAGGATCCACACTGGAGAGAGGCCCTACAAGTGCCCCGAATGTGGGAAAAGCTTCATTAAGAAGCAGGCTCTCAGTAAGCACAAGACGGTCCATACAGGCGAGAGGCGATATTTGTGTAATGTCTGCGGAAGAAGGTTCTCTAACAAAGGCAATCTGATCAGGCACACCAAGATCCACACGGGAGAGAAGCCCTACAGCTGCCCCATCTGTGGGAAAGGCTTTATACAAAAAGTATGCCTCATTGAACACGAACCGACCCACAGCAAGGAAAAACCCTTCATCTGCTCTGACTGCGGGAAGAAGTTCAAGCGGAAAAGAGGGTTCCTTCTGCACTTGCGAATGCATCGAGGGGAGACCTTGCAAGAGTCCACCAGGAAGAGCGTCAATGGCGGAGATGCCTCCCCGGTGGACGGCAAGACGCCGGCGAAGGAGAGATGCCATCCGTGCCTGGAATGTGGGAAAAGTTTTCACTCAAGGTGTCACCTCATTATGCACCAGAGGACCCACACGGGAGAGAAGCCGTATCAGTGCCCAGAGTGTGGGAAAAGCTTCAGCCAGCAGTCGTCCCTCAACACCCACCAGCGAGTCCACACGGGCGAGAAGCCCTCTCTGTGTACAGAGTGCGGGAAAAGCTTTCACAACAAAAGCAACCTGGCTCGGCACCAGCGAATCCACACGGGGGAAAAGCCCTTTGCCTGCCCAGAGTGTGGGAAGAGCTTCATTCAGAAAGCATCTCTGGAGGCTCACAAGGCCACCCACAGCAAGGAGAACCCCTTCTCCTGCGCCGACTGCGGCAAGACCTTCAAGCTGAAAATGTCGCTCCTCACCCACCAGAGGACTCACACGGGGGAGAAACCCTACGCCTGTTCCCAGTGCGAGAAAAGGTTTATCCGACGCTCTCAGCTGCGCAGGCACGAAAAGGCACACGCAGGTGAGAGATGGATGGGAGCAGAGGTGGACGCAGCTTCACTCTTTATCTGTTGGGGAAGGTAGCTATGGAGAGGTATTTACTAAGTAACTCAAGGCAGCGAGCATAACCTATTGTTCCTCTTATTTTCCCCACAACAACAATCCTGTGAGGTAGGTTGCACTGAGAGAAAGGGACTAGCCCAGTGATGGCGAACCTTTTAGAGACCAAGTGCCCAAATTGCAACCCCAAACTCACTTATTTATCGCCGGGTGCCTGGTGGGCGTAGCCCACTGGGTGGGCATGGCTGTGGCGGTCCTGGCAGACTGGGTGGGTGTGGCCAAGGGGGGCGTGGTCGCCGATGTTGCTCGTGGGGAGGGACACCTATGGGGGCCGGGCAGGGTTGGGGGAGATCCAGGGGGGTCTCTGGCAGGTGGGGTGGTGGGCAGGAGGCTCATCCTGTGAGGTGAGGCAAGGCGAGGCAGAGTGGGGGTGCCACTGTTCCAGGGCAAGAAGAGGTGGACTGGAGCTGCTGCTGCCTGACACCATCGGCCTGCACACACAGAGGCCAGCGAGCGCATGGGGGCCGACAGTGTCCGTCAGCAGCCACAGCTGCTGGCCCCTC
This sequence comes from Crotalus tigris, assembly GCF_016545835.1. Lineage (NCBI taxonomy): Eukaryota > Metazoa > Chordata > Lepidosauria > Squamata > Viperidae > Crotalus > Crotalus tigris. Next base: position 29,692 of record NW_024098302.1, on the reverse strand, counting down.
GACCAGTGCACTCTGGGGCTCTGCAGCCCGCCGCCAGTTCAGAGAAGCCGCTTCTGAGCTGGATGGCCGGCCAACAGCTGAGGAGGCGATGCAGTGGGTCGTGCCCGGGAAAAGGAGAGCATGCGAGACCAGGAGGGATGGGACGGGGGAGGGAAACCAGCCATGCTGGGATGCATCCGGCCACATGGGACCTCGGCAAGTTAGCGGACAGCTGGTTGAAGAGAGACAGTTGCCATCTCCGGGGCATGGTGCGCGTGCCCACAGAGAGGGCTCTGAGGGCCACCTCTGGCACGCGAGCCATAGGTTTGCCACCACTGGACTAGCCCAAAGTCACCCACCAGCTGGCTTTTATGGTTAAGGCAGGACTAGAACTCACTATCTCCTGGTTTCTAGGCCAGCACCTTCACCACTTCACCAAACCGTTGTAATTACCGATGTAATTTTTTAAAACTTATGTAATAAATGTATGCAGCTGCCCAACTCAGAAAGTGTTGAGACCCCAGGCAGCTTAGCAGAAACTAAAGATAACCCAAGAATTCGAATTAAAAAGCAGACAATTATTTAAGGGCAACCAGGACTCAGGTTTATACCCCCTCCCATTGGAAATTCTACTTATCCTGGTCCCAGTGAGTGAAAGAGGATGTAGAGTCCATTTGAGGCCATCCAGACTGACCTCCTGCTTAGTGCAGGAATCCAGCTAGTTCAGGCAAGGAAAATGAGCTTGTCCTGCTCATTGGCTTGTAAATCCACAGGGAAGGTGAAGAAAACCAAAATGACAAGGTGTGCGCATCAAGACACCGCAACACAAATCCTGCCCCTTTTGTAAAAATGGAGTAATAAAGCAACCACTCTTTAAAATTTTCAACTACTGTACATCTGCCCTAAACGCAACCAAATGTACTTTCTTGAGATGGATTCCTGTCTTCTCTATCCCAGCCTTATTTATAGGTTTCTCCAATCCTAAAAAAATAAAATTCAAAAGCAAAGTACACTTAATGTTGTGGTTCTGGCTAATGAAACATTCCAAAGAACTTCCAGGCATTTATTTTCCTAAAAGTCTTTTATTGTTACAAAATGTCGGCACAGGCGCAACGGAGGGATGCTAGGATCTAAGTTCTCTTCCTCTGAGCAGTTAAATTATCAGCGTGTTCCCTCCCTAAATTAGCCGTCATATCTGACACTATCCAATTAGTGTGAAGGTCAAAGGTTTTCTTCCTCTTTCTTTCCCGGGCTTTACCCCCAACACCCCTTCTGCTCTGTATTAACTCCATAATTACCAGACAATGCTACATATTGTCAAAAGCAAGAATATACAATATTTGCAGGGTCGACCTTAAGGTTACGCACTTCAGCTTTTGAGAGGGCTGTTGTCCCCCCATATAGTCAGCTTCCCAATGGCCCCCACTGTATCCAACCCCTTGGAAAAAGGCTATTGCCTTCCGCGCTAGCTTTTGGAGGCAAGAGTGTTCTTGAGAAACGGATTGTGGGGGGAGGTCAAAAGAGCCGAGGTGGCGCAGCAGTTAGAGTGCAGTACTGCGGGCCACTTTAGCTGACTGTGTTCAGCAGGTCAGCGGTTCAAATCTCACCGGCTCAAGGTTGACTCAGCCTTCCATCTTTCCGGGGTAGGTAAAATGAGGACCCAGATTGTTGGGGGCAATGTAAATATATATATACATTGGTTACTGCTGTACACCGCTTAGAGAGTGCTTGCACTTAAAGCGGTATATAAGTCTCATAAATAAATAAAATAAATAAATAAAACTTTTGGGATAATCTGAGCGAAGGGGGGGGGAGGCTTGGGGGGGGGCATCCGGTCTGAACTTTTATTCCTTACAGAAAATCCGGAGATAGACCCTCTTCAAGAGCTGAAGATCTTCACCGAAGAAGAGCCCGCCACTTCTTTAGGTAATTGGTTTTTACAGTTACAATTTCTCATTCGTGTTCAAAACATTCTCCTTTTACTCATTCCCGCAAGCCTCCCCTTCTGTCGTTGTAGGGCTGGGCAATCTAGTAGTCCAAAAACATTGCCATCTGCGAAGCGATAGCCTTTAAAACACTGGGGTGTGTGTGAGGGGGTGCCTTTAAGGTGTTAATATAAAGCCTCTCACTAAAAAGCAGAGACATCACCCTGCCAACAAAAGTGCATATAGTCCAGGCCATGGTTTTCCCAGTTGCAACGTGTGGCTGTGAAAGTCGGGCCATAAGAAAGGCTGAGTGCCAAAGAATCGAGGCCTTTGAACTATGGTGCTGGAGAAGACTCCTGCGAGTCCCCTGGACTGCAAGGCGATCAAATCGGTCAGTCCTAGAGGAGATCAACCCTTACTGCTCTTTAGAAGGCCAGATCCTGAAGTTGAAACTCAAGTACTTTGGCCACCTGATGAGAAGGAAGGACTCACTGGAGAAGAGCCTGATGCTGGGAAAGATTGAAGGCAATAGAAGAAGGGGACGACAGAATGAGGTGGCTGAATGGAGCCCCTGAAGCAGTAGGCGTGAGCTTAAACGGACTCCAGAAGATGGTAGAGGACAGGAAGGCCTGGAGCAGTGGTTCTCAACCTGTGGGTCGGGACCCCATTTGGGGTCGGACGACCATTTCACGGGGGTCGCCAAACAAGGTTGTCCGCCATTTTTTTCCCCTTTTCTTTGGCCACGCCCCTGGCACCCGGTGATGTATAAGTGGTTGGGGATCACCACAACATGGGGAACTGTATTATGGGGTCGCGGCATTAGAAAGGTTGAGAACCGCTGGCCTGGAGGAACGTTGTCCAGGGGGGTTGCGATGGGTCGGACACGACTTTGCAACTAACAACAAATAAAGCCTCTCATGAATGAAGGCAAATGCATTTGTCCCAGGATAATGTTGCAGGATCCAATGTGACTCAGTAACCAGGACCAGAGGTTTAGTCTTCCAAGCTTTTGGACTCATGCTGGATCCCGTCCTCAGGGAACATATCTCTCTCCTGAATGTGTGCACTGGGCTATTCTGTGCATTGTATTTACGTGGTGCCTGGTTGTGCGGCTTTTAGTTGTCAATTGGGGTGTCGCTGGCCAGCTATTAAGTCCTTGATTGTTGTTACCTTGCGCGGCCGATGCCGTAAAGCTTCTTTTCCTTCCCCAATCTGGCACCTTTCAGATACGTTGGGACTGGAACCCCTTGAATTCCCATTCCAGCAGGAGAGACACAGCCATTGTGTGTGTGGAAAACACTGCCTTCCATGCCGGGAAAAAGAGTCCGTTCAAATCTGTGCCATGCAGGTTGCCTTCCGTGGAAAGTAGCCTGTATTTCTGGGTCTAAAGATGTTTCTTGTGTCCTCGTGAACCGCAGAGCACAATAGCTTGCAAACCTCAGTTATACGAACAGCTGAAGGCTCTAAGTCAGTGTTTCCCAGATTTGGCCACGGAAGCATAAACTCACAGAATTGAATTCTGGGAGTTGAAGTCCACATGTCTTAAAACAGCGAAGTTTGGGAAGCACTGCTCCCGACTTCCGGTTTGCCGCCGCAGCCACTGCGGACATTTGGAAGGCGAGTTCCGTCATCCACGTCCGATTTTCCCATAGCTGGGGGACCCTGGAAAGAGTCGAACGTCGCCATGTAGGGGCAAACAAGCAAGGAGGGGATCCCCGCTTGATTGCAGGAGGGCAGTAGCCCTTCTGCTCGATCTGGGGCAACCCTCCAAACCAGCGGATGAAAGACCAGCCATAGAAATATGGCTCGTCACTAGGCTGCAGACAGCCGAAGTCAAATTTACCACCAGGCACCTGCAAAGCAGCGCGGATGAGTCTGGACGAGATTTGAACCTCTCTTCAATCCTAATTATTTTTTCCACCTATATAAGCTGCCCAAAGTATTTTCCCCCCTGCGGAGAGAGGGAAGGGAAAGTCTACCCCACCCTCTAAAAAACAGCGGCGACTGACTATCCAGGGGAGTTTAAAACGCTGAAAAAATAACTTGATTTTAACTGAGAAGCACTGCTCCCAAGTATTTTAATTATTGCTTTGGGGCTTTTCATCTTTTAACTAATCCATTTCTTCTCTTCCCACCCATCCACCCTGCTGCCCTGAATGTTCAGAACTGCTGGTTGAAACTGCTGAACCTACAGAACTTAGTGAACTTTCTATGGAAGCTATAAGCACTGCTGTGGTAAGAAGCAAACGGGGTGTGTGTTTATGTGTGTGTCAAGACTGCTAACATCGGATGTTCTTGCTTGCCATATATGAAGAAGCAAGCCTGTTTTTTATTTAGCCTGTATAGCATTTTTAGAGTTAAAGCAGATAATACTAGTCTAATGGATGGGAAAATATGCAGCTACCCATAACAATATATCTGAGCACAGCATTGCCAAGATCAGCTATAATGGGAGGGGCACTTCACCCTTCACATTAATTGGAGAATGTGATTGATGATTGCAGAATGAGGGTGTGAATTATGCTTTGCTACGAGGGATTGGGGGAGGGAAGGTTCAGTTTTTGGCTTAACTTTCGTGTGTGCTGAAGCTATGCAGAAATAAAAGGATTCTTTAAGGTAAATAAGCCTCAAAGTTCTTTGAAAAGCTACTTCTTTTCGGAACCATGTCAGTGTGTGTGTTTGGAGGGAGGGAGTAAATCCTCCAGTAAAACACCAAGATCAGTTCAGAGTTCACAGCCAAGCTTGGAAATCACCAACGGCCCCAACCGTTCAACCCTGAAACAGCCCTTATTAAAGGTGATCCTTGTTTGGCGACTGCTTCCTTTAACGACGGTGCAAAGTCATGGTAAAGTTAGACCTTGACTTATGACTATGATGGAGCCTGCCCATCATTCTCATAAGTCGTGACAATTGTAAAATGGTTATGACCTGTTTTGCGATGGTCGTTAAATGAATGCCGCGGTCATTAAGGGAACCAATGGTTCACTATGGGTGTGGTTTTGCCAAAAAATTGAAAGTAAATGTGTTGTAAAACATAAGTCACGTTACTGCAGGACGCACAAACAACTGTAAAGGCGGCCTGGTTGCTGAGTGCCCACCGGTCACATATAACAGGGCAAGGGTGGGGAACCTGGGCTCTTTTATAACTTGTGGACTTCAACTCCCAGAATTCCTCACCCGTGTGCCTGGCTGAGGAATTCTGGGAATTGAAGTCTGCAAGTCATAAAAGGGCCACGTTTGAAGACCCCTGCTCTAAAGCTTATGACTCCTTTGGTTCGTACTGGCTACCAACTTAGTGGCTTCAAAACAAGGGTCGGATCATTTTTTTGGGAAGTCCTGGGGATCAGTGGCTATTAGTCTTGAGGGCTGGGTGGCTGCTTCTCAAGGCCCTCAGACTGGTGGGCTTCCTTGGGGGAACAGACGGCTGAAGATCAGCCAGACTTTTAATTAAAGTGTCTTTGTTTCACGATCAACAGAAATCTTAACTCTCGTTCTTACTCTTTCAGATAAGTGTGGATGGCAACTTATACCTTGTGCAGACTACTGTGTAGAGCTGGATTGTCCATACCGAGACACTAAGTTTGGGTAAGTTCCTTTTTTGATCCCCCAAGACCCCAGTCACCCCGAAGGTGGTTTTTACAGGAGGCAACTGGACTTCCTTCTTTTGCTTAGACCAGGGCTTTTCAACCTTTTCACCCATTGTACCACTTTTAGGATATGGCAACATCCGAGTACCACCAGTTGCCTAGCAAGGTGTCAAAAACTTGATGAACCCCCCCCCCCAAAAAAGGAAAAAAGTGATAAAGTACAGGTAGTCCTCGACTTACAACAGTTTGCTTAATGACTATTCGAAGTTAGAATGGCACTGAAAAAGTGCCCCCCAAGCCACAGCCGAGCAAGACACCTGCCTGCCCACCCAGCGGCGCTCTTCCTCCTGTCCGAGGTTTTCATTGTTGTCAGCATTTCTGTTGGGGATTGGCAGCGGGGGTGGGGTGTGGGGGGTGTTTGGTTTTTATTCCCCCCGTCTGCTGGGTGGTTGCAGCAGGTTTTGGTCACTTCACATGACCCTGGGACACTGTGACCGTCATAAATATGAATCAGTTGCCAAGCCTCTGAATGTAAATCACAAGACCCTGGAGATGCTGCAACATTCCAGCTGATTGGCACTTCTTCTGGGCTCAGCAGAAGCGCCAGGATCAGTGCCTCTTTCTAGCTGATTGGTGCTTCTTCAGGGCTCAGCAGAAGCACCAGGATCAGCGCCGAGGTCCAGCTGGAGCCTGGCATTGATCCTGGTGCTTCCACTGAGCCCTGACAGCCCTGCAGCTCCAGCCGTCTCTCGCTCAGGCTTGTGCGGTGCTGCCACCGGTTCAGCTCATTCCCCTCCCCCACTACCACTTTTCTAGGATGGTCGCTTACCACCTGCCAGGTGCCAATGTACCACAGGTGGTACCCGTACCACTGGTTGAAAAGCCTTGGCTTAGAAGACGTTTCGCTTCTCCTCTAAGAAGCTTCTTCACCTCTGACTGGATGGTGGGGTAGGGAAGGATTTATCCTCCTTGCAGATAGCTGGTCATTTGCCTCCTTTTAGAGAGTCAAGTTGAGGCCATTTGGAGGTTTATCTCTGTCTTCAGACTCACCTGAGTGGTGCAAATGGGTGTGGAGCCTTCTTGGAATTGTTGAAAGGACTGTGTTGTAGACTGGAGATAGATGATGTCGTAGCCCACCCCGCCTCCCCACCCCGGTTGAGAGGACTGTTCAGTTTTGACATAAAGGGCCTCTTTGACTCCTTTTTCAAGCCAGCGGTCCTCTCTGTCCAAAATGTGGACTTTGCTGTCTTCAAAAGAGCGGCCTTAAAAGACAAAGTGCAGATGCCTTGTGAAAAAGATAACTGGATGACTGAGAATCTCCATAGACATTTAGCTGTGAGCCCAATCATTGTTCTCTCAGAGAAATACCAGTGACAGAAACCATTTTTAAAGGAATCACCAAGCACACTCACACCAACCGTGTCAGGGCAAGCCTCTAGTACAGTGGTTCTCAACCTGTGGGTCGGGACCCCATTTGGGGTCGAACGACCATTTCACGGGGGTCGCCAAACAACGCAGTCCGCCCTTTTTTTCCCCCCTTTTCCTTAGCTGTGCTACTCCCTTTTATTCTATTGGCTTTTGAAAGGCAATAGGAATTGTCCAGGCTGTCTCTGCCCTGCTGAGCCCTCCAAAAGTCCCATTCTGCAAAAGGTGCTGCACCAGTTGAGTAGTCCTTGACTTACGACCAGTTGAGTAGTCCTTGACTTACGACCGGTTGGGGGTCGCGGCATTAAAAAGGTTGAGAACCACTGCTCTAGTATAAAACCTGACAGCAGACCCCATTCTGTTACAGCACTGGTGATGTTACTAAATTGGGTGATAAGATGTCTGCGAGGCAACAACCAAGGTCTGAGAGCGCCAAGGAGTCCATTAAAATGATATTTACAAGAATTTACAAGTTTCAACCCACTATATTTCAGCCCATGGCTATTGGATCATTTGAATAGCCAGCATCTTTTAAGAGACATTTCAACTACTTTCAAATTCAAGTTTTCTGTTCATCAGATATTCTGCCTCCATGGCTCAGTTAAGCATGCTGTGTGAAGAGGATTATAGCATAGCCCAGGGGTAGGCAACCTTGGCTCTTTTATAACTGGTGGACTTCAACTCCCAGAATTCCTGAGCCAGCCTGGCTCAGCTTGGAAACCTCTCCCTGTCCCCTCAGCATGGCTGGCTCAGGAATTCTGGGAGTTGAAGTCCACGAGTCATAAAAGAGCCAAGGTGGCCTACCCTTGGCATAGCCAATCCTGATTTTAAATCCTTACAAGCTCTTTTTAAGTAGGTTTCAGCCACCTTTTTCTCTCTCCAGCTGCTACCCAGGTTGTTGTGAAGGTAACAAAGAAGGATACGGCCGGGTATGTCGTTGCTATGGGTTTCTTGAGAACTGATAAATCAGAAAATAAAATGTGATTTTAAATTTCTTTCTAGGAATTACAGTCAAGATAAATCAGGCACAAAACAAAGGCTTTTCAGAATGCTCATCTTCCTGCTATGCACCAACCTCTTGAGTGGTTTTGAATCGTACAGTTAAAAAAATAAAATAAACCAAGTCCTTCAAAGGGACCATACCTAACACTTTCGATCTCCTTTCTCAACTACGGTGCCCTCAAAAGCTTCAGAAACATTTCTCTGAAAACAGCTGACCTAGAAACACGTGGACAAGATTTGGGGCCGAAAGATAAAAAGTTCTTCATCCTAAAGATATATTTATAATTTAGAATATAGCTAGTTGATCTTGGCCATCGCAATTCTTAAGCCTTAATTGCGCTTTCTGTGACTGTGAGGATAAATTATGGGGAGGGCGGGGGGGGCTGCAATCTTGTGCACCTTAGAAAGGCCAAGGTATTTAAATGTAGTATATGTATGTAATATATACATAATGTGCCACCTGCATCCTAAAAAGACAGCAGGGCAGTGGCAGTTTTTGGTGGAAGGTTCCGGAAGTGGGAGGTCACCACCAAGAAGGCCCTGCCTGGTGGAAACAGCTATGAAGGCGGACCTGCTTTCCTGGGTGAGCAGCAGTTCCGAAACAATTCATCAGAAAGCTAACCTATCTGTTTCTATCAGAGGTTTTCCACCTTGGCAACCTTAAGATACGTGGACTTCAACTCCCAGCATGCTGGCTGGGGAATTCTGGGTGGTGAAGTCCAGAGTTTTAAAACTGCCAAGGTTGAAACAATGAAGAGACCCCCCTTGCCCCACCTTCTCCACCCAATTCTTTACAACTGAATGTGGCCGGTTATGCCCCAGAACGGCCTTTCCCATTCTGGTGATCTGCAGATGTGGTAGTTGAAGTCCCAAACATCTGGAGGACAACAGCTGGGGCAAGGTGGCCGGGGGGGGGGTGTCTCCTGGCTCTTTGGACCGACCTGTTTAAATCCTGCTTTGCCTTCCAGTTTTTCATTAATCCCGGGTGCTGCTCTAAATGCTTCTAATTATTTTTGTATCTCAGACAGAGAAATATTTTGGACTGCAGAGTAAATAAAATTACATTCTATACATAGTGGCCAATGTTGTGTTTTTATTGTGTGTGTATACTTGTCACAAGGTGGCTTCCTAGCATTAACTAAATGGAATCGTCCTGAATCGTCTTTCTAATTCAGTGTGATGTGAGTTAGGTTGGGTTTCCAGTCTCATAATCTCTCGCTGGCTGGATTTTTTTTTTTTTTTACAAATTTTATTTATAATACAGTTAAAAACAAACAAACAAACATTGGATTTGACGTGACATTCCAGTATATACATTCTTATCAGATTGTTCCACTTTTTACAATCAATTCTTCATCTCTACATATACATCTAAGTTTTGTATACAATACTTGTTCTAAAATAACATATATTTCTATCTTAACATTCATCTTTAATCCCGACTGTCCTCTTCAAATTCCTCCAGCGGTAAAATTTATCCCAGGTTTCCTAATAAACTGATCCACATTTATCTTTTAATATCATTGTGAGCCTGTCCAGTTCCGCACATGCTAATATTTTATGTATTAACTCTTCCTCTGTGGGAATTTCCTTGCTCTTCCATTTTTGCGCTAAAGCAAGCGTAGCTGCAGTCAGGATGTGTAGCAGCAGGTAGATTGTTCTCTTGTCGTATTTTTCTGTCGTTATTCCCAACAAGAAGAGTTCAGGTTTTAACTCTAAGTCCAGTGTTAATATATCCCTCAACCAGTTTTGTGTCCTGTTCCAATACTCACGGATCTTTGGGCATTCCCACCATATATGGTAGTATGAACCTAATGCTGTTTTACATTTCCAGCATAGGGGTGAAATGTTTGAACCCATTTTGGCTAAAGTTGTTGTTGTTTTTAATTGTGAAGTCGTGTCCGACCCATCGCGACCCCATGGACAACGTTCCTCCAGGTCTTCCTGTCCTCTACCATTTTCTGGAGTCCATTTAAGTTCACACCTACTGCTTCAGGGACTCCATCCAGCCATCTCATTCTCTGTCGTCCCATTCTTCTGATGCCCTCAATCTTTCCCAGCATTAGGCCCTTCTCCAGTGAGTCCTTCCTTCTCATTAGGTGACCAAAGTATTTGAGTTTGAAACTTCAGGATCTGGCCTTCTAAAGAGCAGTCAGGGTTGATCTCTTCTAGGACTGACCTGTTTGAACGCCTTGCAGTCCAGGGGACTCACAGGAGTCTTCTCCAGCACCATAGTTCAAAGGCCTCGATTCTTTGGCGCTCAGCCTTTCTTATGGTCCAACTTTCACAGCCATACATTGCAACTGGGAAAACCATGGCCTGGACTATACGCACTTTAGTTGGCAGGGTGATGTCTCTGCTTTTTAGAATGCTGTCTAGATTTGCCATAGCTTTCCTCCCCAGGAGCAAGCGTCTTTTAATTTCTTGGCTGCAGTCCCCATATAAGGTGATCTTGGAGCCCAGGAAAATAAAATCTGTCACTACCTCCATTTCTTCCCCATCTATTTGCCAGGAATTGAGAGGGCCGGATGCCATGATTTTGGTTTTCTTAATGTTGAGTTTCAAGCCAACTTTTGCACTCTCCTTCTTCACCCGTGGCTAACCTTACGGGTGGGAAATTCACTGGCTGGATTTGAGGGGAGTTGGGAACCAGCAACTCTGCAGCCCCCAGACAGGAAAGCTGTTCTGAAGGTACATTTGATGGTTGCTGGAGATTCTAAAGAGTGCAAATACGCTTATTCCCTAAGGGGCCTGAAACAAAATTAAGTGTCACCAAGAGCTAGGGAAGAAGAATGGACCCACTGAGAGCCCTAGAAATAGTTTATAAGTTACTGGGTGAAAATTGTCCCTGAGTTAGAAGAAGCACAGCAGTGGGCTCTAATATTTTTATCTGTGGGCAAAATCCAATCTTCTCATTACGTTGAGAGTCTGTACGTCCAAAGAGTGTGAGGACAAAGCATGGACAATGATAGAGAGGTTTTCCTGCCATTCTGAGGTGGACAATAACTGAAAGTTATGTTGAAAGAAAAATCTTCATCAGAGTCCAGTCCAAGCTGGGAATAAACAAGATGGAGACTTCTTTACAAAGAAGGTTGCAGTTTATTGAAGAGGAGAGCCAGACAGAAAGATGGCTGTGGGAAAAACTGACCACATGTAGTAGGGAGTGGTGGGTTTTTATACCTTCTTGAGCTTTTGTTTGGACTTGTTCCTGTGGCATGAACTTTGACCTGAGTCTGAGTGTGCCTTTCTGGTTTTCTGATAGTGGTGGGTTAATCCTATTATATCCCAAAGGTCATATCCTGCTTCCCTGGGGCTGTGGCTGATGACTGTTGGTGTGAGGGATTGTTGATTCTAGGGATCTTTATCTTTCTAATCCCAGCTTCTTGGCTCCAGTCTTTCTGACAAGATTATCATATCTGCATTTCTGCGGACCTGGTTTCCGTTTGGGGCAGAGAGACTTGGGGGGGGGGGGACTGGCTGGGTGAGGAATTCTGGGAGTTGAAGTCCACAAGTCTTAAAAGTTGCCAAGTTGGAAGACCCCTGCACTAAACCAAAGATTGGGGGTGGGTGACATGGTGCTCTCCTCATTCATCTCCGTTCTGCAGAGTCCAGTCAGTGGGGATTGGGAAAGAGAGATCTCTTTCCCAGCCCCTCCTGTGGGAGGTGCCTTGAGGAGCCAGTGCCTTTTGCTCCTATTCAGCATCTAAATGAGGCTGCTGAGGTGAGTTCGCTCATGTGAATGCTCCTACACTAGAGGTTTTTAAGAAGAGACTGGACAGCCATTTGTCTGAAATATAGGGTTTCCTGCCTGAGCAGGGGGTTGGACTAGATGACCTCCAAGGTCCCTCCCAACTCTGATTCTATTCTGTTCTGTTCTAGTCTTCTAAGAGGTAATATACAGATAGTTCCATATTCTATTTTTCTAAGAGGTATTATACAGGTAGTTCTATTCTGTTTTTCTTCTAAGAGGTATACAGGTAGTTCCATATTCTATTCTAAGACAGTGGTTCTCAACCTGGGGGTCAGGACCCCATTTGGGTTCGAACGACCATTTCACGGGGGTCGCCAAACAACGCAGTCCGCCATTTTTTTCCCCTTTTCCTTAGCTGTGCTACTCCCTTTTATTCTATTGGTTTTGAAAGCCAATAGAATAGACTCTGTTGAATAGTCTAATTCTATTGGCTTTCAAAAGCCAATAGGAATTGTCCAGGCTGTCTCTGCCCTGCTGAGCCTGCCAAAAGTCCCATTCTGCAAACGGTGTTGCACCAGTTGAGTAGTCCTTGACTTACGACTGGTTGAGTAGTCCTCGACTTACGACTGGTTGGGGGTCGCGGCATTAAGGTTGAGAACCACTAAGAGGTATTATACAGGTAGTTCTATATTCTATTCTATTCTATTTTTCTTCTAAGAGGTATACAGGTAGTTCCATATTCTATTCTTCTAAGACAGTGTTTCCCAAACTTGACAATTTTAAGGCATGTGGACTTCAACTCCCAGAATTCCACAGCCAGCAACGCTGGCTGTGGAATTCTGGGAGTTGAAGTCCTCATGCCTTAAAATTGTCAAGTTTGGGAAACACTGTTCTAAGAGGTATTATACAGGTAGTTCTATATTCTATTCTAAAAAGTATACAGGTAGTTCTATTCTATTCCTATTCTATTCTATTCATTGCCAGGGGGTGAGGAATCATGCGGATGACACCTATACATCTCTACTCCTAAGGAATTAAGCCACTAATTCTGGGCTTTATTCACTAGGGGTAGAGATGTACGCCCTGGTGAATTAAGAAGTACATCTCTACCCCTTAGTTCACTAGGGCCACTTCAACTCCCAGAATACCCTGAAGACTTCTGGGAGTTTAAAGTCCTCAAGTCTTAAAATTGCCAAGGTGGGAGACCCCTGAATTAAGCAATGCTATGACTGTTTTATCCCAAACCTGGAAGCTATGAGAGTCTGGATGGGGCACAACATACCACAGCTGAGTCTTGACGAATGGGTTTTGAGTTTTGAAGCCCACAATTCTAGAGACTATTGCACCATCCGTGGCGGGTGGGATTTTCCCGGATTGCAGGCTGACTCTCTCTACTTCCCAACAGCCCCAGGAATTAAATCGGCTCGTGCAAAGAAATCGCACTAACAGCAATTCCCGTGACAAAGAATCAGCCATCTCCAGGAGAAACGAGCTTGGACAGATTGGTTCTCCATAACTGAAGATACAAAGGATGGCAATGTTGGACCACGAAAACTCAAAAGAGTCCATCCCATAATTACGCAGCCTCTTACTGACAAGCCAATATTCCCATTCTCCTTGTTCTCTTCTTTGACCCCGTGGTCTGACCGTCCTGTTTCAACCTCCACTGGAGACCCAGCAACAGCTTTCATCTTTCCCTCTCCAGGTGACCCCGGTGGCCCCTGGAATAATAATAATGATGATGATGATGTTGGAAGGGACCTTGGAGGTCATCAAGTCCAACCCCGTGCTCAGGCAGGTAACCCTATACCAGGGGTAGGCAACCTCGGCTCTTTTTTTTTTTTAATTTTATTATTTTATTTTCATTACAATCATAAGAAAAAAAATTCAGATACCTAAGAAGTTAAAATACAACACACAAATTCCGACATTGCTCACCCATTTCCCCCCAGACCGCGTCCTCCTCTCATCTCTTCACTTCCCCCTTCCTTCTACCTCCTCCTCCCCTCCCTCTCTCCTCCATCTTTCTACTTACTTATCCCCCTCCTCTTCTTCTCAATCGGATGCGGTCTGGGGGAAAATGCCTGAGCAATCCTCTATCACCAAAATCTGAACTATTGAACATACTACCCATACTCTCCCCTCCCCCCTCCCCCCACCCCCTTTCCCCCCCCCCCGACTTCCCAGAGCTCAGTACAGGGTTACACAAAAAAAAAGAAGAAAAAAAAAACTAAACATAGTCAACTTAAATTTACTACTTATACAATAACCAAAATCATAATAACCCTTAACTCTCTGCAAACTTCAATTCATAATTTAATAAAAATCCATTATTCATAAAATAAATGAAACTTTGTTGTTCCATACTTCTTTTGAATCTATTCTATCCATCTTCTCCATACAGAAACATATCTCTTTTGTGAATGGTCCTTTAAGTAAGCAGAAATTTTAGCCATTTCTGCTAAGTTAGAAACCTTGAATACCTATTCTTCTAAAGAAGGCAGAGAATCTTTTTTCCAATACTGACCCACCAATAGTCTTGCTGCTGTTATTAAATTCAGCATTAAAATAGTTTCTTTAACATCAAAATCCACAAAAATACCCAAAAGAAATAATTGGGGAGTAAATTTAATTTTCTTTTTAAAAACCTTTTGAATGTTCCACCAAATCATAATCCAAAAAGCTTTAATATTTTTGCAAGTCCACCAAACATGAAAATAAGTTGCATCCAAGGAACCACATCTCCCACATTTGGGTTGCAAATTCGGATACATACAAGATAACTTTTTAGGATCCAAATGCCATCTATAAAACATTTTATAAAAATTTTCCCTCAAATTTTGTGCTTGAATAAATTTAACATTTCTAACCCAAATTATCTCCCAAGAATCCATTAAGATCGGTTCCTGTATATTCTGAGCCCATTTGATCATACAATCTTTTACTAACTCTTGTTTCTGAATCCAATTTTATCAACTCTTTATAAATTCTTTTGATATGAGCAAATTTCTAATCTTTAATCTGAATTACCAAGTTTTCATTTGTTAAAGTAATTCCCACCTTCTTATCTACCCTCCATCTCTCCATTATTTGTAAATATTGAAACCATGATTGTAAAATATTTTCTTGCCTTAACAAATCAAAAGACTTTAATTGCCAATCTGTACCTGACCAAATGAGCAACTCTTTATAGGAAATATTGTCAAAATTCACCCCTTTAGAAACCCCTTGAATTGCCTGTCCAGGAATCCCCCAAATGGGTATTTTATAGTTCAATTTGTAATAATACTTCCTCCAGACTCGAAGTATGGCATTTCTTAAAATATGTGACTTAAACACCCAATCTACTTTCTTATCAAAAACTAAATATGCATGCCAACCAAATAATAAATCCCAGCCTTCAAGAACCAAAATATTTTTGTTTGTTAAATTGAGCCAATCACTTACTAAAGTTAAGGTGGCCGCATCATAATATAATTTCAGATTAGTTGCTTTAAGTCTACCCCTTTCTCTAGCATCTTGTAAAATCTTAAACTTAACCCTTGGTTTCTTGCCACCCCATATAAATTTACTGATACCCTTCTGCCACTCTTCCAAATCTGCATCTGTTGTGGAAAAAAACCACAATACTTACATCAGAAGACAAGACCACGAAGGGTTGAAGAAAACAGGCTTTATTTGTGCACAATGGTTCAGAGCATTCACATGAAAGATTCTGAACCCTGAGTTACTCTGAGGTGTCATTTTTATACAGCTTGCCGCCCACGCTTAACCTAATGGATGACTTCTTATCTACCTTTAACACACTAAAAGAGAGAAGTTCATATCTTAACACAACACACATAGGAAAAAGGGAAGTTTATACAATGTGCAGAAAACCACACTCCCCTGCACGTGTAATATCTTACACCATTTGTGACTTTCGGTTGGCACTTCTTGTAAAAATGTTTCTTCATAGAATTGCACACAGGTCATCACACTCAGCCAGTTTATAGTATTAGTTAATGCTTTCAAAACATCACCTCTGTTAATTAAAATATAATTCAAAAGTACTTTATCATTTCTCTTAATGGCAATTTTTCCATCTACCTCACATCCTTTTTCAAAATGGGTAACATCTGAAATAAAAAAGAAACTTTGGTAGAACATTCATCTTTACTACTGAAATTCTCCCCAACAATGATAATTGTAGTTTTTGCCAGTCATTTAAGTATTTTTGTACCTTTATCCACAATTGTTCATAATTATTCTTCTACAATTTCCCATTAGATGTTGTGATATATACTCCTAAATACTTAACCTTATTAACTACATCATAACCTGTTGCTTCAGCTATAGTATCTTTTCCCTTCATAGACACATTTTTAAGTAAAATTTTAGTTTTATTCTTATTCACCTTGAAACCAGAGACCTGTCCATACTGCGCTAAAATTTCAACCAATTCATTAACCGAATCTGTTGGATAAGATAATGTCACCACCAAATCATCAGCAAACGCTTTCAACCTATAATCAATCTCATTTATTTTTATTCCTTTTAATCTAGAGGATTCTCGAATTTTAATAAGTAAGATTTCCATAGTTAATACAAATAACAAAGGGGATAGAGGACAACCCTGTCTAGGACCTCAGGCAGGTAATCCTATACCAGGGGTAGGCAACCTTGGCTCTTTTATGACTCATGGACTTCAACTCAGCTATGCTGACTCAGGAATTCTGGGAGTTGAAGTCCATGAGTCATAAAAGAGCCAAGGTTGCCTACCCCTGCCCTATACCATTTTGGACAAATGGCTGTCCAGTTTCTTCTTAAAAACTTCCAGTGTTGGAGCATTCACCGCTTCTGGAGGCAGGTTGTTCCACTGGTTAATTGTTCTCACTGTCAGGAAGTTTCTCCTCAGTTCTAGGTTGCTTCTCTCCTTGATCAGTTTCCATCCGTTGCTTCTTGTCCTGCCTTCAGGCGCTTTGGAGAACAGCTTGACTCCCTCTTCTTTGGGGCAGCCCCTGAGATATTGGAACACTGCTATCCTGTCACCCCTCATCCTTCTCTTCATTAAACTATAACAGAGAGCTTTGAAATGAGATGACCGTGTTAAAATGCCATTTCCTCCACACACCCCGAAAGAAAGGAAAAATGTAGGAATACTTCATGGATGCTCATCGTTAGGCTGCCCAGTGCAGAGAAGGGCAAAATGCTCCTTTTTTGTACAAGATCTAAAAGAGCAACATTTTTTTCTCTAGGACTGTGGCCAACCTGAAAAATGCTGAGGCTGCTTTCAGGCGTGGAGGAGCTACATCGGCAGCCCAGCTCTCTTTGAAGCATCTTTTGGAGGCTGGAGACAGAGTGTGTGGCATACCCACACTAAACTGTCTGCACCTGAGTGTGTGCTTAAAAGGGCTTCAGTTTAACTGAGCTGAAAGGGCTGAAAATCAGCCAGATTCATACATGCGGTGTTGACCCAGGAAGCTAATGTTTCTGTTGACAGTCTTGAGCAGTGGTTCTCAACCTTTTTAATGCCGCGACCCCCAACCGGTCGTAAGTTGAGGACTACTCAACCGGTCGTAAGTCGAGGAGTACTCAACTGGTGCAGCACCATTTGCAGAATGGGACTTTTGGCGGGCTCAGCAGGGCAGAGACAGCCTGGACAATTCCTATTGGCTTTTGAAAGCCAATAGAATTAGACTCTATTCAAGAGAGTCTATTCTATTGGCTTTCAAAAGCCAACAGAATAAAAGGAAGTTGCACAGCTAAGGAAAAGGGGGGAAAAAATGGCGGACTGCGTTGTTTGGCGACCCCTGTGAAATGGTCGTTTGACCCCAAATGGGGTCCCGACCCACAGGTTGAGAACCACTGGTCTTGAGGGAGCATATGTGGCTATGTCATCATTGTCCATACAGGCCTCCAAGGTCATTGCAAGTTCCTTGCGGAAACACCTCATGTCCCTGAGATAGCACTCAATGTCTTTGGAAGTCCTCCTAGTCCAGTGGTGGCGAACCTATGGCACGCGTGCCAGAGGCGGCACTCAGAACCCTCTCTGTTGGCACGCGCACCACCACCAGCAGCAGTTCCATCAGTCTGTCACCGGCGCCCGGAGCAGGAGCCCCCCTCAGCACAAAGGAGGCGAAGCATTTTACATGTGTCCATGCGCACATGGGGCCACGAGGACGCACATACTGCAAATGGGGCAGGGCTAGTGCCTGTGTGATACTAGCCCTGCCCCGTTCGTGTGGTGCAGCGCCTTGTATCTGTATCTTGCGTCGCGGCGGCAGCCTTTTTTTGCGCCTTGCAGCATGGTGGTCCATTTTTGCCCCCCCCCCGGTTTTTGCATGCCAGAGGCAGCACTCAGAGGTGCCTCCCTGCCCCCCCCCCGAGGGCACCATAATGCTGATGCGGCCCTGGCACTTTGCAATAAGTAAGTGGGTTTTGGGTTGCGGTTGGGCACTTGGTCTCTAAAAGGTTCACCACCACTGTCCTAGTCAGTCCTGACTCCTTGTTCAAGTGCTTGTGGTTAGGCCGCGCAGTGTTTCTCAACCTTGACCATTTTAAGGCATGTGGACTTCAACTCCCAGAATTCCACAGCCAGCAATGCTGGCTGTGGAATTCTGGGAGTTGAAGTCCACATGCCTTAAAATGGTCAAGGTTGAGAAACACTGGCTCAGAGAAATGGTTTGCCCTTGCTTTCTTCGGAGGAATGTGTGTGAGAGAGAGGGGGGGACTGCTAGGCCAAAGCAATCCAGCTGGCTTTGTGCCTGAGGCAGGACTAGAACTCAGGATCCCCCGTTTCTGGACTGATGCCTTAACCACTACAGCACACCAAACTGGGTCAGGTGTAGATTGACGTGAACTGAGAATCCTGCCCCCCCTCCTATTCACAGGTGCTTTCCCTCCCCCCATGTGATCTTTCCACTGAGCTTCCCTACCCATAGGCAGGTTTTGGCCTGTGTTCCTGCTGAAAGAGGGATAAGAAAAAGGGCCATTCTTTGAAGAACCGGGAGAGGTTATTGAGCTCCTCCTTCCATCCTATTCCTCCTTTTTTCTTCCTCCCCTCCTCCTTCTTTCCCTTCCCTTTCTCCTCTTCCCTTCCTCTTATTCCTTCTTTTTCCCCTTCTCCTCCTTCCTTCTTCCTCTCCTTCCTTCCTTCCTTCCTCTCCTCCCTTTTCCCTCTCTTCTTCCTTCCTCTTCCTCTCCCCCTCCTCCTTCCTCCCTCTTCCCCTTCTCCTTCCCTCCTCTTCCTCTTCTCCCTCTTCCTTCTCCTCCTTCCTTCCTCTTCCTCTCTTCCTCCCTCTTCTCGTCCTCCTTCGTTCCTATTCTCGCCTTCCTCTTCCCCTCTTCCTTCCTTCTTCCCCCTCCCTCTTCCCCCTCCTCTTATATCTTATTATTGAAGTTTATTGAGCAGGCATTGAAAGCCGCGTCTTTGCAAACGATCCAGCAAAAGAACTTTCAAGGAGAAATGGACAATTCAGAGCTACCTTTCTCCTTGCAGGGAGAGAGGGGGGAATCTCTTCTTGCACGAGACCCGACGGGGGGGGCGGGGGTCGAATCCTTCCCCCCCCCCCCAAGGGCGAAAGAGTCCGTCTTCAAACCCCGCCTGCGCTGGTCGACCAATCTCAACCAGGGGCCGAAGCCAGAAAAACCGGTCCGCGATCCTGCCCCCCCCCCATTTCCGAACACCCAGACGGGAACGTTCCTTCCGCCTTGCCTCATTTGCATGAAAAAGTAGCCCCCCCCCCGCTGGGCACAGGGAAAGCGCCCTAAAGGGGGGGGAAAGCACAACAGCTCCTACCTAAGGCTTAGATCAGGCGTAGGCAACCTCGGCTCTTTTATGACTCATGGACTTCAACTCCCAGAATTCCCGAGTCAGCATAGCTCAGCTTGGAAGCCTCTCCTCAGCATGGCTGGCTCAGGAATTCTGGGAGTTGAAGTCCATGAGCCATAGAAGGGCCAAGTTTGAAGACCCTTGTCCTAGAGCAGTGGTTCTCAACCTGTGGGTCGGGACCCCATTTGGGGTCGAACGACCATTTCACGGGGGTCGCCAAACAACGCAGTCCGCCATTTTTTTCCCCTTTTCCTTAGCTGTGCTACTCCCTTTTATTCTATTGGCTTTTGAAAGCCAATAGAATAGACTCTCTTAAATAGAGTCTAATTCTATTGGCTTTCAAAAGCCAATAGGAATTGTCCAGGCTGTCTTTGCTCTGCTGAGCCCGCCAAAAGTCCCATTCTGCAAATGGTGCTGCACCAGTTGTCCTCGACTTACGACCGGTTGAGTAGTCCTTGACTTACGACCGGTTGGGGGTCACGGCATTAAAAAGGTTGAGAACCAATGTCCTAGACAGTCACTTCTCTGAAATAATATAGGGCAGGGGTAGATCACCTTGTCCCTTTTATGACTCGTGGACTTCAACTCCCAGAATTCCTGAGCCAGCCATGCTAAGGGGAAAGGGAGAGGTTTCCAAGCTGAGCCAGGCTGGCTCAGGATTACCTGTGGCAGGTGGGCTTGCTTAACGTTGGCAGATGGGGAGAGGGTAGCACTGAGGAGGCTTGTGAAGTGGCTGAGTCCATTTCTGGCAGAGAGGTGGGACTTCTTTAAAAAAAAAAAGAACACCTGGTTTACGATTTAAGATTCAAGTTGACATCACGGTTTAGGTGCCGCTGACTCGGGAATTCTGGGAGTTTGAAGTCCATGAGTCATAAAAGAGCCGAGGTTGCCTACCCATGGCTTAGACCAGTGTTTCTCAACCTTGACAATTTTAAGGCATGTGGACTTCAACTCCCAGAATTCCACAGCCAGCATTGCTGGCTGTGGAATTCTGGGAGTTGAAGTCCACATGCCTTAAAATTGTCAAGGTTGAAAAACACTGGCTTAGACATTTCGCGGGGAGGGGGAGGAGCCAATCTTGGGTTCTTCCCCCGCTGGGCCAATGCGCGGGAGGGAATTTAATTGTCAAGGGGCGTGGCTGCTTGGAGGAGGCGGAGCCCGAGAGGAGCCACCGCCCCGCTCCCGAAGCCCCGCCCCACCCTCTTTTCTCCCGTTCGGCGGCTGAAGTCACCTGGATTGTCTCCGCTGCCTTTCCTCCGCGGGTTCCTCCTCGCCTGCTTCGGCGCTGGATCCTTCTTCGCAAGAGGCTGCTTCCTCGGCCCCGATTCTGCCAGGTAGGGATCCTTTCCCCCACCCCCACCCCTCCGGCCTTCAAGTGCACTTTGCAAAAATGGGCTGAAATGCAGTTTAAAACCTATTTAGAGAGAATTGAAATGCAAATGGAAGGAAGTGTTGGCTTTTGCTTTTCAATCGAAGACGGAAAGGGTTCCAGCCGGGCTTGTTGCAAGGACCACACAAAAAAAAGAAAAAGAAAAAAAAAGAATGAAATTTAGATGCGCTGTGAGTAAAGGGTCCTAACGACTTAAAAGCCAGCCATCCTACAACCCCCCAATCCACATCCTAAAAAGCCACTGACAACAGGCGCTATAAAGACCACACAAGAGAACAGCAACACACGTGTGCGCACACACACACACCCACCCACCCACCCATCCTGCTGGAGAGAAGTTCCCTGAAGATTGGCTCCAGTCTGAAAGTTGGGAAGACAAAATTGACCCACCCGGATTGGATCCTGCAAAAAAGGATATTTATTTATTTATTCGTTCCCAAAAGCAAATTGCTCAGCTTCTCCCAACCCAGAGGAGATCCTCTTTGGGCTTAACCCCTGAAGGAGAGGAATGAATATTCCTTGGTTTATTTTTTATTTATTTTTATTTTTAAAATTTATAAGCCGCCCCACTCCCAAAGGACTCTGGGCGGCTAACAATAAAAAACACATAAAACATAACAAACAACAATACAAAAACAATCATCCAGGGGTAAGGTTTTATAAACCCCGGGCCTGGCGGAAAAGCCAGGTCTTAAGTAGCTTACAGAAGACCAACAGGGTGGGAGCGGTCCTAATCTCGGGGGGGGGGGGAGCTGATTCCAAAGCGTGGGCGCCATCACAGAGAAGGCCCTCCTCTGCGGCCCCGCCAAATGGCACTGCTTGGTCGAAGGGGCCCGAAGGAGGCCCAGCCTGTGGGATCTAACCGGACGTAGGGAACTATGAGGTAGTAGGCGGTAGTAGGTTTTTAATTCTTAATATTTTGCTTGTTTTTGTTTGATAAAAACTGGACCGGAATTTCTGTAAATCGATAGCTTCATTGTTTGGCCCTGAAGAGGCCCCTTGTTGACGACTGACGGGTGTTTCACAAAAGACAAGATAGGAAACGGTAGAAGAAGATTGAGAAAGAAATGCAGGAAAAGGGGAACTAGCCTGTAAATGAGAGAATGGAGAAAGAGGGAGCGGAGGGACCTCAAACTGTAGCACCGAATGAAGGGGAAATGATGAAATAGAACAGTATTTCCCAAACTTGACAATTTTAAGGCATGTGGATTTCAACTCCCAGAATTCCACAGCCAGCGTTGCTGGCTGTGGAATTCTGGGAGTTGAAGTCCTCATGCCTTAAAATTGTCAAGTTTGGGAAACACTGAAATAGAAGAATGCAGAAAAACCATGTTAGTTTCTTATTTGCTAAAACCTGAAGGCCGTGATGTAAAATTGGGTTTCTCCTCCAAGGCCGGGATCAGTCTTCATCCCAAAAGTTACAGCTCCCTCAGCTAAACCATGATTAGTTTAACCATGATTTGGGCAGCTTCCATTCCTGGTGGAGTAATTCCAGTCGCTGGGTAGATATAATACATTAAGCCAAAAGGAACTGGATAAGGACAGAGCCCAACGTCTGACCGGGGCAAGTAGGACCATCAGGGGGGTGGGGGGTGGACAACATAAAGCTTTGGAGTCCTTCATGAACAGAGATACAGGTAATCCTTGAGTTATGACCACAACAGAACCCCAAATCAACACTGCTAAATGGGAGAGGGAGTTGTTTGAGTGGTGCCTCGTTTGATGACTTTTGCCACAGTTGTGAAGCAAATCACTGCCGTCGCTAAATGAATCATGCAGCCGTTAAGCCTCGCTTCGTTGGTTTTGCTTGACAGAAGCCGGCTGGGAAGGTCGCAAAAGGCGATCATGGGACCCCGAAATGCTGCAACTGTCATAAAGATGTGCTAAATTACCAAGTATCTGAATTTTGACCATGTGGCTATGGGGGTCAAAAAGTGTGAAAAGTGGTCATAAGTCACCTTTCTCACTGCCATCAGAACTTCGGACGCTAAACAAATGGTTGTAAATCAAGGACTCCCTGTACCACTCTCACTAAAGCAGGGGTAGCAACTTTGGCTCTTTTATGACTGGTGGACTTCAACTCCCAGAATTCCTGAGCCAGCTTGGCTCAGCTTGGAAACCTCTCCCTTTCCCCTCAGCGTGGCTGGCTCAGGAATTCTGGGAGTTGAAGTCCACCAGTCATAAAAGAGCCAAGGTTGCCTTGTTGTTGTTAGTTGCGAAGTCGTGTCCGACCCATTGTGACCCCAAGGACAACTTTCCTCCAGGCTTTCCTGTCCTCTACCATCTTCTGAAGTCCATTTAAGCCCCTGCACTAAACCATAAAGCAGTGGTTCTCAACCTTTTTAATGCCGCGACCCCCAACCGGTTGTAAGTCGAGGACTACTCAATCGGTCGTAAGTCGAGGACTACTCAACTGGTGCAGCACCGTTTGCAGAATGGGACTTTTGGCGGGCTCAGCAGGGCAGAGACAGCCTGGACAATTCCTATTAGCTTTTGAAAGCCAATAGAATTAGACTGTATTCAAGAGAGTCTATTCTATTGGCTTTCAAAAGCCAATAGAATAAAAGGGAGGAGCACAGCTAAGGAAAAGGGGGAAAAAATGGCGGACTGCGTTGTTTGGCGACCCCCGTGAAATGGTCGTTCGGCCCCAAATAGGGTCCCGACCCACAGGTTGAGAACCACTGCCATAAAGGAACCACAGGAAGCCATTTTAGGAGTGAGGCCAGGTTAATCTGTGATGGCCCAAAGAACAACGCCCACGAATACGTACACAGGACGTATTGTTCACATGTATGGACCCACCTGACCCACGCAAGTCTCATGGGGGTCATTACAGTTGATCTGACATGTCATCTGTAACACACACACACACACACACACACACACACACACACACACACACACACACGTCCCAACCGAGCAAAAGAAAGGCGGAAGCCATCCCTCTTCCGGCAGGCAAATGGGGAGCAACAGAGACACTGGAAGGCAATCCCTCCCCTCTTGCTAAAAACGGGGAAGGGGAGAGCTTGGGTCAGCTCCATAAGGAAGATCCCAGCAATGATTTGATTGAGGTGGGGGGGAATTGAGGCTTTGGGGATCCCCTCGGGGCTCATATAAGGGATCTCCTAGCTCAGAGGTAGGCAGCCTAGGCACTTTTATGACTCGTGGACTTCAACTCCCAGAATTCCTGAGCCAGCCTGGCTCAGCTTGGAAACCTCTCCCTTTCCCCTCAGCATGGCTGGCTCAGGAATTCTGGGAGTTGAAGTCCACGCGTCATAAAAGAGCCGAGGTGGCCTACCTCTGTATTGTTTGGGCTGTTTTGGGGTCATAAAGAGCCGAGGTGGTACAGCAGTTAGAGTGCAGTACTGCAGGTCACTTTAGCTGACTGTGTTCAGCAGGTCAGCGGTTCAAATCTCACCGGCTCAAGGTTGACTCAGCCTTCCATCCTTCCGAGGTAGGTAAAATGAGGACCCAGATTGTTGGGGGCAATGTAAAATATATATACATTGCGTACTGGTGTACACCGCTTAGAGAGTGCTTGCACTTAAAGCGGTATATAAGTCTCATAAATAAATAAATAAATAAATAAATAAATAAATAAAGAGAAAGAATCTTCCTCTTATCTTCACTTCTTTTTCCTTCGTTCAGCTGGAGCTGCCTGGAAAAAGCCTCTTGCCAAATCTTGGCCTGCAGGGCCCTTCAAGTGAACAGCCTCCAGAAACGATGCAACGGGGAAAACCCTTGGAGCCAAATCCCCCTCAGAGGACCCGGGAGAGACTCTCCACGTGCTCTGAGTGTGGGAAACCCTTTGCTTACCGGTCCCTCCTTTTGATCCACCGGAAGCTGCACACGGGGAACAGATCCCATCTGTGTTCGGCATGTGGGAAATCCTTTCCTGAAGCGTGGGCCTTTGCCCAGCATCTCAGGAGCCATCCTGGACTGAGGCCTTACAAATGTGGAGAGTGCGGGAAGCGTTTTGCTAAAGGCTCGGATCTTGGAGCCCATCAGCGGATCCACCAGGGAAAGAGACTTCGGGAATGCCAGAATGGGCGGAAAAGACTGGGCTTGTCTCAGAGCTCAGAGCTGCTTCAACATCAGGAAATCCACCCAGGAGAGAAATCTTACAAGTTCGGGCCAGGCGGGAAGGGCCTCCCTCAGAAGTCACAGCTTTGGCTCCATGAGAAGGATCACCCAGAAATAAAGTCTTACCGATGCTTTGCGTGTCAAAGAACCTTCCCTGAAATTTCCTCTCTTCGGAAACATGAGAGTCAGCACACTGCTCCGGGAAGGGGAGAGTGTCCAGAATGTGGGAAGTTTTTCACTTGGAAATTAAGCCTGGTGCGACATCGGAGAATTCACTCTGGGGAGAAACCCTACGAATGCCCAGAATGTGCGAAGCAATTTACGTATTCTCATGATCTTGTAAAACACAAAATGACGCACAAAGGAGAGGAATGTGAGGAGGGTGGGAAACGGTGTCTCTCACGGACACAGACTGGGATTCATCAGAGCAGCCACACAGGAGAGAAGCCCTACAAATGTGGGGAGTGTGGAAACTCCTTTGTTCAAAAGGGAGGCCTCTTTGAACATCAGAAGATTCACTCGGGGGAGAAGCCCTTTCGGTGCATCGAGTGTGAAATGTTTTTTTATACAAGAGGAGGCCTCAAACGCCACGGGCAGGTTCACAAAGGGGCAAAAGATTACAAATGTTTAGACTGTGGGGCAGCGTTTGCTTATTTGTCGACCCTTAGAAAACACAACCGCATAAAGCACGTCGGAGTGACGTCCCTGAAATGTTTGGAGTGCGGTAAGTGTTTTTCCAGGAATGACAGCCTTTTGAGGCATCAGAGAATTCACACCAGAGAAAAACCTTATAAATGCCTGGAGTGTGGGAAATCTTTTGCTTACAAAGACTATCTTAAAGTCCACGAGAGAGTTCACACAGGAGAGAAGCCTCACACCTGCAGGGAATGTGGGAAGGACTTCGTTCGTAGTTGTGACCTTCGGACTCATGAGGAGATTCACACAGGACTAAAACCTCATAAGTGCTTTGAGTGCGGAAAAACTTTCGGTTGGGGTTCGTCTCTTCGGAGGCATAAGAAAACACACGGCAGGCAGAAAAAAGAAGCCCAAAAGAAAACACATTAAAAAGAAAATATGCAACTGGAAGGCCAAATAGGACTGTCCGTTTTGGGAGGGGGAAATGGCATTAGGATTGAGACAAAAATAGAGCCTTTGTGTATTTTTATGATGGATACGAATTGTATGTGATTGCAAAATAATTACATTAAGGCTGGAATGAAAACAAAAAGGATAGGTTAAGACAGGAACAATCTCTTTATTTACACATAACTAAAGGAATAGGTCTCCCCAAATTACAAAGTGACTTCACTTCATATGCAGTTCAAACATTTGGGTTTGGAATGTGTTCTCTCATTGGGTAGCATAATTTGAGTCCTAACGCATCTAGAGCAGTGGTGGCAAACCTATGGCACGCGTGCCAGAGGCGGCACTCAGAGCCCTGTCTGTGGGCACGCGCACCATGCCCTAGAGATGGCAACCGTCTCTTCAACCAGCCGCCTAACTCGCGGAGGTCCCACGTGGCTGGATGCATCCCAGCATGGCTGGTTTCCCTCCCCCCCTCCCATCCCTCCTGGCCTCGCATGCCCTCCTTTTCCTGGGCACGACCCACTGCATCGCCTCCTCAGCTGTCGGCCGGCCCTCCAGCTCAGAGGCGGCTTCTCTGAACTGCTGGCAGCGGGCTGCACAGCCCCAGAGTGCGCCAGTCAAGGGGCCGGCAGGCTGTGGCTACTGACGGACACTGTCAGTCCCCATGTGCTCACTGTGTGCAGGGGCCGATGGTGTCAGGCAGCAGTTGCCCCAGCCCCTGCCTCACCTTGCCCTGCGACAATGGCACCCTGCCCTGCCTCACCTCACCTCACTCCGCAGGACGAGCCTCCTGCCCACCACCCCACCTAGCAGAGACCCCCTGGATCACTCCCAACCCTGCCTGGCCCCCACAGGTGTTCCTCCCCACAAGCAACATCGAGTTGACTACACCTACCTTGGCCACACCCAGCCAGTCTGCCATGACCACAGCCCCGCCCACCCAGTGGGCCCCACCCACCTGGCACCGGGCGATAAATAAGTGGGTTTTGGGTTGCAGTTTGGGCGCTCGCTCTCTAAAAGGTTTGCCATCACTGATCTAGAGAGCATGCTCAGTAGCTATACTTGTAATCTGTAATAGTTCATATTATCCCACAATCTTAGATCTTCTTAACTAATAAAAAATCAAGAGGTGCGTTTCTCATAACAAGTTTTCAGATCATTATAGTTCAGTGGTTCTCAACCTTTTTAATGCCGCGACCCCCAACCGGTCGTAAGCCAAGGAATACTCAACTGGTGCAGCACCGTTTGCAGAATGGGACTTTTGGCGGGCTCAGCAGGGCAGAGACAGCCTGGACAATTCCTATTGGCTTTTGAAAGCCACTAGAATTAGACTCTATTCAAGAGAGTCTATTCTATTGGCTTTCAAAAGCCAATAGAATAAAAGGGAATAGCACAGCTAAGGAAAAGGGGGAAAAAAATGGTGGACTGCGTTGTTTGGTGACCCCCGTGAAATGGTCGTTCGACCCCAACTGGGGTCCCGACCCACAGGTTGAGAACCACTGTTATAGTTTGACTTTCTGGGCAGTTCTCATCTCTGGCCAATTTCTTGCTTGCCTACTTCAAATAAATAGAAATACTAATCAAAGGCTTTGCTGGTAACAGTTGGTCAAAGAGGCCCCTTCCCTTGCTCCATCATCTAAACCAGGACTGGGGAACTATGGCCCTTTTATGATTTATAGACTTCAACTCCCAGAATTCCTGAGCCAGCCATGCTGAGCCATTCTGGGAGTTGAGGTCCACAAGTCATAAAAGGGCCATAGTTCCTCACCTCTAATCTGTAACAGTTACAAACCACACCAAACCACATGCTGGCTGAGGAATTCTGGGAGTTGAAGTCCATGAGTCGAAAAAGGGCCGAGTTTGAAGACCCCTGAACCACACTAATGGTGCTCAACAGTCACAGACAAATGACTTTCAACTGAACATTGTGAAACACAACGCTCCCACCCAGGCTGGCAGGCAGTAGCCAGAGGGACGAAGCTGCCAAGTTTGGATCCAAAGAAGAGACCTGAGTGGGCGGGTTTCAGGATTCCTTTTATCCCCCCCCAAAAAAAGTCCTTGCTTTGCTCTGTTGATTGACAAGACTGGCAGCTACTGATTTACAAGCCTGGTAGCTGTTGCTAGGATTTGGGGGAGGGAGAGAGGGAGGGGTTTTCCATGTGCTGGGGCCCAACTTCTTTTGTCTGATTCAGGTGACCTTTTTCCCTTTGTTTTCTTAACAACTTGGTTCCTTTTTATATCTCTCTCTGATCTATCTCCTGAAGGGATCTAGGCAAGATTCCTAGCTTTTGATCATCTTCCTTCCTGCCTGCTTCATCTTTAGGTATAGAATGCTTCAGTCTAGTATCGAATTACCTAGATCAGTGGTTCTCAATCTTTTTAATGCTGTGACCCCCCAACCGGTCATAAGTCGAGGACTACTCAACTGGTCATAAGTCGAGGACTACTCAACTGGTGCAGCATCATTTGCAGAATGGGACTTTTGGTGGGCTCAACAGGGCAGAGACAGCCTGGACAATTCCTATTGGCTTTTGAAAGCCAATAGAATTAGACTCTATTCAAGAGAGTCTATTCTATTGGCTTTCAAAAGCCAGTAGAATAAAAGGGAGTAGCACAGCTAAGGAAAAGGGGGAAAAAATGGTGGACTGCGTTGTTTGGCGACCCGTGTGAAATGGTCGTTCGACTCCAAATGGGGTCCCGACCCACAGGTTGAGAACCACTGGCCTAGATTTTTATGTGATTTCAAAATAATTATGTTAAGGCTGGAGCCCGGGTGGTGCAGTGGTTAGAATGCAGGATTGCAGGATAATTCAGTTTACTGCCAAGAATTTAATCCTCACCTGCTCAAAGTTGACTCAGCCTTCCATCCTTCCGAGGTCGGTAAAATGAAGACCCAGGTTGTTGAGAGCAATATGCTGACTCTGTAACCGCTTAGAGAGGGCTGTAAAGCACGGTGAAGCAGCATATAAGTCTAAGTCAGTGTTTCTCAACCTTGACCATTTTAAGGCATGTGGAATTTAAGGCAATGCTGGCTGTGGAATTCTGGGAGTTGAAGTCCACATGCCTTAAAATGGTCAAGGTTGAGAAACACTGCTAAGTGCTATTGCTATTTCATTTAGAGTTTGGTTTGGAAGCATCACTGCTTCAGACAGGAAAGCAGTGCAGAGAGTGGTGAGGATGGCAGAAAAGATCATTGGCAGTTCACTCCAGGACATAGCATATAAGCGTTGCTTGAGCAGGGTCCACAGTATTGTCTGAGACACTACACATCCTCTTCACAACCTGTTTTCCTTGTTCCCTTCCGGGAGGAGGGGGCTTCGTGGCATCTGAAGCAGAACATCCAGATTCAGTCAGAGCTTCATTCCATCCTGTATCAGCCTTGTGAACTCTCAAGCTTCCTCTTTCTGCTATGTATTCAGGATGGACAATGATTAATATTTATATGTATATTTATGTAAGAGGGTAGGTATATACATACAGTAGCCAAAATTGTGGAAACCTTTTTGGGAAAAGTGTACAGTAGAAATGCCACCTTTGGTTAAGTCTCCACCCATTTTTCTTCTAATTTCTTTATAGCTGTAGCCTTGTTCACTTAATAATACTATTTTACATCGCTTTCCGGGTGACCAGTCAACTCTTTGCACCATTACTTCAATTTTATTACGTTTTACAAGCTCACTAACTGAAAGAACACACAAAAACCCCAACCAA